>NC_043709.1:118262498-118346420 GCF_006229205.1 Suricata suricatta
GGATTTTTTTTGAGGAACCTCCACATTGTTTTCCAGAGCAGCTGTACCAGTTTACATTCCCACCAACAGTGTAGGAGGTAGGCACTACCTTTTAATACTGACATTAGCAAATTGGAGGTGAGCAGCTAGGGTAGTGAGGTCCATGGTGCCAGGGACTGTAAAAAACAGCAATGTTTTGTCTGCAGAAGAGATTAGGCAAAAACATGCGTACTGTCTTCTAGTATTCAAAAGGCTATGTGTTATTTCTTTATTTTTTGAAAGACTATATTTTAAAAGTCAGAGATGTATTGCATAGTTTTAAAAAGTTTTAAATTTGGGGACGAATAGCTTAAAGAGAGAAAATAATTTGCCATTTTACCTACCCCCAAACACCCACATAATTTCATAACAATAATATTTCCACATACCAGCAAGTGACTAGAGCTGCAAGTTGCTATCACTTCACTGATTTTACATGCTGTCTCAGTCCATTCAGACTGCTGTAACAGAAATACCATGAACTAGTGGTTTAAACAGCAAACTTTCATTTCCTATGGTTCTAGAAATTGGGAAGTCCAAGATCAAGCCACCAAGAAACTCATTGTCTGATGAAGGCGGCTCCCTGGTTCCTAGATGGCCATCTTCCTGTCATGTCCCCACATGATGGAAACAGAGCTAACTGGCTCTTTGGACTCTTCTTGTAAGGGGACTAATCCCATTCATGAGAGTGCCACTGTCATCATTTAATTACCTCCCCCAAACCTCACTCAACAAATACCATCTCATTGCGATTAGGGTTTCAATATATGAATTTTGGGTAAACGGAAATATTCAGTCCATAACAGACAGGACATACACCTCTTATCTTTCCACTCCTTGCTGATGCCCGTCTCTGAGGCACAGTGCCAGTGACTATTCATCATTGTGCATGCATCTTGGTTTCATTATACATGTCACACTATACTCGCTATAGTGTGAGTTAAGTGCTTGTTAAGTCCCTAAAGGCACCCAAGTTTTGTCTTCTGACCTCTGAGGTCTCTTCTTCTAGTACCTGGCATTATGATGCTTAATGTCATAATAATAGAAATGACTAGCCATATTCTATTTGTTTGTATTTTGCTTTCGTGAGTATTTTTCTCAGTTACCTTATATTTGTAAGATTATGTTAAAAACAGAACTTTTTGCTTTTAAAGTTTATTTAGGGACACCTAGGTGGCTCAGTCGGTTAAGCATCCGACTTTGTTTGGCTCAGGTCATGATCTCACGGTTTGTGAGTTTGAGCCCCTCATTGGGCTCTGTGCTGACAGCTCAGAGCCTGGAGCCTGCTTCAGATTCTGTGTGTGTCTCACCATCTCTCCACCCCTCTCATGTTCATGCTCTGTCTCTTTCTGCCACTTAATAATAAATAAAAATGTTGAAAAAATTTAAAATTTATTTATTTGTTTTGAGAGAGAGAGAGGGGGGCAGGCAAGCAAAGGGGCAGAGAGTGAAGCAGAAAGAATTCCAAGCAGGCTCCACACTATCACTGCAGAGGCTGATGTGGAGTTCGATGTCACAAACTGAGAGATCATGACCTGAGCCAAAATCAAGAGTAAAATGCTTAACCAATTACTTTTCAGTTTCATAATTTGAAAAGCATTATTTAAGATACAGCCTTCTATAAAATAATCTTAATTTTTATGAGCTAGAATTGAGAAAACAGAGCCACACTACATCAGCAAAACAATGAATCAAGTATAGCGTGTGTACAAATTTGTAGATGTTTCAGAGGGGCATTTTCTTTTCTTTTTTTTTTTCATAATAGTTTATTGTCAAATTGTTTTCCATACAACACCCAGTGCTCTTCCCCTTAGGTGCCCTCCACCATCACCACCACCTCTTTTCCCCGCTCCCCCTTCCCCTTCAACCCTCAGTTCATTCTCAGCATTCAATAGTCTCTCAAGTTCTGCATCCCTCTCTCTCCCCAACTCTCTCTCCCTCCTCCACTCCCCCTGGTTCTCCATTAGGTCTCTCTTGTTTTCCTGCTAGACCTATGAGTGCAAACATATGGTTTCTGTCCGTCTCTCAGAGGGGCATTTTCTAAACATATTTTTATTTTTATTTTTTTAATGTTTATTTATTTTTGAGGCAGAGAGACAGAGTGGGAACAAGGGAGGGGCAGAAAGAGGGAGACACAGAATCCGAAACAGGCTCCAGGCTCTGAGCTGTCTCAGCACAGAACCCGACGTGGGGATCGAACTCATGAACTGCAAGATCATGACCTGAACCGAAGTCATACACTTAACCGACTGAGCCACCCAGGTGCCTCTGGAGGGGCATTTTCATCTCTGTTGACCATTCCTTTCATAACTCTGTCATGAGAGCCTCCCCCACGGAAAGTTGTGACACTGACTTGGGGAACTAGGAAGTATTCCAAGAAGACACGCTCATAGAGCATATATAATGAGACAGTCGACTTGAGCCATGCATTATGTGTAAGTGGGGGAAAAAAAGGTTGATATGTTAATTTCAGCGTCCTCCTCCCACAAAACCTCCAGTATGCATGTTAGTTTCCTGTGGCTCCAGCTTAATGGGGTCAAGGCGCAGACAGGGCTTCTGCTTAATAGTTGGGTGGTCTGCACTGGATACAGAGGCATTAGCCAAGAGACGCAAGGGACTGAAACCCAGCCAGCATTCTGCATGCCAAGCCCATGCCAAGCCCAGTACCCCAGGGCCACTCAAGAAAACTGATTCTCATTGTATCCCCCCGCCCCCGCCAGAGGACACCTGATTCTCACTTATCGAAAGGTGCTCTCCAGGCTAGTAGAAGCCCTGAATCTGGATCTGCACCTCTGCCTCCTGTGAATTGAGGGACAGTTTGCCCTAGTGTTTAACAGCTTATCCCAATTTATCCTTTGGTTGGACTGTTCCTTGAAGGTTATGTGTATGTGCTGGAATGGAGAGGTAATTAGACACCCGTCAGTGGTAGCTGCTCACTTGGCATTTTTTTGAAGCGCTGGTCCCAGGAATCCAGAGGGAAGAGCTGTGGCTGGTGGTGAGGCTTCCCTCTACTAGTCATTATTGAGGCTGACTTAAGAGTACCCAGTTTGAATGTATCCTGCTGCGTCTACTTTATGCCTTAATTGTGTGCGTCTACTTTATGCCTTAATTGTGTCTTAGTGAAAAAGAGGGAATAAGTGATTCAGAGAACGTATATGAGACTTAGCTTAGAGATCTGATTGGCAAAACACAGCTAGTGATTCTAAAACTAAAACATGTTTTTAAACCTCATACAGTTGGTCTGAAGTGTCAGAAATTCCCATTTTGGACTGGCTTCAAGGCAACGAAAGCTCAGACGCTGACTCATCGAACTATTTCCTTATAACATACATGGTACCAAACATTTTTGAGAGTTGAAAAAATAACTGAACTGTCTTTCAAATCCTTTGAGCCTCTTAAATACAAAGCTCTCTTAACCTCTTAATTTTGAGACTTTGGGGATTTCAAAGGAAGTCTGATCACTAATACATGTTTTTGGTGTTATTGTTTATTCATAACTCATCCAAATGTTTTTCGGCCAAGGGTGCTTACATTTGAAAAATCTTTTGAATCATTTTATAAGCTGTTCAGTGATTTACTTCTTTAGATCAGGAAATTGCAAATTGCCAGCATTAAAAAGGAAGTATGTTATTGAGTGCCAGTTTTATTTCGAAAGAATAAAGATTCAAGAATTGGCTAACAGATTTATTTCACTGATAATCCACCCCTAAATATCACATTAACAGTTGAAATGTCTCTTAGGCGTACTGTCAGAAAAGTCTTGCCTAATAAGAGCAGTGTCAATCCAAATTACTTTAACAAAAATATGAATACATTTATATTCAACGCAACAGAAGAGTTTCCAGAGGAGTTCCACAAGAGAAAAAAAATAATTAAAGGGTTTATCTGATCTTTCTTTAGGTTGATATAATGGTACACTCAAGGCTTGGCATTATTGTACATATTTATTAAGTGGAACAGTTCTCATTTGATAGAGGCAGAAAAAGTGTTTTACCCAAGTGCTACACAAAGGCAAGTAAAGATAACTTGTAAAAAATTCAAGGCAGTCAATGGAAGATGAGACGGGAAAAAAGACTGAACAGCCTTATCTTTGCTTTCCCTTGAAAACACTGATCTTCCCCCCTAGCAAAAATTGAAATGTGAGTGCTGCTCCAGTTTTGTATAAAATAAAGTTGTTAATATCCAGCTGATCCTGCTAGTTAGTTATCAATACATAATTTATCCATTTCCCTCAAATTGTCTGTACAAGCAGGCAATTATGTTGACATTCCAGATACATAGAGGCCTCTGATGCTTTCATAGGGGCATGTAACACTGGCCAGTAATATTGGCCAAAATATTGGCCAGAAATGCCCCTTGTCTTTCTGTAGGAGAAAGCATTGAAACAGTAATGGAGAATGGTCTCTCTGAGTAGCAAAGTGATTAGTGTGCTTCTGAATAGAACATTTTTTTTTTGAGAAATGACTTTTAATCACCAGACCTGTTTTTAATCTTCAGATAGTCTGTGTAAAGCATTTGGAGGAGATGAAAAGATGACAGAAAACTTGTGCCCATGTTTCATTTTCTCTGTCAAGGAACAGGTTTTGGTAAAAAACATTCAACTTCTTGGCGGCTTAATTTCTGCCTTTATGGCATAGGTGTTTGTGCCCATGAGTCCACTTGTGGTCCAGGTGAGGAGCTTGCACTGATAAACTGTACTGCACTCCCCAGGTGGCAGACGTAGTTTCCTGGTGCCCATTTTATTACCGTCCATAGAGATACCATAATGGCTTGTACACCATATGACAATGAAGTTGTGTCTCTTATCTATTACCTCTCTATGCTTTTTGGGGAAGTTGACAGGAAATGGATTCAAAATCAGGGCCAAGTTAAAGGTCTGCAGACTGCTCCTGTATAGAATATAAATTTGTGGACCTGCTCTAGACAGCACAGTTAACTCACTTAACTTCCAGCAGTGACACCAGTGAGCTGTATTTAACATCAAAGCGCCAGAGAAGGTCACCCAGGTCCTGCAGGAAAGTCTGTCAAACTTATTCCAGCTCAGCTGGAACCACAAGGAAGCTGAAGGCATGGAGGACTCAAGTAGCCTCCGCCCACTATTGAATCTGTCACCTGGCAGTGCACTGTGGCACTCAAACAGTTGTCTTTTGAGTGGGCCTCATGTGGATAGTCTGGCAGACATAGTAACAGACTTGCAAAATAGTAAGGAAGTTGCTGTGAGTGATTATTCACTTCAATGTGTACGATGACAGGAGGGCCTGTAGAGACTTTGGTCTGTTAGGTTGTTGTTTGAAATCAAAGGGCATTGGCATCGGCTTCTCTCAAAATAAGGACAGTATCAGAGTATCCTGTCGTGGAGTTTTATGCAGAATTATATTTTACTTAGCCAACCTGCATTTTGTACAACCTTTCCCCACCTGGAGTGAGACACTGCAGTGGCATGGGTGGGGGAGGAAGGTAATTGAAGTCCCAGACCAATGAGTCAACTTTTCTGTTCAGCATCTACCGTTCCAAACTAGGCTTTCATCAGCCTCTGTCGGAAGGTACTTAGGTGACTAATAACACTCACCGAGCTGGAAATGCCTGCTGTTTTGCACATGGTACAGCGAGAAAGTATGCAGCCTATGAAGTGTTCCAGTGACTATCTTGTGCCAGAGTTCATCAGCTAAACAGTATGCTTATTATACCCACTTACTGGAATTGGGGAGGACATTTAATGCATTCACATGAGTACATTAAACAAAACACGTGATCTGAAACATCAGGGAAGTAGAACTGGTATTCTCCCTTATTATTCAAGATAGGAAGAATATGAGTAAATATAGAAACTTTGCAGGGTAAAAGAGATGACACATAATATAACCCTGCCTGGCAGGTTTATACCTGAAGTGAATTTGGAGAAGCAAAATTGCTGGTTATATAACTCTCTCCATAAATTATGAATCTGTGACTTTATACAAATCCCAAAGTAGTAAATAAAAACAATAAAAATAATGACTTTACTCCTGCTAAGCCAAGGATCCAGGTGAGATTATGTCTCTGTTTAAAGGGACCAGTGTTGGGACTCCTGAGTGGCTCAGTTCATTTAGTGTCTGACTTTGGCTCAGGTCGTGATCTCGTGGTCCACAGGTTCAAGCCCTGCATTGGGCTCTGTGCTGACAGCTCAAAACCTGGAGCCAGCTTCAGATTCTGTGCTCCTTCCCCACTCATGCTCTGTCTTTCTCTCAAAAATAAATTTTTAAAAAATTTTAAAAAAGTTTTAAAAATAAGGAGACCAGTGTCCCTTTTCCAGCTTAGTTTTATGGGATTTACAGTGCTGTGCCCAGAAAATGGCAGCAAATGAGAAAAATAGTCAATGGATATCATTTCCTTTTTAAGTGTATATTTGCTTCATGAAGAGTAAACAGCTCACATGCAGAAAAGCATCTGGAGGAGTCGAAGGGTAGGGGTGTTCACTAGAGAGGCATCCGCAGGCAGAAATCTGCATGAATGCTGCCTTGTGTTCTTGTGGCTGGGAAATAACATGGACAGTGACAGGAAAAGACTGATGGGACCACTTTCTCAACAATCTATGATGGGGGGAAAATTAGCAAAGGCAGAAGTTCTTTTCATGTTTTCCCATTGTTGTCATATTGTGGGGAAGAAGATAATGAGAGCAGGAATTCAAATGTCAGTCTTGCTTCAAGTACGTCCTTCCCCATCCCCAACACTGCCTTTGAGAAATGTGATCTGTGGAAGACCTTCACGTGAAGTGAGAATGTGTGTAGAATGTGGAGTTGTTCAGAGTTACTGACACAAGACATGTTATGTGGCATAACAGTGAGACAGGATGATTACTTGAATGTCCATCAACACCAGTGAGAGCCCTTGACATTTTGATCACTGCATCATTTATTAAGATAGACTTGAGAAGTTTATAGGTAGCTCCTGACCTAAGAAGTCTTCTGCAATTTGGATAATGATTGTTTTCCCTGCTCTTTTCCATCTCTTTCCATGTCCCCATTCCTGCTGCTCAAGCCTCAGGCACATCAGCCTTTTTCCTCTCTGCCCTTCTCCAATTTACCATGAAGCTGATGTTCCTGACAAAATTCACTCATGTTTATTCATTTATTCAGTAGTTATTCAACTTGTTTTGAGTGCCTACCACATTCCAGGTGCCCTGCTACAATTCTGAGAATAAAAAGGATTAAGCAAAAGATAAACCTCACCCAGAGAACTAACACACAAAGCAGTAGACCATAGTAAAACGGGATAGATTATGTACCACATGCACCGTGGGGAAGTGGGGAAGTGAGGGTGAAACCACCTAGAAGAGCCGGATAAGGCCTCCCAGACCAAGTTGATATTTGCCTTGGCTTTTGGAGGATGAGGTGACATTTTTCTGATGAAGGAGGAAAGAAGGGCAATTCAGGTAAAGAGACAAGTTTACAATAGCAGAAAATCATGAAAGGAAATGTCTTCCTATAGAGAAGGTGCTAATAATGAGAAGCAGAGTGTCATTACAGGTTGTGAAGGACTTTAAGTTTGGGGGAGGAATTAGGGGCAGGCTTATAATGGACACTGAAACAGAAATGGCTTTTTATTTGGTGAGCAATCTCTGTATACAAAATTTAGAAAAAACAGGTAAGTAAGCAGAAGAAAATAAAGAGCACTCACAGTCATTAACAGTGTGAGGGCCCTTGGGAGACCATCTTCAGATGAAGTGTGTGGTGACCTTGCTGGGGGACAGAGAGAGGAGAGCAGGGTGGGGGTTGGCAGAGTTTATTGTAGAGACAACTCTTGTCCTACCTTCTATCCTAAACTGAGTCAGGTTTGGTGGTCAGAAGAGAAGATAAAGGCTAGTTACCCTTCAGTGAAGGGACCACTCTCTAGACTTGTCAGTTTTCTACCAGAGAACCTGAGGACCAGAGCCCTGGATTTATACCAACCCAAATTTCTATCTTGGAGAGTTAGCCTATGCTTTAAGTGGTGAAAGAAATGTCTTCCATGCATGAAATAATTAGGTTCTATTTCAGCAACATGAAAGATTAAGTAAACTTGCTGAAGGAACCTGTATTTCTTTGTGGAAATTTGTTTTCACCTTTTAACAACTGACTGACAATTTTTTTTAACAGGAGTCTTTTTAAAAATCATGTTCTAAAGTTCCCCTAAATCTGTGTCTTTCTGACTTTGAAGCTTGTGATCAGCCTTTCTTCTCTTGGGCAGACTCAGAGTATAAATGGCTAGTGCCAGGTTATGGTCAGGAAGAATAAAAGATGACAAATCTGCTTTTCCATCCAGGCACTCTGAAGCACTGATAGCAGAAACTGCCTGTTGGTTAAATGTTCTGAAAAATGGATAGAACTGCTTTAGCTATTGCTCTTTTGAAATCACTGTAGCCTAAGTTTTTTGATTAGTTGGTCCGCTTGGACCATCTAGAAGGAGAATTTCTCCAGTATTCTGAAGTATGTGTTCTTTGGACATTGGTTGGTGCTCATAAAAGAACACATTTCATTTCTTCCTGCCCACCCTCCGGACTTGGTTTCCCAGCTCATTCTTTCCTTAGTTTTTCAGTAAAATGTAAGTTCTCCAAATTACCTTAATGTCTTTACATTTTAGACCACTTACTCTTTTTAGGCCTAAATTCTACAATTTTATGTGGGAAGACTGTTTCATTAAGAAACTGGCTGCAATCAGTTTTTAAAATGGGGATGATATATCTCAGTTGGAAGAGAACCTCAGGAGCCAACATCTACTGATTTATAGAAGGGCAGAACTTTTCTTTAAAAAAACAGCTGGGGTATTTTTTTCCACTTGAGCTCTCTGCAAACCCCTAATAAGGTCTTTAGCTCTGTGATCTTAGCATAATTCATGGTTGTCAAGAGGAATATTTGCCGACTTAGAGGATATGTTGACTCTTATCAATGAAATGCAATGAAGCTGATAGTTGTACCCAGATTTTTTTTCCTTTCAATTTGGAGCACATTGGACCTGTGCCAAATACACAGGATGGCTGGAGAAAGAGTGGCTTCCCGATAAGCAGAGATGTTCACTGATGTTGTAAAATGTGTCAGCTACATTTGGGAAGACTCCCATTACGAGCGAGGAGAGACATGCTGCAGAAAGCAAAAGAAGAGCTGGTCCCTGTGTTTGCTGAAAGATGGGGTGTGTGGCGGCAAGTGCTATCTTCCCTAAGTGTCAGAAACCCGCCAGAAGGGAGCATGTCTGGCCCGTCCAGATGCCCTGGTTTGTGTTGATGAAGTGCAGATGCGGAGGAGGAAGGGTCTCGGGGATACCGTTCCCCTCGGGAGCTGAGCCTGGGCCTTCCTTCAGCACCCACCGTTGCATGCTTCCCTTCCATAGGTCTCTCTGAATGCTGTGAATCGCCCCAGATTTGCCTGAGGTCTGGGCTGTGAGCCAAGGTGGATTTGATGACTGTCCTTAAGCTTCAGCCAAACAGCTGTTTTACAGGTGCACATTGTTCAGCAATTCACAGTTAGTGTATTATTTAAGAGGTGTGAGTAAATCATTTAAAAATATATTTTAAATGCTCTGGTGAGCCTGCTCATTAAAGGAACCCCACAGCAAATCTTTTTTGAAGGGGGAAGACTCTCTTTATGACATCCGTAACTATCAGCACCCCTTAGTTTGGCTTTGTATATATGGGACAGATTTAAAGTGGGCTAAGCCACATTTTCAGGTCATTACCTCTGCAGAGGTCCAAGTTGAACTTCACCAGTTGCTTAAAAATTGTTTTCCTGACCACAGGTCAGGAGGGAAGGTGAAAGGGTTTGGCCCGAGGCTAACGCAGATGTCTGTTGGACTTCTGACTCTTTTCCTGCCATTCATGGACCTTTCAGGCTTTCCTGCACATTCCCTACTTCGGTGAATGAACCTTGATGAAGGTCACACACACACACACAGACACACACGCACACACACACAAGGACGAAGGCTGCAAGGATGACTAACTCAGGAAATACACTTCATGTGTTTCATTTCAAAACAGGAAATACCTTCTAATTTGGGAGGTTTGGGTCCATGAATGTGTATTTAAATTAAATAATGAAATATCATAAAAACAAAAACAAAACCAAGAACATCCTGCCTGAAGAACTTCTGTGGCTGTACCCACAGAATCTTGGTCCTGTGTATCACCTGCAAGTCACATAAGCTGGCAGTCCCCGTGGGTCCCCGGGCACCGTCCTCCCTGCTTCCCTGCATCATGGCAACATGCTTTATGCTATTTTAACAAACATTTTGACAAAGTAATAGATACTAGTTCAACTGCTGGTGTTATTCTTACTCCTGGTTTACATTTTTCCCCCAAGGTTTTTTTCCCACTCATTTTTTTTTCTTCTCATGCCTTTCTTCCCACTTGCTTGATTTTTTTTTCTTGTGGTTCATAGGCGTCCTTCCTGATTTTGAATACTTCTTACCTCCTAGTCTTCCTTTCCCACATCCAAGTACTAACCAGGCCCAACCCTGCTTAGCTCCTAAGGTCAGTTGAGATCAAGAATCTTCTGGGTAGTATGGCACAGGCTTTCTAGGCTTCTTTCCACACTAAGACTGTGCAGTCAGCCCCCTGGAATTGTTGGAGTGGCTCTTCTGGCAAGGTTCCAAAACCTTTTAACAAATACTAAAATAAACGTGCACTTTCAAAGACTTGTTTTCAACTCCATTTATTTTTATGTTTGCCTCGCTGTATGGCATTTTATTATTTCCTTTTATTTTTGGTACTCTACTTTACAATTATGTTTCCTTCTGCACAACGAGACACCAACCACATGTGCTGTCAACTGAAGGAGACCAAAAGCTGGCTTTCTACATGAAATGACTTTTAAGTAAATTGTAACCTTTTGATAGATTACCCCTTTACTCCTATTGGAGGTTTTAGTTGCAAAGCTTGAAGTCAGAATATCATGGAAACAAAAAACACGTTTTTTTTTCTGAACATGTTTGAATACCAGCCTTTCCAAACCAAATATTCTTTTGAACTCATTGTGCTCTGATTGGGCAATCTGTTACATCCAAGATCACCAGAACTCAGCCCATGACTTTGGGTCAAGTGGAAAGTGATTTGGAGAGGCACAAGAAGGGGTTTGGCCTGTTCAGTTAGTTGCCTTTTGCATCTGTCCTGTTGTCTAGGACACCCCTGCTGCCAAAGAGGGGACACATAATATTTTGACAGGTTACAGGAAGAAAATCACTGTAAACCAAACAATAGCAGAAATGAGCAAGCACTGTAGTTTGCTGGATCTGGGTTGGATGCAGGCTAAGCCACTTGATGTTTGTGAGAACTTAGACAAATGAATTAATCCATCTCAAATCGAGTTCTTCTTCAGCAAAAGGGAACTGATACCTGCTGTATGTGGTTGATGCGCATTTGATTGGAAGTATAATTTCTGGCCCAAAGTAAGTGCTCACAGTGTGAGCTTACCTATTGTGATAATGGTGTTGGTCACTTTGAGGGAAAGCAAAAATATACCTTAGTCAGAGTCATGACCTGACTGTGCTTCAATTCCCCATGCAAATTCAGTGAGTTTGTAAGGTGTTTTGGTGTCCAAAGGATTATCAGCACAATTCCTACTACTCTTTCCATGTTGGGGTACAGTTGGTACAAAAGAAAAGTATGGTGTACTGGTTTAACAGCGTTTTCTATCCAAAGCAGTATTTAACTAATTTGCTTTCCAGGCTGTTTCTTCAGGGGCTCCAAGAGTTATATAAGAGCCACTGGATATAATTTAGTTCTTCATCCAGACCTAACCAGTGCTCTGCTCCTTTTGTGATTCACTTACTAAATTGAAGCAGGCCTTACAGTGACTTCTTCATTGAAAAATATCCCAGGAAAACATCTTTTATGTATCTGAGGAGATATGTTGACTGCTGGGGTCAATAGTATTTCTGCATCACTGAGTGTTGGTCTCGCAAATGCCTTAGGGCTGCCCCCTTTTCAGAAAAAGGAAATATACTCCCATCGGAGATTTAGTTGAAAACGAAATCATGATTATGCTCAACAAATCATTGACTGTACATGAGGCTTTTAGCCTTTTCTCATCTTCTGTGTGCACTGCATGGCCTGGACCAGTCTCAGACTTCACGGATGGTAGATGCTGCGAGTGGGAACCTACTGCCCTTTGACAAGAGTGACGGCCTCCTCACATGCCTTACTAGCGTCCCCGTGCTCCTGTGCATTACCATTAGCTAACAGGCCGGCCAGCTGCAAGAGCCAGTGCTGCACACTGTCCTGACAGCAGACAGGTGGTGTGGGCCTGGAGCTTACAGGAATATCCTCTCCCGTCTGGAAAGTCGCCATGCTGGGACCTGGCACATGGAAGAGCCCGAGGCATTGTGAGCTCAAGCTCCTCTCTTTTCATTTTAGGGCAAAACAGAGGCTCTGAGAGTTGGTTGGGTGGGGGAATGCATGTGTGCAGGACCTGTATCTTGGAGCGCAGGTTTGGTGACGATGGCTTCCTTGTTGGCTCCAAGTTCTCACATCTCCATGTGGGGCATGGATGGTTAGCAGTAGCCAAGCATCTTTTTAGTCTTAACCCAGTTGCCTAAGAGAATGTTAAAATTGATAGGAGTGACCTGCTTCCCCATTTTTTTGTGTCATGTTGATGATAATCACAGAGGTGAAGAGTCACCTCCACAAAGATGTGCAGTACTCGAATGTCATAAATGCCATTCAAAGTAATTAGTATTCTGAAAACACATTTTAGAACAGTGGAGTTATAACCATGAAAAAAACTATGCCAGGACAACAAAGATGGAGAAAGATTAGTACAAATCATCAGGAAGAAAGTTTTGGCAAGAACCACACCCAGTAGGTAGATTCTGTCCCTGCTGTTACTGATCTATATCTAAGGATTCACCAGCACTTGTCATAAATCAAACAGAAAGATTATGTCTTAATGCTATTCTGATATAAACAAAGAAAAAGTTAAAAATTACTGCTAAACAGAATTTTATCAGTAAAATTTGCTCTCAGAATATCTTGTTCTTCTTTTGACAAACTTTTTAATGTGTTGATATAAAATTGCATATAGAAAAATGTATTTTTGTAATTGTAAGCAAGAGATATTCACTGGATAACCAACATCCTGATGAAGAAACAGAACATTTCTGGTACCCAAGAACTCTCCTTTCCTTTCTCTAGTTATTCCCCCCCTCCTCACCTCTCTCAAGATGTCTAGTACTCTGACTTCTAGTAGCATAGATCAGTGTTTCCTGTTCTACACTTTTTATCGGGGTTGGGTAAATATAATCTATAAAGCATCAGATAGTAAGTATTTAGGCTTAGGGGGTCAGACAGTCTCTGTTGCAACTCTTCAACTCTGCCACAGCCGTGGCAAAGTAGCCATAGACAATACATAAATATATGGACAAGGCTGTGTTGCAATAAAGCTTTATTTACAAAAACAGATGCTGGCTAAATTTGGCCAATGGCTTGCTGGATTTGCTGATCTCCGCTTTATATAATACCAAACATCATGTTTGGGAGATCATCTGGTAGTACACTGGGACAGACTCACTGGCCCTCACGTAAGGATCAACTCTACACATCTCTTACCAACTCTGCATTCAGTGACTTCTTGTCGGTAGCTCGAAATTGTCCATGGTGGAGTAGTTGCACCATGGAATTGGCAAATGCTACAATCATGTGCCCCCCCCATCCCCCCCACCACATTTGCCTTGGAATGTGACAGAATTGGGTCTCAGTGGCAATTCACTTGATGTTTCCTAGCCACTGTTTCTTCATCTGTAATGGGGACATTGAAATTCCCAGAGATAATGTATATAACATGTTTAGCAGGCTAGTTATTATGTAAATATTCTATTCCAACACAATGGTCATGTTCTAGAATATTCCATATGTTAGCAGATATCAAAAGCTCATCTTAGCATTTTTTACCTTTTAATTTTGGATCTTTGTTGCTCTTACTGACTTTGGAAATGTCTCCAGAATTTGCTCCCTGCTCTCCAATTACACTGAGACTTACACCTGATTCTCAATTTCTCATACCTAGAATTAGTCTAATATCCTCTGGTCCTCCACATCTTCAGTCTATCCTCCCTGTCATCAGAATTATCTTTCCCTAAGTGTGACTACCTGTGGGGCAAGTTAATCCCCAGTGCCCAGAAATCAAACATTTCCCCTTGAGCGAGTCATTCATGTTCCTAATGTCACATCATTGTGTCTCCAGAACTTCTGCCTGCTCTACCCTACACTCAGAATATGCCAGGGCCATTGGCTATGCTGATGGCTCTGCACGGCATCTCCCCATGTTGACTCTGCCTAATCTGCAAGGGCCAGTGTACATGATACCTCCTCACTCCCCATCCTTCCCTAATCCTTGCCCACAAGCTCACTCACAGCACAATGAATTATTTCCTCATCTATATCTCCTTTGGTTATTTGAGTTTAACATTTATTAAAATACATATCAAATTATAATCAATTGTCTTTATATCCACCTCTCCTATTAAGTTGTAAGTTCCATGAGGATATGGGCTATATTTTTATGCTAATGTCATCCTACCATAACTCAGTGAGGATACCAGTAGATTGCTAAAATGTAAGAAAAACAAAGAAATATAAATAAGGTAATGATGTGGCTTTATTTCCACAGTTCCATTGGAGGATCTGCCATCTCTGGGCAGACTCATTTAGATGAGGAGGGCTCCTGGTCAACTAGACATATAAGAAAGAAGCAGTGACCACTCCTCGGTAACAGTCCCATCTGCAGAACACCTTTGGGAGAGCTTTTAACCCACTTCTCTGGTGTGGTTTCAGTTTTGTGGGATGCCAGTTATAACTGTGGCTTTAGGCACAGTGCAAGCAGTAGCTAACATATTTTCCTTCAGCCTTGGATGCCTTTTACCTTTGACTGCTCGGTGCTTATAAGAACTCAAAATCCCTATTGGCATGGTGGCATCACTAGTCTTCCTGATTTTCAAATCCCACACCCATGCTTACAACATAGCAATACATTACGTACAGCAAATTGTTGCTTATCTTATGTTGCCATATGCCAGTAGCACAGTGGGGAAGCTTGATGCTTTAATTAGGGCAAAGGCATTAAATGGTTCCTAGGGCAGAGGCTCTCACAAGCAAGAGTTTTAGTTACCTGGTACTATAGGAAGATACAGTTGGAATGAGACCAAGATGTGGATGTCCTTGAAATAAAACTTCAGAGATGGGCCTCCATTGAGTAGCCATCCAGAAGTAAATGCAAGTTGATTATCAGGGGAGTGTTGTAACAGAGTTGGGTCATGAAAAGATTAAACTGGCAGTTGTATCCATAATAAATTGGAATAGAAAAAAACAGAATCCAGACATTATGTGAGAAGTCCCTTGCAATTGTCCTGATAATAGAAAGTAATGATGTTCCTAACTGGGGTAGTGGCTGTGAGAACACAACAGTGTGTTAGGGTTCTCCATAGAAACAGAGCCAATTGAAAACATACACACGAAGGGAGAGGGAGAGAGGGAGAGGGGGAGGAGGGGGAGAGAGAGAGAGAGAGAGAGCGAGAGAGAGAGAGAGCGAGAGAGAGAGCGAGCGAGCGCAGCTCCATGAAGGAAAAGGAACTGGTACGGGAGTGTGAAGGCCTAAAGGCCCCATAACCTGTCCTCTGCAATGTGGTGCACAGGAAAGCTGGTGATGTAATTCACTCCACATCTGAAAGTCCTAGATCTAGGACCAGCCTAGGATGAGAGATTGGGAATTTGTCTTTTTGTTCTATTTGGACATCAGTGGATTGACTAATGCCCCACCTAAGCTGGTGAGGGCACATCTTCTTTACTCATGCTACTGATTCAAATGCTAATCTCTTCCAGAAGCATACTCACAGACACACCCAGAAATAGTGGTTTACCAGCTGTCTGGGCATCCCTTAGCCCAATCAGGTTGACACATAAAATTAACCATCACAAGTAGGAAGCAAGGAGAGAATGGATATGAAAAATATAACTGACATAGACTTTGCTGAATTTCAGAGCCAGTTGAGTACAACTGGCAAAGGAGAAATACTTCAAAGAGCAGAATCAAAAAAGATGTCAAGGTTTCATGCTCTAATGGCTGAGAAGTTTCAAATGAACTAAAGATAAAAAGGTGCAAATTTCTTGAATAATACAAATTAACCAATTAGTGCATTTGAGCATCCTGTATGGGATTATCTGCGTTGGAAACATTATAAATTAATGAGATGAAACAGCTCAGCTGAGACAAAATAGTGTAAAGCAATATTGATGGTGACCTGGGATGTAGGTTAGGATTTGGGGTGACAGATTGCTCCCCATCCAGAAATGACGGGCCATCTAGAGAAAATATTTTAAAAGAAAGAATGCCAGAGAGTTGTATCTGTTGATAAAGGGCTACCGGAGTCAGAGAGTTTCCTGAATGATTGTTAAATTTCATCAAATTAGCATTCAGGGACATGGTTTTCCCAAGATGAAACATACATATTGCAGCTGCAGGATTTAACTAGTGACTCTTCAAAACTCTCCTTTCCTACTTAATGTATGAGACTGTATAACTGGGAATGCTCACAAAAAGTTAGGTTTAAAGGGATTAAAGACTTAAATTTTTCTACTCACCATTATTGTCTTTGGAAAAAATGTCACATGATGATATATATGTGGGATGGAGAAAGCAATACAGTAGCTGAAAAGACCCAATATTTATAGGGTTCTACTAGAACATTCTGTTGGGAAAAATGTGACAAATGTGGCACAAACAGCAGAAAATGTGAATGTTTTTCAGCCATGAAGGAAATTCTGTTTTTCCAACTGTAACTTCTGAAATCTGGAAGATGCTCATTTGGGCTTGGAAGGCTACGGCAGGGAGACAACTACATTGGTAGAGTTGATATTTTATGTAATATGTACACTTCTACATATCTATTTGAGTTGGTTGCTTTAATAAAATTAAATTTTAATAATTTTTAGTAGTTAGGAAAAATTTAAGTGATTTAATACAGTCACGTAAAAGATTCTCAAGAGCAGAGGGTTTTATTTTTAAACTAATTCGTGTCCTAAAGATGGAAGGTTGAAAAATAATGTGATTTAATATCATACTAATAAGTACATTCTGGGGAGATCTACTTCATTTAAAGGTGACTTGTGGGGCACCTGGGAGGCTGAGTTGGTTAAGCATTAGACTTTGGCTCAGGTCATGATCTCAAGGCTTGTGGGTTCGAGCCCCGCATCAGGCTCTGTGCTGACAGCTCAGAACCTGGAGCCTGCTTCAGATTCTGTGTCTCTGTCTTTCTCTCTGCCCCTCCCTCACTCATGCTCTTTCTCTCTAAATAAATAAATAGACATTAAAATTTTTATAAGGTTATTTGTACCAAGATGCCTCGACTCTGGAAATCTATATCCTAGTAAAATTTTAAAAATGCTGGGAGGTTATGAACTTTAAATGCACATGAATATTAAAAATTATATAGATTTAAAGACATTATTTGTATGATTTATCCCTTTAAAATAAATGTGAATGTTGGCCTCAATTAATTGGATAGTAATGGAATAAGTATTTTTTCTTTTTTTTTTTAAATTTATTCATTTATTTTGAAAGAGAGAGAGAATCCCAGAGTCTGATGTGGAGCTCGAACTCATGAACTGTGATATCATGACCTAAGCCAAGATCAAAAGTCGGACGTGTAATTGACTGAGCCACCCTGGCACCCCAAGTACTTTTTTTCAAATTTGAATTTTCTAAGACAAGCAATTTCCTCATTGTGTATTTTACTTGGGTAGGTACCTACATTTCTTTACTAATGAAAGCTTATTAAATTGTGGGAGAAAAATGTCTTTTGAATGTTCAACCATTTCTAAAATAGTTTTTTGAAAATAATTGCATTTTCATTGGATTTAAATTTTCTCCAGCCTATATAGTGTTTGTTTGTTTGGTTGGTTTTTTTTTTTTTTTGGTCTTACTAGTATTTAAACATGCATGGAAGAAGGAAAGAAAGAGTACCTGTATTGATTTGGTCTCTTCTTTCACTCTCTTATTCTCCCTAATAATTGCCCTCTGAAGTTTGAGAAATTATACTGATTCTCAAACTTACTCTCTGTTTTTATTCTGTGATTAACTTTGCTTCATTCTATCATTTGTGGAGATAGGATAATAATATCTCTTAAGAAGATTAATGAGGTAGTCAGAGTTCATGGTCTGAAACATGTAAAAGAATCATTTTGCCTCCTTGAATAATAAGAAATAGAAAAATATGACTATTTTTCTTAAAAGTTTATAAAAGAATTTGAGACATGGTACCTTTGAAATTTAACAAGAATTTATGAGACAGAGAGGCAATGGAATTAAATACTATATATGAAGCAATTCTGTCAAACCAGTAGTTGTTAACACTTCTTTAAATTCTCACATTATAAACGTTGACTATTTTTTTTAAGTTTATTTAATTTTGAGAGAGACAGAAACAGCACAAGTAGAGGAGGCGCACAGAGAGAGGAAGAGAGAATCCTAAGCAGGTTTTGTGCTGTCAGCACAGAGCCCAATATGGGGCTTGAACCCAAGACGTCACAAGATCATGACCTGAGCCGAAACCAAGAGCCTAATGCCTAACCAACTGAGCCACCCAGGTGTCCCAATGTTGACTATTTCTCACCTGTGATATATATGGGGTATACTTAGAGCTTAAAAATTTATCATGTTGTGGATTCAGGGGCTGGTTTCACAGTATGAAATAGAGTGCTAATATAATTTACTTGTAGACCTAAAGAATTTCAGAGCAATAAGAGGTCAGTTCTCTAATATTATATGCAAATAAACTAATAAAACAGATCAAACAGGATTTGATAAAATTTACAAAGCTATGCAGTGATAGAACAGGACTCTTGATCCCTAGTAGAATGTCCTTGGCCTTGTTTTATTTTATTTAAAAAATAAATGCTCTTGCAGTATCTGGATGGCTCAGTTGGTTAAGTGTCTGACTTGGCTTTGGCTCAGGTCATGATCTTGATCTTGTGGTTTGTGAGTTTCAGCCCTGCATCAGGCCCTGTGCCAACAGCTTAGAGCCTGCTTGGGATTCTTTTTCTCTCCCTCTCTGCCTCTCTCTCTCTCTCTCTCTCTCTCTCTCCCTCCCTCCCTCCCTCTTTCCCTCTCCCTCCCTCCCTCCAAATAAATAAAAAACGATTTTAAAAAATAAATGCTCCTGATTCCTAGATAGGTGAACTTCCAAAGATGCTTTCAGAGGATATAAGTTTCAAAGAAATTGGATTTATACAGGCTATATTGTGTATGTCTGCTATGCTTTCACTATGTAGAGATAATGTGTTCTTATCAGAGTGCTACCTCTGTGCTAGGATGGTTAACCCAAGTGTCTCATGCTGAACTAGAGCTGTGGGCACCCTTCAGATGATTTGTACAGGCTGGGCCTGCCCTCACTACTCACAGATCGCAAGTTGACCCCTGGATAGAGGTGGGCCAGTCAGAGCCACTCCCCCTGGAATTGGGAATTGTGACAGAAAATGAATTCTGTGTTACTGAGCTTTCCCAGTGAATGCATGTGCCATTGGTGGCATTGTGTAATTCTTAGAGCAGAAGAAGCTGCTCAGAGGACAGAAAGAGTATAATGGGCAGAGACTTTGGTTGGAGTCTTACTTGCTTCTCAGTTCTGGGTTCTAGTCATTCCAGAGAATCAGCTATATTGGATTATATAGTATATCACTGAATCTTGATTAGAAATTCCTTTTTAAAAAATCTCTTAAGCCAACTCAAATGGGAATTGTACTTGAAATTAAATGATGCCTAGGGGTGCCTGGGTGACTCAGTTAGTTGAGCGTCTGACTTTGGCTCAGGTCAGGATCTCATGGTTTGTGGGTGTGAGCCCTGGTCAGGCTCTGTGCTGCAAGCTCAGAGCCTGGAACCTGCTTCGGATTTTGTGTCTTCCTCTCTCTCTGCCCATTCCCCACCTGTGCTCGCTCGCTCTCTCTCTCTCTCTCTTTCTCAAAAATAAATAAATGCTAGAAAATTTAAAAAAAGAAATTAAATGATACCTAACCCATGTTTATCCTTTTAAGCATTTTTTACAGAAGAAAGAATGTCTTTCCTGACCATGAAAATTCCAGAGCTTTATCTTTCGTGAAATTTCATGAAAATGCACCTAGCAACCATGGGTTCATCTTAGATTCTTTTTTACCTCTCTTTCTCTTCCCCCTGCCCTGACTCTTTAACTTTAGATTTTCCTAGCTTTTATTGAGTTCTCATTGTGTGCCATGCATTGTGTTCTACATAGGTCTTATTTCATCTCAACCAAATATATATACTTTATCCTAAATAAGAAAAGGTACACCTATTCTCTCATCAGGCCTTTTCTGAATTGTGGTGTTGTGTTTTTTTCCCAAGCCTTTGACATTTAGAAAAATAAGAACTTAGGTTTTAGAGTAGAGTTTTTAAAGTGCTTGAAGAGTTGGGTACAAAAAACATAAAGCCCTGGTGTTATTTATCTGGAACTAAGGGGAAGATTTAATAACTATCCACAGTCTCTGTTTTGTAAAGATGGTAGTAATTTTGCAACCATTCTCTATCCTTCCAAAGGCCAGAGAAAGAATAAATGGACTCAAACTGAAATATTAGAAGTGTTGTTGAAAAGCAATGCTGTTGAAAAAGAAAGATTGTCCAGATGGTAAAAGCAGTTGGATATCATGTGGTGTGTGCTAAGTAGCATTATACAACACCTTCTGCCATGCCTTAAAAAGCAGGATATTCTCTTGTTCGCTATTTTGTAGTTGTTTCTCCTAATAATTCTGAGTTCTGTCTTATGGAGTTTATATTGAATGAGTCCATATGATAGGCAAATTCTGTAGTTTCTGTGTACTGTTTATATGACTCAAATCATTTTTCATTAACCTAATTGGGTTCTCGAGAAATACTACAAAGAAAAATCTAATCCTTTTTTTTTTTTCAGATTCAGTTCAATGTATTATCATATGGTTTCATCCTCGGTTAACTAAACACTAATTTAAATATTTATAGGAGAAGAGCCAAGGCAACCAGTGTTTATTTGTAATAACAAGGAGATGCATATTATGAATAATTACATCCCCAGTTAATTTGAAATCAGTATTTTAGTGATTAATAATAACCTTTCCACCTTAGAAAGCCTCTTTTTCATGCTATTACTTAAAGATACTATAACAATTTTGAGTTGGCTTCCTTTCCATACTTATGTACTCACATGACAGTAGAGTTGCTAAAAAGTAGGGTATAGCTTGAAAACTTCCAGAAAAAGGAGGAAGCTGCAGCCAAAGTATGGAGTCACTCCGCAATTACATATTTAAACACCGAATAACACAGAATTAGCCCTGCTTTGCTGCTTGTTTATTTAATAGGGCATTTGTCTTACGTGCAGGCGTTTTGTGATAATAGGAACTTTTTCAATATAAGCATCCATCTTTACATTAATAGCTTTTGAATTTAAGCATTTCCCTAGTGTTCCATACAATCTACTTTACATCTTAGACAAATATTGTAAGCTTGTAATGCTCAGGAATTCTCTGTCTTTCCCCACTTTCTCCCAGAGATAAGACAAGAGAGAGCTCACTTCTCTTTTTTGCCAGGACAAAAAAATTCTTTAACAGAGTAGCCATTGCCCAAGATCTAGTCCATAGAATGGTTTAATGCATAAGTATTGCCATATTTTGTTGGCATAGCATTAGTTTACTGATCAGGATCTATTAAAGCAAAAATTTGCTGCGCTTTCTAGAATATTAGAACAAAGCTCCCTGTGTCACTGGGCTTTCTTCCTAGTCTTTGCTGACTGTCTCCCACTCTTCCCAGTACAGGACCATCTAAAGAAAGTCTTAAAGTAACACAGGTATTATCTGGTCCTTTTAGAGCTGTGAAATCCAATCAACCCATCTTAAGAAAATGAGTCATTTCAGTGACTTGTTTACTCGAAAGAGCAGGTAGTAATAAAGGTGATTTTTGTTTCTTTCTGGAGGAGATAGGCTTTTGCTGTGCATTGTTCATTGGAATGGTCATTTACCATATTTGATTGAATGCAGCCTCTCTGTACCATTATAATGGCTGGATATTAACTCTTACAATTTTCCTCTGGAAACTTGTGGGCCCTTTCCAACTTTCTAGTAGCTGTTATATAGAATAGCTACATATTAAATTTGATAATGACCTGAAGGATTTCAAGTTATAATAATAATATAAATGTTATTCTCATAAACCTGAAATCAGTGTGATATGCTTTCCAGTAAATGTAGAATTTTTTTTCTAGTTACAATTTCTTTTAAGGGCTTTTCTTTGTAGGTTGGTAGTAATAAATATCCTCTAGAGAAATAGAGAAACAATAGTAAAATTCCACTGAAAAGCCATCACCTCCTTTTTATGTATTTTAAAAAGATGGAAATAAGGTCTAGATTAAGAATCTATTTTTTTCCAACTTCTGATATGGAACCTTCAGAATATACATTAATTTGCATGACTATGCCAACTATTATATATTTGAAATATGTGTTTTTTGTTAACTTCTGTAGATGTCAAATTTTCATTTTAAAAAAGATACTTAAAAAAAGCTAAAACAAATAGAAATAAAAAAGATACTTAAATTAGGTTGTTTTTTGTCATAGTGAACTTAATATTCAAGTTGTTCATCAGATATGTGAATGTATGTGGTCTTGTTTGCTCTTTTCGGGCTTCCTCTGCCGACCTACTATTACCGTGAGGCTCATTACTGGGGAGCCTGTTTTTCTGTCAATGTCCTGTGTGGCTCACAAGGGAATCGGATGAAACTATTTAAAAAATCTTCCTGTGCTTGTAACAAATTGAAGCCATGCAGTCGCACTGGTGATTAGGCATTATCCCCATTCTGCAAACCTCCAATTTGTTTGGAAGTGGATGCCATGTTGGCAACACTCACTGACCATCAGCCTTGCCAAGGCCACGCTGGCCTGGATTCAGTTCCCTTGGCGTTGGTCTTTTATTCTTTCATACGCAGCCCTGATGGAACTGGAGGATGGCTTTTAGCCTTGCGGTTCTAGTGAAATCCTTGGCTATGAGCAGTTTGTTTTGTGATCTGTATTGTCTTCAGGTTTGTCTGACTTGCAAAGGACTCCATAGTTCCCTTTCATCTTGCCTGTGCTTCACAAAAACACTCATGCTTAAATTCAGTTGCCCATTGATACCAATGAATTAACTGAGTCTTATGGAGTGAGAAGAGCCTATATCTAACCCCAGCAAACCACTTTCAGTCAGAGAGACGTATCTAATTCGCTCCAATCAGATATGAAAGATTTATATTATGCTGTTGAGTTGAAAAAGGTTTCGAGAGGACTGGAAATATATTTTTACACCAGCTTTCAAACCCTGCATTATAATTTTGGACAAGACCATGAAAAAGAACAATCATTCAAATTGGACCTAATATTATCTGGTGCTCAAATCCATTCTCCCCATTGATTGAGGATAAGCATTGGATCAGGCAGAATGCTTTCAATTTTGAAAAGACTGTCAACATCATCATGAATTGGTTGTGGCCTATTAGGGATTTTTTTCTAGACAGTTCAGCTGACTCTGCTGGTTCCTAACTGAATTCCCTGCTTCCAGTTGCTCCACTATTCAATTAATTCTATATACTACTGCCTGAGTGAGTTAACCTCTAACTGTAGTTCTAATAATGTGGGGTTGTGGGGAGGGAGCCTTCTCATTGCTTACATTTAGAAAATCTAAATTCATTCATATTCAGTTCTTTCAATAAGCTTCCTTTCCAGCTTGAGCTTTACTCTATCCTTTTGCTACTCTAGTCATATTGAATATCTTGTTTGGGGTAGTCAGAATACTTCTCTTCTCCAAGATATCTATACCCTTTCTCCCAGAACCTGTGACAAAGTTCTGTCATGTGGTGAGGGAGAAGTAAATTTGCAGGAGGAATTAAGTATTAAGTTTGCTAATCAGCAGCCTTGAGGTGGGAAGATTATCTGGGGTAATCTCAGTGTAATCTCAAGGGTGTTTATAAGTGAAAGAGGGAGGCAGGAGAGCAAGGGTCCAGAGAGATTTGAAGATGCTAGCCAGACTGCTGGCTTTGAAGATGGAGAAGGGTGTCCTGAGCCAAGGAATGCAAGTGACCTCTAGAAGCTGGAAAGGGCAAAGAAAGGAATTATTCCCTAGAGACTCCAGAAGGAACGCAGCCCTGCAGAAACTTCCATTTTAGCCCAGTGACACTCATTTTGAACTTCTGACCTCAAAAACTGTATGATAATAAATTTGTGTTGTTTCAGCCACTATGTTTGTGGCACTCTGTTTCAGCAGTAATAAAAAACAAATAAAGTGTCATGCACTGCAGCAGTTAGGAAAACAGACTCTGACCCAGATTATGAGGCTCAAATCCTGACCTGGAAACTAGCTCCATGGCCCCGGCAAGTTTCTTGAAGTTTCCCAGGACTTGGCTCTCTTCCTGTACTCACTGATGCTTCTGCAAACTAGGTATCTGCCTTCTCCAGAAACATCTTGTGCTTTACTGCTACCATGCTTTGCCAATGTTATGCACATAATTCCTCCAGGAAAATATTTACCTATCCTATTGAATCTCAAACTAATGTCTCTTCCCCCCAAACTTTCTGCACTCCCCTCAGGTGATTTTGTCTCTCTCTCTTATTTGGTGCAACTCTAGTGTTTTGTTTTATATCGAGTTGTAACTTCTGCTGTAGTTAGTTGCATTTACTTGATTATCACTAATAATATTAAAAATCCCTTCAAAGGATGGATGGGTTTTACTCATACTTGCTCATATATTTGCTCATATTTCTTGGGGTCTAGAAAAGTACATTATTTAGCATAGATGTCCATAAATCTTTGTGGAATCATTTGAACTTAACTATTCACATGAGTCTTGTGAAATTAAGAATCTGGTAAAGTATTTTATGTCAGAGGCTATATTACCCATTTTGATAATTAAATGAGATCATGTCCTTTGTAGGCACTTAGAAATGCTAAAGGTTGAAATGGTTAAATAAGCTTATTCAAAAATTTCTTGTGAAATGAATTTTAAGTTCACAATTGAAATTTGTGATACATTTCTTCATCATATTAGCCCCCAATGGTATCCTTTGCATGTGTTACATAGTGAAGGGTTCAAATGTTCGGTATATTATTTATCAGGGCCTAGAGTGAGGATATTTATTTATAGAAATCTGTTCTCTTTCCTATTGTCCAGATGTCCTATGGCATCTGCTGATGCCATTTCTCAAATTCCAATGAAGGGAACATGGAAAACAGAATAAACAAGGGTCTGAAAAGCAAGCAGGTAGAAGATGAAGTTGCAGAATGATTTTCTCTGTCTCAGGAATAATAGAAAGAATGCAGTGCCCTCAGTGAAGAATGAATTTGATGTCCCGTTCTACTTCAACTCTCTGACTAACCATTGCTAAGTCCCCTTCCCCATTTATGACCAGTGGCTTTCTCTATAAACTATGCTTGGATGGCTTCAATGGAAAACTATGGTTAGAATCAGAAAAATTATCTTATAGTGTGGTAGTTAAATTAATTCCCTGAGCTCTAGAGAAAGGAGGCCTGAAAGCACATTCCAGCTTCCTCAGTTAAGGACTTTCCAAGGCTTTGAGCAATGCTTAACCTCTCCTAACTTCTCTTTTCTTATGTAAACATGTTAATTATAAAAGAATTTACTTTAAAAAGTATTGGTTTATTATTATGTCAGAAATTCTGCTGCCTCTTTTGTATTTTTATTTTTTAATGTTTATTTATTTTAAGAGAGAGAGAGAGAGAGCGCGCGCGAGAGAGTGTGTGTGTGTGTGTGTGTGTGTGTGTGTGTGTGCGCTTGCAGGGGAGGGGCATTTCAAAAGAGAGGGAGAGAGAGTGCCAAGCAGGCTCTGTGCTATCATTGCAGAGCCTGATGGGGGGCTCAGAGTAAGGAACCATGGGATCATGACCTGAGCCAAAATCAGAGAATCAGATGCTGGACTGATTGAACCATCCAGGCACCCCCCTTTTTTTGTATTTTTAAAATAACAAAGCATTGCATTATTATTTAATAAGTCTAATATGGATGTCATATATCTACATGATAAAGCTGTTTTAATGTATAGAATATACACTACTATATTCATTCTTGAAAAGTATGAATTTGTGCAGGAGCATTCTACATGTCAAAATACTCGTTCTTTGAGTGTTTGAAGGCTAGTTGAAAATCTGACCTTTAATAGTCAAGTGGGCCTATTCATATATGCAGAAATGAAAGAATTAACTGTTGCTGTTTTGCATGATCATTTTTCCAGTGCTTGTCAGAGCAGAGGTATCTGAATATCTTCATGAGTGCATGAGGTTAGATGTAGAGAAAAACTAAAACAATTAATAGGAACAGTAGGGGGTAAATCAGAGGTTCACCTTTAACCTCAGTTGAAATGTGGCAAATGAGATTAACGTTTCATAGTACTATTTATGAGGATAAGATAATGGGAATAGTACTTATATTAGGATGTGAAAAGAATCTTCACTTCTTAATATGTGCTGATTTACTGTGTGACTAATAGAAAATGACAGTGCAATTTGATATTAGAGGTGTTTCTGTAAGTGGGTCTACATACACATTAGACTACTAAATAGAAACTTGGTAAATAGATATATTTCACCTTCTGTAGTTATAGAACACATGAATGGAAGAGTAGTTAGTATATATATAACTATATAAATATATGTGTCCTGTTGGCCATAGCCTAATGATATCATTTAAGAATCATTAATTGAGTTATAGAAGATGTATTCATAATGTTAATCATGTTCAGTAGGCAGAAACATTATTTATTACCCAACTTTTGGGGATCAAATGAGAAATTAAAGGAGAAATTCTTTAAAGTAGTATTTCCTTCCTTTCTTTCTTCCTCCTTCCTTCCATCCTCCCTCCTTTCCTTCCTTCCTTCCTTCCTTCCTTCCTTCCTTCCTTCCTTCCTTCCTTCCTTCCTAACACATATTAGCTGAAAACCTCGTATATGTTAGGCACTGGGGAAATATAGTGATCAAAACAGGTAAAAAAAATTGCCTTCATGCAGTTTACCTTTTGAGATAATGTATTAGACAAATAAGAGATAGATAAATAAGTGAGACAAAAAAGAAAATAAATAGTATCTTAAAGAGTGATCTGTCCTAAGGGTGAGGCAAGGAACAAGTAAAGCAGGGAAGAGAAATTAAGCACTTGGACAGAGGTTGGAAATTTTAGATCATTCAGATGATCAGTGAAAGTGACCTTGAAAGACCTGAAGAAAGCTCGGGTTCCGTGGGAAAATGCACCCCAGGAAAAGGAAATGGCAAGTGCAGAAGCTCCAGGGAGCAGAGAGGGTCTACCCAGTCCAAGAAATGCAAGAAGCTAGTGTGGCTGGAGCACAGTGAAAGAGGGACACGCCGGCAGCCATACTGGAGGGGACACTGGTGTCGCTCTGAAGAGGTCCTCCAGGAGAATTCTTTAATAAGGCATTTTTCTGAGTGAGCCCGCAGCCTCTTGGAGGACTTTGAGCAGACGAGTGACATAAATGACTGTAGCTGTTTCACAGATCATTTTGGTGACGTATTAAGAATAGATTAATGAGAGACAAAGTTTAAAAGCAAGGACACTGGTTAGGAGACTTACGACTCTAATTTCAAATATAAGCTTAAAAGTAAAGGGGGGAAAACCCCTAAGAGTTGAATTAAAAACTTGTCAGAAGGCAAAAACCAAATTTCTAAAACGTTGTGTCTGAATATTAGTAACACCTTGAACTTAACCTCCTATATATCCCCAGATGGCTCTACGATCCTATGCCTCCTTGCGAACAACCTGGATCTGAACTTACAGAACAGGTTTTCATGTATTCAGTCTTCACTTATTCAGATACACCACAAACAGGAAAAATGGGTTAGCACCATTCGAATATTTTCATCGTGAATCTGGAGAAACGAATGGAGTCATCCCTGAAGCTAATAAGTAAATAGTTTAAAAATCATTGGAAACAGTCCTCAAAGAGAAGAGTAGTTACTGTGGGCTATACACAGTATAGTCTCTACTGGAATGCCACACAGCTGCAGTTTTTAAACCATTTCACCACATGCAGACTATGAAGTGATTGCTTCAAAACTGAATACATACGAACGTATGCTGAATATGTACTGCGGATGTAAGCATGGACTAATTCAATGACTCAGATCCAGGTTCGCAATCTCCTGGCTTCATTAGGAACAAAACATCTCTGTGACCAGTTCCTTTGAAAAATACCTTTTGGAGACATAGTATTAGTGCTTGGCATATATTAAATTGCTCCATACATTTTTGTTGAATGAGTGACTCTTTAACAAGACCTTCAACCTTTACAGCAAAATAAGAATCTTTACCTGTACGTACTGCCCTGTTAGAACAAGCTTTATTATGATTTCTCAAAATGTACGCAACTTAACAGTGATTACTTTTTCTAGTGAGGATTTGGGGCATTAGTCTGCTGAATTTTGTGTTATGTGTATATTACAGGTGGAGGTTTAACTTTACCCTGCACACAAATGCTTCAGAGGTCACAATTTAATATTTATTTAATATTTGTTTCCTCCAAATTTAGAAATTGCCAGTTTTGGCTAATTGTAGACAGTAGGAGAGACGAATGATAATGCATGCTCCTTTTACTCTCTACTATAGTTTAACTGAAGTTACACACACACACACACACACACACACACACACACACACACAGAAACCCACTTCTTTGTGGTTTATCCAATTCAGAGAACTTGGGAACCAGTAGTGAAAGTACCTCTAAACTTTTACTGCCTTGCGTTTTGTCTCCACTACAATATTCTTAATGAAAGAGGAGGCTGAACAGAACCAATGAGCATAACACAAACTTTGACTGATGAGCTAGAGGTTTCGTTGAAGATTTATACCTTATTTTAAAATACATATGATTTGGGGGTGCCTGGGTGGCTTAGTGGGTTGAGCACCTGTCTTTGGCTCAGGTTATGATCTCACAACTTGTGGGTTTGAGACCCACGTTGGGCTCTGTGCTGACAGCTCAGAGCCTGGAGCCTGCTTCAGATTCTATGTGTGTCTCTTTCTGCCCCTTCTTTGCTCACGCTGTCTCTCTCAAAAACGAATAAAGATTTAAAAAATAATAAATAAATAAGCACATGTGATTTTAAATTCTAGTCAATAATAGATGATATTTTGATATTTTAAAAATCGTATTTCTTGTCTGTCTTTGACAAAAAATATATCAAACTCTAGGTTTCTCTTGCGGCTTTAAGGAACTTCTGCCACTAGGGATTGGAGCCTAGTTTGTTGGATATTCTCTTTAGTATCAGATTTTGATTCAAATGGAAAAAATAGTGAGTCACAAGTGGACATATCTATAAACTTGAGTGTCCAGCAGATCTCGGCCTGCTTGGGTACTTCACAGCAGCTGTCGTTTGGACCATAAAGTGAGTTCTTTATTAAGTCAGCCTTTCCACCAGCTGACTGACTGCTAATTTTCCAGGAAATGACACTGATTTCTTATGACCCTCACATAAGTAATGATAATCAACTGCCTAAATGTACTCAACTTTTGTTGAATAAATATAATATGGATTCTCCCACAGGATCTCAAAGCCAAACCAAAAACTGTTCAACTAAAATTAAACAATCTTTGACTGTATGAAACTAATGGGAGTTGAAATACAGGAAATTCCATTTGGCAGGCAAAAACCCAGAGGATTCCAGACTGAAAGCATCACCTCCATGTTTGATTCAGAGAACGTAGAGGGGAATGCTCACTGTGTGGCTTTCTATTATGATTGCTGGGGGTGAAAGCACCTGTGTGGGTGTGTACCTATTAGAAAAGCAGCGATCTTGGAAAAATATTGAGTGGTAAGTAAATTCTGTAGAGGAATTGGATAGTTGTCACTTGCTTCAGATTTTTCCAGGAGAACAGGACTGAGACATAGGGCCAAATTTTAAAGAGATTAACCTGTTCTTGTCTGTCCTAATGAGGGTGGGCTAAAGGAAATGCATGATCAGTATAAAAGATCCAGGTAGATCCAGAAGAGGATCCTCAGCTTGCATCATATGTGTGGGTCTAAGGCAGAAAGCCTTCTACACCCGGAACAGAAACATCACTGGAACTTAGAGAGTGGTTTCAGGTCACACCAGAGTCTTTTTCAAGACCTTGAAGGCCAATGGGAAGCCACTGGGAGATGTCAAAGATGAGTGGAAGTGACAGAATAACAGGACCATACGTACATTTGTAAAAATTTTTATTTGCAATAGAGAGAGGCAGAGGAAAAGAAAGAGATCTTAAACCGGCTCCACGCTCAGAGTGGAGTTGGATGAGGGACATAATCCCATGACCCTGGGATCATGATCTGAGCTAAAAACAAGAGTTCCAAGGTCAATGGACTGAGCCACCCAGGTGCCCCTGATTTACATTTTTAAACATTTACCCGAGCGTATAGGAAATGAGTTGTAGGGAGGTCCCAGTGTGAAAAGAGACGGAGCTGTTGTGGCAGCTCAGGCCAGGGTGCTGGTGATTTGGACAAGGCTGTGGAATGCAGAGGAGACAAGTGAAAGAATTTGAGATCTGTACTGGGGGCAAAACTCGCTGTAACATTAGGTATGTGTGCTTGTGGGTGTGGGAGTGTAAGTGCATGCACCCTGGACAGTTAGAAGTGAAGGGTGTGCAGCGAAATGGAGGGTGAGGCAGCAGGAGAAATCAAGGATTACTTCTATTTTTGATTTGAACAATCAAACAAGGAACAGGTCTGTCAAAAATACCAATCTTGTTTACAGTTGGACCAAAGTTCAAACATATAGCAATCTAAAAGTGTTAGCATGAAAATGGGGTCTTCTTGATTTGGTTTAAAATGGCGGGATTGGAAGGGGAAAGATATTTCAAATTTCAATTTCAGAACTGTCAATCTTGTATCTCTCTTGAACGCTCAACTTATTTTTCTTAAAGGGCCTTATAATCATCATGTTCCAAATGATCTCTAGGAGTGACTTAAAATTTTTATTATAAGTCATCCTTGATATAGAATGAAAAGAAAGCAGCCTACTTTTTTTTTCCTTTTAAATATGAAAGGAAATGCACTTTGTGTTGTTGATAAAATGATGTTTTTCCAAGCCTTGGTGATTGTCTTTTAATTTCAAAGAGTCCAGAAAAGAAAGCTAATAACTTTGAGAAGTGTGGGAAGGGTGATGGAAGCATGCATTTAAATCATGTTAAAAGCTTGCTGTGAGTCTTTAGAAGCTTAGTAATTTATAGCAAGTGATGTAAATCTAGCCAACTCCGGTAAAAAAATGGACAGAATAGGTAGACATTGGAACGGACAGAGATTATAATAATTTTAAGAAAGCACAATTGATTCAGTTAAGCACAATATATGGGTTTATCTTTTAAAGCAATTTTTTGAAGATGGCTAATATAAAGTATACCAAACTTTGCATGGTGACCGATTTTCTTCATTTGCCCCTTTACAGTACTTCCTGAAGGCAAAACCTGGTCTGTTTTTCTCTTTTATTATTCTTACTAACATGTTTCTTTAATGTTTATTTACTTTTGAGATAGAGACAGAGAGAGAGAGAGCAAGAGGGAGCTCATAAATGGGGGAGGAGCAGAGAGAGAGGGAGACACAGAATCCGAAGCAGGCTCCAGGCTCTGAGCTGTCAGCACAGAGTCCAACACGGGGCTTGAAACCCATGAACCGTGAGATCATGACCGGTGCCAAAGTCAGATCCTTAAACCACTGAGCCACCCAGGTGCCCCCTTACCAACATTTTGGATGAAATTTTCCTTTAAGCCAGTTTTTAACAATAGACAGCTAAAGTGACTGTAAATGCTATTTGAGGAGAAAACAAACCTAGGGGCAAGCATGTAGCATCCTCTATCCATTCAGATGTTTCATGATTTGTATCTTATAGAATGGGATAATTTATGACTTACACTTGACATCTGATTTCTGATGGTCCATCTGTATTCTATATTATCTAGATAGAACTTCGTTAGAACAAAAACATAAGATGAGCTTTAATTCAATTCTCACAATACAACTTTCTTTACACGGATTTCTTTAAAATTTAATTTAATGAAATTAGTTTAGAATGACTGAAAAACTATCACTTGGGGATTCTGTTTGGGTTATTTATTTCTCGAACTTAAGCATGCTATTCAGTACAGATTGCTGTCATAGAGAGCACATAGGCATTATGAAGTTGTTTCAAACTATTTATATTAAGTTGGATATAAGATTGAAAAACATGCTTCTGTCACAATTTAAGCAGCCAGAAAATTCTCAGGTCTACTTATTTTGGCCTACTTAAGGGGTAGGTCACTTAAATGATTGCCCTGTTCTCCTAACCCCTGTCCATAAACTTCCTTCAGGACACTTTTCCTAAAACAAATGTGTGATTATATTGTGGCTCAGAAATCTCTTAGTCTCCGCTGCCAACTCAATCAAGCCAGATGGGGCTCTCGGGGGACATTCGCTGCCCTGATCCTCTGTAATTGCTTCTCATTCTTCCCTTCCTTGATTTTGTAGCAAGCTGAACTCCAGTCCCCCACCAAATAACAGCCCCCAGCCCATCCCCAAGAAATCCATCGATCCTACCCATTTTCTACTACGTGCCTTGCTTCTCCCACCACCAGCACCCAGGGTTAGAGAGAAAACACTTAGGATTTCTCACACTGAGGACTGCCTTCAGGCTGAGTGAAACATTAATTACTTTTTCACTTCAGTTTCTTCATCTGTAGAAAGTAATACAAATATATGATTATTTGGGGGACTAAATGAGATAAAAATACAAAATACGCAATGCCTGGTATGCAGTGGGTGCTGATTAATAAAAATCATTTCTCCTCCTCTTTTAACTCCCAAACCTTTTCTCTTGCCACATTGGAAATAATCTCACTTTGTTTGAGCTGCATTTATTTAATTTATTTTATTTCTTATAATTTTCTATTAGAATGATTATTGGGTATGTCATCTCTATTGGGCTGTAAATTGCTTGAAACTGTGAATGCCTTATTTGTTGTCATAATCTTCACAGCACCAAAATATAAAATCCTTTTTACATGAAAATATTTATTGACTGGAAGAATAAGTGAATGAATGCTGAGTGATGCTCTAAGCATCCGAATAAATATTCTTTTTTGTAATGTTTATTTATTTATTTTGAGAGAGAGAGAGAGAGAAAGGATACATAAGGAGCAGAGGGGCAGAGAGAGAGACAGAGAAAGAGAGAGTGAGAATCCCAAGCAGGCTCTGCACTGTCAGCACAGAGCCTAACGCAGGGCTCCATTTCACAAACCACGAGATCATGACCTGAGCCGAATTTGAGAGTTGGATGCTTACCCAACTGAGCTACCCAGGTGCCTCTTGAAAACAATATTCTTAAATGGAAGGCAAAATATCTCAATCATTTTTATACTGACTACACGTTAAAATGATAACATTTTGGATATGCTGGGTCTAATATGTTATATTATTAAAATTACTTTGTTTCCTTTACCTTTAAAAGTCCCTTTAAGAAAATTTGCTGTTTCATGTATAGGTCCCATTTTATTTCTCTTGTGCAGCACTGTCCTTGAATCTCTGTTCACATTGCTCAGTGAAGACGTCAGCTGTGAAACAAATCCATTGACTTGGGAATTTACCAATTGCTAATTGATAATAGATATTAGCTAGTTTATTACCTAGATTAATAGGTAAATGATGAACAGATGTTCAGGCAAAAGGACAAAAAGATGATGTCTGTCACACACTTATGTATTCCTCTCATCCAGCACATTCTCTATCAATTAAGAATTATTCTATGCATGTTCTGCACACTAGAATAACCTAGTTAAATTATAGTTTTGATTATAATTTACATATAACTTATAATTTAATTACAAATAAAAGTTTGGACTAGTTTGGCCCTAATATACAGAACTACTTCAATTCTCTAACGTTTGTGACTAGAGACACGTCTTCTGTCCATATGTTGTTTTCATTTTATTTTCCCAATATAAGAGATTTTTAAAGATAAAGTGACCACATGAAGGGTGCCAGGGATATTTTTTCCATCCACTTTTTGTTGGTACACACTAAGCATGTGATTGAAAGTTTACCAGTGGAACATTTATTTATATTCTAAGGTCACTTTTGAGTGGAGTTACCCTCACAAATCTTTAATTTATTTTTTATCCTTTCAAAGGTTATGTTCATATTGGTTTGCAATACACACTAGTGGAAAAGCATAGAATAAACTTTTTTTTTTTCATTTTCATGAAATGATTAGGTGACTAGAGCATCCCATTTGATAACCACACTCTTCCTCACTCCAACATGACCCTCATTCTTAGCTGCTGGTATGTCTCTCTAGGCTGAGTTTTTGTTATTCACATTATGTAGAAACTCAGCCTTTTCCCCTTTTCAGGGTACATTTAAAAGGTAAAAAAAAGGCCACAATTATTTTTCAATTGGAAATGTTTACTTATTATACCATATCATTCACATTTTGAATAGCCCTAAATTATTACTTGAACTCTGGAAAGATCCACTTAACTTTTTAACAAAACTTATACCTGCAAATTGACAAGGTCTCAAATATGACTATTGAAATGAAAAAGGTTTTCCTGAGACTGAATTATTTTGTTCCTTTTCCTTCTGTCTTAGCTTCTCTTAGCTTTCTAAGATGAAATTTGTGTCACTGATTTCTTTTTTTTTCTTTTTTTTTTCTAAATCAGCATTCAAAGCTATAAATTTCCCTCTGTGTTAACTGCATTTTATAAATTTTGGAATTCTGTTTTCATTACCATTCCATTTAAGACATTTCAGATTCCCTTTGGGACTTCTCCTTAGACCCATGAGATATTTGATTTCAGAATTAATTCAGTTGTGATCAAAGAATATATACTGCGTGATGTAATTTCTGAAAATTTAAGATTTATTTTATAGCCAACAGATAATAGGTCTTGTTGAATAGACCATGTATATTGAAAGTACACATATTCTCCAGTTGCTAATGTAGGGTTATTTAAATGTCAATTAAATTAAATTGGTTTAATAAGTTTATTCAGATCTTTCATAGCATTGATGTGTATCTAGTTGTTCTAAACAATATTAAAAGAAGGATACTAAAAACTCTACCTATGATTCTAGATTTTTTTCCTAGTTCTGTCATATTTTTTACTTTATATATTTTCAAGCTTGTTAATTTGGAACATATACATTTAGGATTATTGTATCTTCTTAATGAATTGGCCATATTATCATTAAGAAGTTTTATCTATTTATTTCTGATTATACTCTCAAGTCCAGAAATCAATTTTGTCTGACAGTGAAATAGCAACACCAGATTAGTGTTTGCATATTTGCATATTAGTGTTTGTATAGTGTATCCTTATGCATCCTTTTACTTTCCAATCATGTGTGTTTGTATATATAAAGTGTGTCTTCTGTAGATATAGAATTGACTCTGGCTTCTTTTATTTAATCTGACAATCTGACTTTTAATTTGGAGATTTAGTACATTTAAAATTAATGTAGTTGTTAATATGATTTGCTAGAGTCTATCTTCTTGCCAGTTTTCTATTTGTCCCTTCTGCTCTGTAGTTCCATGGATCTTCTTTCTGCCTTCTTTCATATTAATTGAGTATTTTTTAACATCCTATTTTTGCATGCTCTGGCATGTTGATTTCTTAGCTCTTCTACTTTGTTTGCTTTTAGCTATTCTTTACTCTTTTACTGGTTGTATGGATTGCAATATGCAATCATAACTTATCAAAGCATATGTGGAATGATTTGAATGAATATTAAATTCAATATTCAACATTCAATATATATATTTATATATAAATACCTTACAATAACATACATTTTTTACCTCCCTTTCATCTTTGTGCTATTGTCGTCATATATTTTATTTTTGTAATGTGTTGTAAAACTTGTAATACATTATTTTTCTTTAACTGTAAGTTGTTTTTTAAAGAAATTAAGCAAGGAGAAAAAATTCTTATCATTTCAGGTATTCTTCTTACTCTTCTTTCTTTCCTATAGATCTGAGGTTCTATCTAGTATCATTTTTGTAGCTCTACTTGTATTAATTTCGCTCCATTTTCATTTTTCTGAAAATGTCTTTATTTGGCCTAACTTTTGCTTTAGTTGTAGTATTCTGATGGAACATTTTGGCTGATTTTCCCCCATTTTAATCGAAGTCATTGCTGCATTATCTTCTGATTTTCAGTGTTTGTGATGGTGCCATTCATTCTTATCATTGTCTCCATGTGCGTGATGTGACTTTTGTGCTCTCTTCTCTGTTTTGAAACTTTTCTTTGTAATATTTGGTATTCAACAATTTGCCTTTTATGTGTCTGGATGTGATTTTCTTTGGATTTGAGGAAAGACATTGGTACACTTTTCTGATCTTTCCTCCTTGTAGCCTTAGAATGAGTGACTCCAGAAAAACATTCAATACCTAGGAAGAAACTCTGCCACCAATAACATGTATTAAATTTGTGCCTTCATTGATGAATACAACAAATATTTATTGAGCACTCACCATCTTCTAGGTCCTGTTCTTGCTGCCTGGAATATAACAGTGAACAAGACAGTTAAAAAATTCCTGATTTTTTAGACTTAAGTTTCTAGTGTAGAGGCTGGAGGTTTGGGGAGACAGGCAACAAATAACAAAGGCAACAACACATGAATGTTTCTATAAATTGCAGATCAGTAAGGAAGCATGCACTTTAGAAAAGTAGGGAAAGGGGGTGCCTGGATGGCTCAGTCAGCTAAGCATCCAACTTCTGCCTAGGTCAGATCTCACAGTTTATGAGTTTGAGCCCTGGTTGGGCTCTGTACTGACAGCTCAGAGCCTTAAACCTGTTTCAGATTCTGTGTCTCCTTCTCTCTTGGTCCCTCCTCCACTTGCACTCTGTCTCTGTGTCTCTGTCACTCTCTCAGAAATAAACATTAATTTTTTTTTTAAAAGAAGAGAAAAGAAAAGGAAAACAGGCAAGGGATAGCAGGGCATGAAGCCCAGGGAGAGCTGCCGAAGGGATGAAGCCTATTTACAATGTTACATAATGTGTTTGGGCTTATTTGAAAGGTCAACATTTAAGCTTAATCTGAAGGAAAATACAAAAACTTGACCTGTGGCTGTTGAGAGAATGAGCATTCGAGGCAGAGGGAACATAATTATTTTTCAAACCTGCAGCATCCACAGTTTTTGTGATCTATTTACCATTTCTTATTTTTTATTCATTTAAAAAATATATTAAATTTCTGAGGTGAGTCAGTTACTATGCTAAGTGGTGGGAATCCAAACATGAGTTAGAAGGAGTTCCTGCTTTAAAATTTATAATGCGTTCAAAGACCTTCAAGTTCCAAAACGTCAGCGGATTGTGTGTGGTGTCCTGGCATAGACAGTGATGGGTGAAAACAAGTGGTGTGTGCTCCACACAACAGCATTCCAATTCTTTTCATTAAAGCACTGTCCTGGGCAAAGAGAAGATGTCTGTAATTCTAATACTTCCAGCGGCTGCTCGTTTGTGACCTTTCCAGAAATGGGCACATAAGAAACTCCGTACAGTGTAACATGAGTATATGATAGAGATCTGGGTGCCATGGGGACACAGTGGATACTGATGAAAGAAATTGGGAAAAGCTTACTAGGGTGCAGCGCCCCAAATGCCGAATGATGACCTGTTGGCTATTCCTAACAGGCTTCCCCGCTCCTGTGTGTGCTTGAAATTGTCAAAATGTGTTTTCAGGTGATGAAGTTAAGTTAGCTAATCAGCAGTTCCTAGGTTCCTATTTCTTAAAGGGCATCATATACTTTTTATAAAATTTTAAAAAGAACATATCAAACAAAAATGTATTGTGCATGGGGTGCCTGGTTAGCTCAGTTGGTTAAGCATCTGACTTCAGCTCAGGACATGATCTCATAGTTCATGGGTTCAAGCTCAGAGCCTGGAGCCTGCTTCGGATTATGTGTCTCCTGCTCTCTCTGCCCCTCCCCTCCTTTCTCTCAAAACTAAACATAAAAAAGTGTATTGTGCATAGCTTCTTCTTGTTCCCTAAGTTATATGCCATTAAGCCTCCCTTGTTGAACGTATTCTTTAGTTTTAAGTACCTTTCAGCAGTTTTCCTCTTGGCCTTTCTGTCTTCCCTCATCAGTAATGAACTTTTTTCTGCTGTGAAAATGTCCCCTCTTTAGTGAGGCCAAGTCCCATTGTTGTACAAGAGGAACCAACTACATCCCTCCTTCTCTCCATTGCACTTGTGCAGAAGAGAAATGGGGTGCGTGGGTCTCCTGGGTTGTCTTTCAAACCCAAGAATTTTATTATGAAAACACTTTAATATCATGACTCAGAGTAAACACTAGGGGAAAGTCCATGTGTAAAATGCTCAAGGTCCAAGGACTCTAGAGTCATGAGTATGGTAAAAAAAAAAAAAATTAGAATAGAATACCTAACAGCTCTTAAAGTGTGTATGTGCTGTAAGTGGTGACGCTTCATATTAATTGCAGGATCCTGTCTCATGTGGCACATTTTGAGGATATCTAGAGTGACATGATTTCATTTGTATTCGTATGTTTATCATAAGGTTACTCCTATTTTATAGTGCTGATAATGAAACCCTACAAAATACTAGTAATTAAGAGGAGCTACTGGGAACAATCCTCTCTAATTTAAGAACAGTTTTTAGATCTCTACTCTTTGGACACTTGTATTATTTACAAAATATCACTGCGAATGCCTCTTTATCTTATAGGGAAACTCAATATATGAAATTCAGTAATTTGGATATTTTACAAATCATGAAAAAGAGAACTATTCTTCATTTGAAAATTGGAACTTAACGAACTCACAACAAACTCAAACGAATTGGGTTCTATCTCTGATTCTAGTCCAAGTAGGACTATGTGGAAATGTATTTCAGAGAAGATAGAATCCACTACTGATGACACGTCACATTTTAAGAGGGATATTGATCTTCTTATCATTTTTTTGACCACAAACATGGTAAATGCTCATCTTAAGAACATGTAATATATAGAAAGTATAACACAAGTGAAAAGTCTTGTATATTTGATACTTGAAGGTAGCCATTTTTAATATTTCTATACACAAATATCCAAACAACTTTTCAAGTATACATTTAGTTACATTGTATTCCAAAAATTGCATTGATTTTATGTGGGGGGGTGTTGGCTCAATAATATGCTGGAAATACCTTGTTCCCATCTCAACACATGGAATTATGAGTTTTATTGGCAGCATCATGTTACAGGAAATTCTCGCATATGGTATTATGTAGCCACATCCCTAATAATGGACATATAGATTGTTTTTCAGTTTTAGATACAAATGACCTGGTGATGAAGTCGCTTGTGCACTCATCTCTGTGCATTGATCTGATTTGTTCCTTAGTAAAATTTCTACAGATGGCCTTGCTGGATCAAGGGTATATGTAAATATTCATATATGTTACCAAACTGCCTTCAGGAAAGTTGTGTCAGTTTACATTCTGTTTTTGTTGCCTAGCAATACAAGCCTAATTTTTGCTATGAAATGTATTGGGGCAGTAAGATTTCTTTCAGAGGTTGAGTTATATGTAATTTTGGTACTCATTCTCTGTATATGACACGGTACCAAAAAGACTAACAACAATACACACGTTTTCTGATTGTTTTCTCATGGTGACCAAATATTCTGACTATTATTTTTTATATTGTCTGACTTAGATTAGCACATTCTTGTCAGCTCAGCTCTTAACTAGAAGACTAACTTGTTTCTTTATTACATCTAATGTCTTCTTGGATTAACACATGCGCTTAAATGAAAATTATTGTTTCTGTGCACATTGCTGGCATTTCATAAAGAAAAGACCAGACAAGGTTAATCGTCTATTTCTTTATCATCTGAAGGTGTAATCAAGCTTGATTTTACAGTAACAAGGATCCTGTGATAGAATTGCTGTCTAAGACAGACACAGATGACTAATTTCATGGCATCATTCACACTTCCCCCATGTTATTGTGGAGAGTGATTGTTGGACCTCTCCCTGAACCAAGACAGAGATCCTGATCACTCCCTATGTGCTTGTTTCTATGAGTAGGAAAATCTACAGACTTAAAATAAATATTATAACCTATGAACTATGCTGCCCTTTGACATCCAAACAAATAAACCAGAAAACTGACTATCATCTTTGGCTATTCAGTAATGTATCTGGTAAAGCCAAGTCTCTCTGTCACCAGACTCTTTTCTTTCTAAATTTAATTGGAATTGTATGTGGAATATTACTGGCCAGGGCATTTAGAATTTAGTATATCTTGTCCAAGGTAGTGATGTAGCCCAGTACTTGAAGTCAGTTCCACAGCTGCCTTTTGTGGAGAGTGGAGATTTTTTTTCCCAATTAGGTAGAGAGAAAAGATAATCCAAAACAAAATGTGTTTATCTCTAGACCAGAGAAGTATCATGTAAAAATTTTGTTGTTGTTTTTCAAGTTAGGCTCCCAAACTGGCCTATAGACCTTTTCCCTTGAAGTATGCCAAGTTGTCAAGGCATATAATCCTGTGGCCAACATAGGAAATTTGGAGCACTCAGCACCTGTTGTGGAGATAATTGAACCACTTTTTGTGGCCTGTTGCACACAATTTTCTGATTAGAAGTGGAACTAAAAGCAAAGTAGTTGTTTTCCTTTCTGACACCTGAACAAGGGGAAGAAATTAATCTAAATTTGGACCTTAACCATTATCCCACTGACCACTCATTTTAAAATGAAGAAATGAATCCTGATATGTCAAGCAGTTTACTGAGGTTACCATCCATTCCATAAAAATCACTCAACTATCCATCTCATGAGCCCCCTTTTTCTTACAAAATTATTGAATGGTTTTTAAGGCAGGGATAGCAAAGATACTTGAAATGATAATCTCAGTATTTCCAAGAAACACATTTCTAATAAATTTAAAAAAAGAAAAATGAAGTCAAAGATCTTGTTACAAGAAATAATTGAATGTAAGTCTTACCCAATTTTACCTTTTGATAAAAAGCTACCAAAAACCAATTCATTGCTGAAAGGAAAATGACTAGCATTAGAGTGATTTCTTTATAGCCATGAGTCTGTTTGGCTCATTTGTTAGTGAGGACCTTGTCTAGGTTTTCATTAAATTTATGATGTCTGTGAGTTAGAATTCACATCTTAATCTACAAATCCTGAAAAGGCTTGTACCCTTGGTACTTACTGAAATTCAATTTAGTAATATTCATATCTGAAATATACCACAGTGTAGAGTGAATCACAAAAATCTTAATTTAAATTAGTTATTCTAAACCTAAGCCAGACATAAGCTGGTACCTATATATCTCTTATAAAATTCTTTAATGAGGGGTGCCAGATTTCTTTAGAATGCAAAACATCCAGTAAACCAAATAGAACTTTACAGACTTGCATATTATGAAGATCTAGCAAGAGTTTGTTCAGAACCTTCACCTCCAATTCTGTGACCTATAGAAATAGAGAGCTATTGCTAGGACTTCTGGAAATTTTCTGTGTCTCTAGCTTTTAGAGTTCTACTTCCTGCATATTTTCTGTGTACTGTGCTCTGTGGCATAGATAAGAAAATCAGCACCATCCTTGAGTCCCCACCAAAGACCACTTAAACAAAACATGATTTTCCTATGACTTATTATAGAAGAGGAGTTCTGAAGAAGAGATTTGCACAGCAGCAGTAAAAACTGGCCACTGGAACAGAGGTCATGTCTGCTATTGCAGTATTTTTCAGGCACTCCAACTACATAGTGTTTGTGAGGTAGAGCCTCATGATCTGGCTGGCTTCTCTCTCCTTTCCTTCCCTATTCTGTCCACTAAGCTCCCGAATTCTTCTCTTCTCCAAGAAGGTGAACATTCTTTCCCTCATACTCCAAAGTTGAATGGTATCCAACTCCCAAGACCTTGCATTCATGCCTTTGAACACTTTATTTTTCCAAGCAGACAATTCCCTTCTACCGTTCAACCAAGAAATTGTGATGCCAGAGTACATATTTTTCCCACCACATTGTAGTAAAAAATTTATATTAAACTATGAGAGCTACCCAAGGTCTATTTGCATGGGGTATGACCAACTTATTACCCTTCATATGCCATTTTGCATAATCAATCGAAGAACAAATCATCAATGTACACAGCTCACTGACTGTATAAAGAATATAAAATCAATGAAAGCTTGAGTGTGCCAGTTATTTTGGTGCCTTAGATAGGAGAGCAGCAGTACCTTAGTTGCCCTGAGCTGCGATAGCTCATCTTAAATTGTACATCTATATTGCTAGGCAGTTCTGGAAGATGCTGGTTATGACTGTACAGCATGGCATTGTGTTTGAATTCACTTAGCTGTTGTTAGCAGGATGTTCCCTGTTTGTTTTTACAACATAGTTCTGCAGTGTTATGGATAGTACTTCTGAATTTTCTTGTACACTGATGAAGAAAGAACCTTAAATGGAATGATTAGTTTGAGTTGTATGGATTTTTAAAAGTAAACAGCAGTAATGTATACTGTGTAAACTCATGATTTTCAAGACCAAAATACAGACTGTTCATTCTCACTAAGTGGGTCTACAAGGGTATTCACCATCCCACCAAATAGGGTAGTGATATATTGAAGTTCAGTATTAGGTCACAACTAGACTGTTATAAAGCTCCAAGCACGTTTGAATGTGTGTACCTGGAAAACCCCTTCTTCTTAACATTCTGTTATTCCTGATGCATGTGTGGTCTTAAACCTCACAAGAGTAGAAATATTAGCCAAATCTCACATACTAAAAGTGACAAAAATTGCATCAAGACCAGAGGCACAAAAGAAGGCTCTTCAGAAATCCTTGTCATCTGACATGACTAATTCTGGAATTTGTGAGATAAATGGGGTAAACTCTCCCCAAGTTATGGAAGAAATCAAAGCCAGCTCTGGCAATGTGGGTATTTATCGAAAGGAGTCAAATAACATTGATGCCCAGAGCCAGCAGTTGATATTCAGGTGGTACATTAAACACAGAGAAGTCGTAGATGAATGTTTGCTATGGAAAACACTGCAGTGACTTATGAAAGGTTTCCACTTGACTTTTTGATTTGTGAGTTGAAGCTCAATTGCTTTGCATTGGTGCCATCTCTTATGCTAGGAAGCACCTCAAAATGATAACATATCATCCCTGTGTCATGAACTTGCTAAGAGGCAGTGGTCTACAAATTTAAAGGATCCGTTCTTATCGTGGTGATTAGTGCACACTGGAACAGAGAACCTGCTTTGATTATCACCTCCGCTACACCATTTTTTCAAAATAATTGATACTGAACACATTGTGTGAAAATGAGATGACTTTTTGTGACTAGTTATTTGTTTAAATGTGGAAAGAAATAATTTTTTTTTTATTTCCCACCATAAAGATGAAACCTGGTAAGCATTTTTATATCAGAAATACTTGTTTCTGGAAATAAATGGATGGACACTGCCAGTGAAATCATGTTGAATTTAAAGCACTTATATATTTTCATGTCTACATGTTTTTCTCTGGAGAGCTTACGGAGGAAAGGAATAGATTCAGGATCATTTGATTGAAACCAGGATTCTATTATCTACCATAGAAATATGATAAAATGTGACCAAAATAAATTTGGGGGTACGGCCCCAAACTGAATTTCATTCAAGGCAGCAAAGCCTGAGGTCTTTTGGTGTGCTCAGTTAATGCTGTTTCTTCAACTGATAAGGCCACTAAAGGAAGGCTGTTCATTCAGGGAATGTGTACTGACCCTGACTATGGGCCAGACACTGTGGCAGATACTGATGATATAGACCTGACCAAGATAGATATAATCTGTGCCCTCATGGGTGCTATGTGTCAGTCTGCATTTGTGTAAATTAGAACTTACCCCAGTATATTTTTTGTATCTAAACCAGTGGTTCTTAAACTTTATCGAGATCAGAATGACCTATAGGACTTTTTAAGCCACAGATTGCTGGGCTCTATACTTAATTTGTTTATTTTTCGAGCTTTATTGAGTTATAGTTGGCAAGTAAAATTGTAAGATATTTAAAATGCATGATATGATGGTTTGGTATACATACTATTGTGAAAGGAGCTCCTTCATCAAGTTAATTAACAGATCCATCACCCCCCATATTTGCCTTTTATTGAGAACATTTAGATTTTACTTTCTTGGCAAGTTTTGATTATACAGTAGTGTTATCAACTATAGTTTGATTCAGTAGCTCTAAGGTGAGTCCCATTGCTTTAGCATTTTTCTTTCTCATGCTTGTATAATTGTGGCTCAGAGCCCTCCCCTCCTCTTTCTCTGGGAGACCTCTATATACTGATTCTTCTGTACTCTGTTGGTAACTCACTTAAACAGCGGGTTTGCAATATTACAGAAATAAATGTTACAGGGAACATATTTCATAGCACATTCTTTTCCCCTGAAATCAAAGTAACACACTGTACACCCTATAAGGGTGTGATCGCTTTTCATTACTGTTATTTTCATCTGACATTTGATGCACGTGACCCAAGGACACAGATTTCAGCGGATAATATGGGAAATGTCTGAAGAGCCCTTTTGATTGTCACTGATTAAAGCCACGCTTCTGTTTCTTTTGGTTTTGTTGTGTCTAAAGTCAGAAAACCAGTTTAATCTCTGGTTCTTTGGGAAGATGACAGTAGTTTTCCACTTTCCACATGCAGTGGTCCTAAAACCACTGCCTATAACCAGGCATGTGTAAAATGCAGAAACCAGACATTCATCATGGAGAATATGGCAACTAGGAAACCTTTACGGCCAAAATAATATCAGTTATATGCAACGGTGTGCCAGTAAATCTTTAACAGCCAGCTCTCTGAGAGATGAAAATAGCCCTGATTTCTAGCATTTGCCTATTTCTTTGGTGTCAATACTCCCACCATGGCCAATTTTAAGCTACCACCTGGACATCACTGAAAATGGGAGTTGGCAAGAGATATGTAAGGTTGCTTCCTAGGAGCTGGCTTCAGCACACGAGAGGCTTACAGCTTTATTTATTTATGTATTTATGTATTTATTTATTTATTTTGCTTTTAGGTGAGTGAACATAGCAATAAGAAAGGATCCTCAGGTTTTCAAGATCCGTCCTTTATGTGAGCAAAACATGTTCCAGGGTGGAACCATTTCCAAACTACTAGCTTCTTACTTGCATTTAATGTGTTAAATGGTTCTCCATCTTTTATCCCCATAGAAATAAGGGAGGAATACAACAAAACCAGTTAAAACTCCTCAGTAAAGAGAAAACAAATAAATGCACAGCATTCTGGTAATGTCTTTGTCATCAAGCCTCCGTCTTCCCCTGGCGCAGTGCCACACACCATTATTTTAATAGTGGGGTCACCCTGCATTGTGCCATCATTTGTTTGCATGTCTTTCTGCCCCACTAGATTTGAGCTTCTTGAAGGCAGGCCCCATTCATTGTCTCCAAACCTTAGCATAGTGCTTAGTCAACAATGCGTACTTATAAGTAGGCTCTGTGCCTCCAGAGAAGACAGCTCTCATGGGTCCTCCTAGCTCCATAGCACCTCCTGGGATCAACCCAGACCTCTGTTGTTACTGCACTAAAATTGAATTTCTACCTCTGCTCTATTCTGCTCTTTTCACTCCTTTAGTGTTATTTCCAAGAGCATGCTACAATCAACCTCCTGTGTGCAAATCTCTATTTCAAATACTTATTGTGTAAGTTTTCGAATATTGCAAATGAAAAATTTGAAATAGTGCCTTTCAGAGCAACATTGGATAATTCACATTTATTCAAAAATGGCATCATTTGGCTTGAGGTTGCTATTAAACTAGAGGATGCATTAGATTATTTAACACCTAAAAATTTCTCTGCTACTCTCCTTAAAACATGATCTGACTTAGCTGTGATTAGGGCAACCACGTTTCAAGATAGAGCACAAACTCTGATTTTCAGAAGGAATTCTACCACAATCATAAAGTCTCCCAGAAAATTCTGTAAAATTTGCACAGACCGTTGTTCAACTTTTTGTTTGGTATCACTGAAAATGTAGACACGGGTGCCTTTGGTCTCATGTAGCCAAGCATGTTGTACTCACCTTTTTATCACTTTCATTCTTTAGTACATCAGCTGGGATCCCTTAGCACAAGCAGTCCCCACAGGTCTTGGATATCTCCTGGCCAGGACAACATGACGTCTTTGTCTTGAATAGGAAGGTCATGTCTGCGGTACCAGCAGCCCCCCGGCTTAGGTGAGACAAAGGAGCGAGGCAGCCTAACGCTGCATACTCTCATACTCCACAGATCCCCAGGAGCGCAGTAGATTTCTCTGCAGAATAGGTTATTGCTGTTGTGGTTGTTATTGTTTAACACAATTAAATAAAAGTGTCTAAATGTATGAATCTCAGAAATCAGAACGATTAACTTAAGATTCTTCAGCATGCCCCAGAATAGCTATTATTAACTCTGGGTTTGTATGCCCTAGTTTTGGAATGAAATTTCTATTTGATTATATCCCAGTAGTCTTCAAACAGATTTGCAATGCCCTTCTTACTAATAAGATTCCATTCTCAATTCTAGAAGATGCTTCTTTTAGATATCAGCAAAACGAAACAAGTGACCTTCAACCATTTTCTTGAAGTAAAAAAAAAAAACTAGGATGGGCTGTTAGGATCACATTGTGATCACTATGATCACAAGTCAGAGAAGCATATAACTGCAAGTACTAAAAAATAACACAAACATTAAACCAGAGCTAAGTAATAGAGCTATCTCTCTATGTATACATATATCGATAGCTAGGTCTATGTAGGTAGGTGATATTGAAGTAAATAAAGATTACATTTTGGGTTAAATGATGCCACTATAAATCAGGAAGTGAAATGTCAGTAATCATTCAGCATGTACATTTTTACCTTTTTGGGTAGTGACACAGAAGAAAATATCAGACTTCTTCTGTTTTGTGTTTACATATTACATTTATACTCCCTCCGACAGGAGAAATATGAGCTTATTTTATGACATCCGCCTGTCTCATGAATTTAGCATACAGTTTTGCTTTTACTGGTCAACTTTCCCTTCCCTCCATTTCCCTTCCCTTGGTCCTTTTTTTTTTTTTTTTTAATCTGTTAAAGGAAAAGCAAGACATTAGCACTCAAGTTCAGCAATGCTGGGCCTGAAACTTTCCCAACTTGGTGGAGCTGGACTCCCAGAGAAGAGAACAATTGGTATTCACATTTTCCCCAGCATAGACAAGCCTGGAATGTGGAGGCAATATTGGGGGAAATGGCTCTGAGGATGGAGCCATGCGATTGTGGCCGCTGGTGCTGCACAGCCACATCGCGGAGCTCTGATGGCCTGTTCAGACATAAATCCCAGTCTGTCTTCATCGGTGCTCACAGATGGCAACCTCATGGCAAGACTTACTTTATGGCACAGATTTTATATGCATTTGAATCAGCCAACCTTGTATGAAATGTGGCCATCACGATACTATTGTATCCCTTACCTCCAAAAAGCACACTTAACACACACACACACACACACACCCCTTTAAAAAGAAATAAAAAAATAAAAGGCAAAAACTTTTTTTACATAGATGTTTTAGTAGAATGTATATAAGATCACTTTTTTCTATTAACTGCTCCATTCTAGATTTTGTTGAGGTAACAAACTTAGAAATGGGCTTGTTGACCAAAAATTAGCAACTAGGAAACCAGTATGAGTTCCTCAAGTCTCCCATATTGGGCTACATTTTCCAAAGACATGGCCAGAATCCAGAAGATGAGAAGCTGGCAATGGTAGCAAAGGTAAGTGAAAAGAAAAGATATTAATTGAATTACATCTGGATGAACCCAGAAAAATATGGGAGTTTGAAAAACAAATAAATAAATGAACAAAATATGCTCAAAACACTATATTTAATTATTTGGGCTTTCACCCATGAAAACAACTTAATTTATTTCCTGCTTCATTCCCTACTGGTAAGAAATTCCATGCTTCAAAGGTAGAAAAAGCATATTAAGAGAAAACAACTATAATGATAATAATAAACGTATTAGAAGAAATAAAATATGTGGAAATATGTGAAAGACATATTTAACTGCTTAAAATTAATTCAACTCCAGGAACATATGAGTGACATTTCAGTGCCTGAAAAAATTTGCAGATAACACCTCACTTGTGTACCTAGAATCTTGAACTAATTTTAAGTAGTTAGGCAGTAGAGTGTTATTAATACAACTTACGGAGAGAGAAGATCTGTCTTGCTTTCTGGTCTTAAAGCAGGGGAGGGAATCCACAAGAGTAAAATATGGGGCAAGATGTATCAAAATTAAATATACTATCAGGCTATAGCTATAATTTTCAGGAAAATCAAAACTGCATCCCAGTTAAAACTGTTATTTGGTGTTGTGTTCATTTTCAGAGAAAGATTTTATACTGGCATTGATGGAACAGATTTGATTTTTAACGAGTAAAATGACGAGGAAAAGGGAAAAAATATCACGCAAATTAGCTAAAGAACTTGGAATATTTAGCCTAGGAAACCTCCATCTTTCTCCATGGCTATTCCATACATTTGAAAGGCTGCCATAGCTGATCGTTCAGAGTCATCTTTGTCACTCCAGTGGCAGAACAATCAGCCAGCTGAAATCACAAGTAAACAAGTCTCCATTCAAGGTAGCGAAAGGTTTCATATGCTAGCCAGCTATTTAAAGTAGAAAGGGACTACTTGGTAAAATAGTAAACATATTCAAATGGAAGGGGAAGTCAATCACTTGGATTTATAATGAAAAGAATTCCTGTCTTACATGAGACATTAAGTATGATGACCTCATATCTCCCTTGTTTCTAAAATTCTGTGTTTGGTTTGGAGGAAAGTGTCTCTTGGGACTTGTTCAGCAACTGTGTAGGGCTATAATATTTGAACAGTGCAGTTCATTTGGGCGTTTTCCTTTTGTATATTACAAATAATGGCAGAATAGGGGAAAAACTGAAATAATGCCTTTCAGTAATGGTATTCTATAAAAACTATTGATTAAGTACCAACATCATTGCAACAGATGGCACAGCCCAGTGTTAGACCAGTAAGCTTTGACAGGGTGAGGCTGCCAATCCCAAAATTGAAAACAGGTGGCAAAAGTTCCCTGGGGCACTTGGCATCTGTAAGTAATCAGTTACTGTAAAAGCCCTGGTCAGACACAAATTAGCTTCATTGCCGATGACATTTTTAATAGCTGAAGGACCTCACAGCTTTATTTAATTGAAATTGTAATACACTCTACACATATAGCCGATCACCTTTGACAATTGTGTGGTTCTCTTCCACTTTGTTAGCCTAAGTTGTACTATATCATACATTTTATTTGTGTAATGCAAACAGGTCATAAACACATGATGGAGGGCAGGATACACTTATTTGTCTACACTGCTTCTGTATTTCTCTGTTGCATTTTCTCTGGTTCTTCCACTCATCCATAACCAACCCTTAAAGAGAAATCAAATACATCTGTACTTGGTTTCTGTTCAGTGGAAATTAAATCCCACAAAAACCAAACCGTGGTTTGAACTGAAAATGCTCATTTCTAAAATATGTTACTAGCCTTCCTGACATTTTATTTCACTGCCCTCCTGGCCCTTCCCAATGGATTGGAAGTGAATTAAAGTTTATTATCGGGTGAATTGATAGAAAAGGGACAGGCAAAGACTTAAATTGCTAATACTGTCCAAAATGTGTGCTTTCCAAGTCTTGGGTCTTATACTTCAAAGCTTCTTTGGAAAATGTGGTGGAGAGTGAAAATTCGGTGAAAAGGCCAGACTGTTCAGTTTGGAGAGAAATGAATAGCTTGGAGTCCTTTAAGCATGTCATGGGAACATTTCTGTAGATTCATGTAGGTCATTGGCCAATGTTTCAGTTAATAAGGTGAGATCATTTCTCTTCTGATTAGACTGTGGATAATTTGTCAGAAAAGCATTCACTTTGTTGAAACAGTACCATAACACAGGATACAAATAAATATGAGAAAACAGCAGAATGTTTCAAAACACCCTGTTTCTGAAAAATAGATACTATGTGTGGTCACAGGACAATGTACTGCATATGATCCAGCAGTCTATCTACCTATGATTTTTTTTTTGGTTTCTCCATAGTAATATGGAAAAGTCTAAGGCCAAAGACTACCATAAAGAGTGATTAAATTTTTAATCTAAATGAAATTCGTAGATGGAGTTGGTAGAATCCAAATCTTACTCCTATAGTTGCACATCCCCATTCTCTTCCCACCCCAGAAGAAATCATATCTTCACAGGGTTGTGTTGTTTCTTACTAGCAATGATCTGTTGTTATCCAAAATGAAGAAAACATTTTGCTTCATTGGCTTTGGTCAGGCCCTTAGTTTGCATTTTATTCGTTTATTCAGTGAATGAGTGATTTATTGTTTGGGAACAATTTCTGCTCAGGATGATATTCATACCTTTTATGCATCAACTATCTACCTAATCAGAAGCCTGGTTCTTGTTAAAATTTAGCATCGGTAAATTGCTTGGCAGATTACGGTGACATTTCTAAGACAGTTCATATGAGGCAAATAGAATCAAGAAATAGTGAATGCCTTTGTGTTGTGTATAACTGGAATGGGAAATTAAGCTTTCTGTTTACAGCGAAAACTCTATTGGATGACCTCACGTAATGCTTTATGTTTCAGAGTGGTTTCTAGGTGTAAGGCCTTGTGTAGTAACCTTCTCTATATCTAACGAAGGCATTACTTGGGCTTATTCTTTTGATTTAGACAAAGTCATGGCATTCTTCCATTGGTTACATTGTGTAAACATAAAGGCATATTACAGAGCCTCTTGACTAGGAGATTCTTAAATCCTGGTACGGCTTTGTAGCCCCCAGGGATACTGCCATGGTTTGCGAAGAGAGTTCTGGGGAATAACATATAACCTGCAGGCACCTGCAAGTGAACAAGCCGGGTATCCCACTGGTGCCCTGAGTAGTCCTGAAGGAGTCCCCAAAAATGTAAACCAGACACGGTCCTACCACAGGAGTCTCACTCTGAGCTTCATTCCAACATCACAGAAGGATTTGTCAGAAGTTGGCTTGGACTTAAAAAGTATAAATCCCTTGGATGTGTTAGGATTAAAACAAGCAGCTGTTCCCAGCATCTTGAAGTTATTCGCTGCTCCCTTCTCTCTGCCTTAATAAGATATTTGAGTTTACATTATTTTTTAAAAATATGGTTAATTTATAGTAAAGCTGATTTCATATTATTTTATAGATCATAAAGTTGTTAAATTATGCAGATGAACTGATCCTTTTTGCATTCTGCTGCTTACCTGTTATTTCCCTTTTTCAAGTAGCTATTGGAGAAAAAGAGGAGTGGATAAACTGGTATTTTAATATGCTGATCATTATGTGATGAATGCATTGTTTTGAGAGGCAAAGATCACTGGCTAAAACCAAGTTTTATAATTACCTGTATATTTGGGTCCATCAACAATCTCAGTTGCCCATTATCATTCATAAGTGTGAAAGTACTAGAGGCTGATTAGGGTTTCTACCTGACAATCAGGGCCACTGTGCCCTTAGTCAGAGGTAAGAAGTAAAGGGGGCTATATTCCTTGAGGCAAAAGAGTCAAATTGCATAGCCCTGTGAGATGGCAGCCTGCTTAGGGGCTGAATGTAAAGACAGATGTTAGTATGCTCAGAATTCTAGAATGAAGGAAAATGAACAGACCTTGGCCAGAAGAAATACATTTGGGCTTTTCTACATTCAGTTGCTTATTAGGTAACTGTGTGTTGTCCTAGACTTCTTGACCTGCGTTTTTCTCATTTACTCATCTCTCAGCAAACATTTATTAAACTCCTTTTAATGCAGGAATGTGTCTAATGCTGGAATCATAGGGAGAAAAGATGGCATTAGCTGTGACGTAAGTCAGCATACGTTATTTGCTGTAACCAAACAGAGACAGGTCTTGCGAATGTGAAATCAAGCAAAGCTTCATGAACTAGGGCTTAAAAAATAGTACAGCTATTGGGAGACATTCTAACAGGAGTGAGTGGCATGAGCTAGGCACAGAAGTAGATGGGTATAAGGATGACTGGGAGAATTGGGGGAGCAGTTTAGAGCCAGCGGAAATTTTTGATCAGGTCCTCTGACTCTGTGATGACACATTTGGCAAGACTGCCCATGGGATACTGGATTGAGGAGGGAGTGGATGCAGGGGCACAGCTACATTGGTAGGATGCAGAAAAGACTTACCAGAAGCCTGCACTATTTCATTAAAATTGAAATAATAACGAGCAGCTCTTAATTGATCAGCGTAGTAAAATGAGCTAATTAATGTTCTCTAGATCCTATTTTTTGCACTAGTGAAACAAACACATTTAAAATATCTCTACTCTATGTCTACCTGGAATGGACAATCAGAATTAAGAAAAAATATTGGAAATGTTAGAGAAATTAGTATTTTCACTAAAGGAAAAACCTGTAAGTATGATTTAACTTTTGTATGATGGGGGCAATGTAGGAACTCTGTCCATTCAAAGGTAAAAAGTTGTATTGGACTCTTGAATCCTTAATGTTCAATGTTAATTATTTTATTCTTAATAAGCTGTGCTATGGTTAATTTATACATTTTTGTGGATATTTTGCCATTGGAAATTGATACAGGTATTTCAATTGTCTAAATATACATCAGGATTTGAAAATACCATAGGATCCGCTTGTTCTTGGTTTAACTTACCCTGGTTTCAGTTACCCCCAGTCCACCAGGGTCTAATATGACCTTCTGACATATTGTCTGAAGGTCAACAGTATGCTAATGCTGTGTCAAAATGCCTATATCATTCATTCACTTCATTTCATTATGTAGGCATTTTGTCAAGTCACATGATCACTGAAGGGTGAGCACAGTACAATAAAGTATTTTGAGAGAGAGAAACCACATTCACATTACTGTTAGTGTAGTATTTTGTTATAATTCTATTTTGTTATAAGTTACTGTTACTCTTTTACTGTGCCTAATTTATAAATTTAACTTTATCATAGGCATGTATGCATAGGAAAGAAAATGTAGTGTATAGAGGATTCGGTACTCATGGTTTCAGGTATCCACTGAGGGTCTTGGAACATATTCCCCCCAGATAAGCAGGGACAACTGTATACAAGATCCTCTCTTTAGAGGGAACTCAGCCCACTATCATTATATTGCCAATGCAATCATTACCTTAACGTCCTCATTATTGTAAAGGAACATAGTAGGCAAATAAGGATATTGCTCAAAAGACATTGTGCTTCTCATTTCAAATTAGAAATTTCTAATTTTTGCTTAGAATCTAAAATTAGTAAGTAGAAATATACAGCCAATTGCTTTCATGGATCCTATAGAGTCAAAGGGCTTTGGTTTTAGATTTACCTTTAGAGAAACACCAGTTTTGCTGGGATAGAACTAAGCTATAATGGAATTTTCCCTCTGCTGATGAATTACCAGTCTGAGAGGAAGTGGTTTGGGAATGGTGGCCCATCAGCCAGAAAGCCCCAAGAACAACCATTAATAAGCGCTCTTCGGTTTGAACACCTATCATTATGGTGACTGAGCTCCCTGGGAGAGCGCCATTCTGCCTCCATCTGACATGCAGAACAGTCAGTAAAAGAATGAATGAAAATGTGTTTAAAAAATTTCCAACAATGGATTGAGGAAGTCTTCACTTGGAATCAAGAATAAATAACCCAAATTAAAGCATTTTGTTTTTTCAAGGGAGTTTTATAGGTGCCACTAAAGAATCATTATAGTTTCTTTGATTGACTTGTAGAAAGTAAGACATATGTCTTTTTATGTATGATATTTTAATTATTAAAATATTTTCTATTTTATGTATAATCTCTTATGTGTAATATTTTTTAAGTATTTTAATTTTTGAGAGTCTAGAAAGGATGAAAGCAAGATTGATAGAGGGCATCAATGGGGTAGCAGTCACTTGCATTTTGAAGTTATTTTGGGGAAGTTAGAGAATGGTTCAAAATAGATTATGAGACTGTTCCTTTAAGTAGAATTTCTTATGTCACATTTCCCTCAGGAAGTAGGTAAGTGGCCAGTTTCTCATGCAGTTCCACAGTTCTCAACAAAATCAACCGACTACTGGATCTTCATTGCAGCACGAGGTATAAATTGTTAGTTCCCCAACCAGCCAGTGGTCTCTGCGGTTCCCCGAGGGCTGTCAGCCAGTCTATGGGCTGAAAAGTTGGCGACCAAGCAACATTAACACGGAAAACTGAAGTCGCCTAAAAGCCATACTTCACATGCTGGTGGTGGTTGGGCCCCTGACTTGAGAAAGAAAGGAAAAATACATTTTCTTGGCAATTAACTGTGTCAGTAAGTGAAGTCAAGAGCTAGACTGTTTGTGGGGAGAAAAATTTTCGGGGCACTTGGGTGGCTCAGTCAGTTGAATGTCAGACTTTGGCTCAGGTCATGATCTCACATTTGTGGGTTTGAGCCCTGCCTCAGTCTCTGTGCTGACAGCTCAGAGCCTGGAGCCTGCTTCAGATTCTGTGTGTGTGTGTGTGTGTGTGTGTGTGTGTGTCTGCCCCTCCCCCTCTCATGCTCTGTCTCTCCCTGTATCAAAAAAATAAATAAAACATTAAAAAAAAACTTTCACAGGGAATGTAGCAAAGAAACAGATGAGCACACAATGAGGGAACTTCATTTCCAAGTCTTATGGTTTTCTAGTTAGCAATAAATGTCATATTAATGTCTCTTAGCAACTTGTAAACTTCATGAGGACAGGGCCTGGGTCTGGTTTTGCTCATTATTATACCCTAGAGAACCTAGTCAGCACACAGTAGATTTTTGTTAAATGAATGAGTGAACAATTATTTAAACTTTTGTGACTGTTATTATGTTTAATACATAATCATGCCAGTTTAAATAATGAAACAATGAAATGCTCTGGTCCTGATGCCTAAAAGTAACTTGATGGACCTGGAAAAAGGTCATGATTCTGAGCCTCTTAGTTTCTTCATGATTAAAATGAGTATGCTAGACTAATTGCTGTTACTCTTTCTATTTTCATAAAATTGTAGTGGGGACACACAGTTTAAAGAGTTAGAAACCCATCATTTTTTTTTCCACAGCTCTGTTATTTCCCACTTTCCAGAGATTGCTATTTCACTTCTTTTTAACTGTTTCTCTTGATATTTATCTGCATATCTCTAACTCATATTCTTATAGTGCTAGTTCTGGGTTTTGCATCTTAATAATTATCTTTTAAAATACAGTGGCTGTGTAAATAACCTCAACCCCCATACACATTATACCTCCAGCTTCCCAATATTAACATTATCAGAACTATCAGAGCACTTTCCAGACTGAGATGTGTCATATTGTTATAATTCCCTTCATCTCCCTTTTGAGTCACATCTTTTGTTTCATAATTTCTTCATCTTACTTTCTTTGTTTTGCTCTCTGAATTTGACACAGTATATAGGCCAGCAGTTCCTGAAAAAGAATGCTAGGCAGGTGCATCTGGGTGGCTCAGTTGGTTAGGTGTCTAACTGTTGATCTCAGCTCAGGTCATGGTCTCATAGCTTGCAAGATAAAGCCTTGCGTCAGACTCTGTGCTGATAGCATGGAGCCTGCTTGGTATTCTCTCTCCCTCTCTCTCTGTACCCTGCCACGGCTTGTGCATGTGCACCCACCCCAAAATAAATAAATAAACTTAAAGAATGTTTGGGATGTAGATTTTTGGAGCTTTGCATAGATTAAGTGTTCTACTCTCCTACAAAATTGACTGCATTTAGAATTTAAAATCTGAATTCATTTTCCTTCACAATTTTGAAGGCATTGTTTTTTTTTTTTGGCTTCTAGTTTGTCATATCCATAGTGTTCAAAGATTTCAAGGTGATGAGTCCAGATGTGGATATATTCCTTTCCATTGCACTCAGTGGGTTCTGTCAATCTGAAATTTTAATTCTGGCAAGCTTCCTTAGCTGATTTATTTAATATTTCTCTCCTTTCTTTTTTATCTGTTCTTTCATTCTGGAGATTTTGTTTTTGAGATATGAGATCTTCAAGAATAGTTTTCTCTTGCCCTTTATTTGTTGTGCTTTTTCTTATTTTTTCCATCTGTTTTTTTTTTATTTTGCTCATTGTTTTCCTCAATATTCTCTTGTAAAGCCTCTGTTTATTCTTAATATTAAATTTTCAATTTCTGAGAGCTCTTTCTTCTCTTCTGATTAAAAACAGAAAGAAAGAAAAAAAACCTATTCTTATTTCATGGGTGAAGTGTAGTCTTTGATCTTCTGAGGGTATCAGTGATAGTGTTCATCTTACTGCTTTCCTTCAAATTCCATTTGTCTATTTGATTTTACTCTTTTATATTAGAATCATTCCTCAGATATCTCAAAGCCCTTGGCCCATATTATAAAGTCAGGTGCTGTAAGGTTGACATTTACTTTAACTTGCTTGAGCTGGGAATTTTTTGTTATTGTTGTTGTTGAAAAATCTCCAGTATCAGTTTCTGTCAGTCTTTTATATTGGTTAGATTCTAGAACTTGCTACTAACAGTGTGAACCATGAGCAGCAGCATCCACATCATTTGGAAGCTTGTTAGTTTTAGCACCTCTGGCTTCTACCCCAAAGCTGTTGATTAGAATCTAGTGTTTATCAGGATCCTAAGAGAATAATCTCCTTTTCGTCTACTTTGAGAATCTAACCTGGACATCAACATTCTAGGAGGCTAATGGGTGATGGGGCCGAGGGCAGATGTTACCACATTCAGAATATAATCTTTGAAAATAAATAATCTCCTGATTACAGGGCAATGCCCCTGCTTTCATCCTTGCCTGATGCCCTACTCAGTGTGGTCTGCTATAACAAAATACCATAGACAGAGTGACTTAAACAACAGATGTTTATCATAGTTCTGGAGGCTGGGAAATTCAAGCTCAAGGTACTGCCAGATTCAGCATTATCTGTCTTCCTGATTTTCAGATGGCCATCTTCTTGCCATCATGGAAAGAGAGATCTGCCTCTTTCTCTTTTCAGAAGGGCATTAATCACATTTTTAAGGGCATTATTCCCATTTATAATGGCTTATCCTCATGACCTAATCTAACCCTAATTACCTCTTGAAGGCCACATCTCCAAATACCATCACATTTGGGATTAAGTCTTCAACATATGAATCTTGTGGGGATGCAAATATCCAGTCTGTAGCACCAGGAGTCCCCCCTGTTTTACTCTTTCCAGATTATAAGCCTCCAACTTTTTGCTAAGGTGAGCAGATCATCTGGCTGTCTAGCTACTTGTTAATCCTCCTCAATTTTCTGCCTGACTCCTGCTTCTACTTCCTCACGTAGCTGGAAGATCCAATTTCTGAGTAAATCAGCCTTCTGTTCTGACAGCTTACATTGTGTACTTCTTCCTTTCTCTTCCATTTTGTTTGTTTTATGGGTTTATGGTGTTAAAATAGCCCTCCCCTCTGATTTTAGTGGGTTTTACATAAGTGCAGAAGCAGATGTCTAGATACCATTTACCATATCTAACCAGAAGTAGACTAATTTCTAAAGTTCTGGTTCTCCCATTTTATGCATCAATTTCTCTATTATATGTATACACTAAATACTACTTACTATTTGTCATTTACTTGCTTCATTATAATTTGTCTTTACCTCACTGTTTAAAAAAATCTGAGCTTTTTCATTTACAGTTGCTTCATACGAGCAGCAAAATATGGGATGTTATAAAGGATTTATTTGGGTAGAAATCTTTAGATATCCTTTTTTTAAAAAATAAACTTTTGTCTATAGAAAAGCTATAGTGCTTAAGTTTAACTGCAACTTAATTCTGAGTAGTAAAATTAAAAGTGAATTAGTACCAGCAGAATTTGGCATTACATGAGGGTCTTAGAGTTTCAGAACCAGAGCAAGATCATGTGCAGTTTTTTTCCTCTAGTTTCACCTGTCACTAGATACTTGGCATTTGAACAAGATTTTAAATAAAGTGCTATCAATCAATCCTAATTCCAGATAAACCTTAACATTTCAAAAATTTTTATTATGATTGGATCCACTATTTGGTGAATAATAATGTAAATTGGAGGTGTGATAGGCATGTGAATTATCGCAATGGTGGGTCATTGACCACTCTGCCAGGTATCAATTACAATAGATAAGTTTTCATAATTGTGGCTTCTTATACCTATGGAAATGCCTGAACAAGATCAAAGTAATATTACCCAGCATTACTTACAAGCATTTTTTTCATATATACGTGTGAGTGTGAATGCATGCATGCAGGTAGAAAAGGAACAACATGAAATGCTTCTTGGCAGAAGTTCTCCAGGTTGGCAGTCCTCTGGGCTGGAGATTCTTGGCACACTTTGACATAGTAATGAAGAGTGAGAGTTATAATACATTTAACTTGGTTTAACCAAACCTTCCTAAACTTTATAAGCTCTGGGACTTTTTTTTCTTGCCCTCGTTCTCCTTCTCCTCCCCTTTCTTCTTTCTTCTTCTTCCTCTTTTTCTCCTCTCCCTTACTCCTCCTCCCCCCCCTCCTTCCCCACCTCCTCCTCTTTGTCCTCTTTCTCCTCCTCCTTCTTCTTCTTCCTCTCCTCCTCCGCCTCCTTTGTCTGCATAACATTTTTGCAACTGTTTCCATAGAAACAGGGAAAGTGGATCATAAAACCAATTTTGTATCTTCTGAGCCTAGTTCAGTATTTGGCACCATACTCAATAAATAATTTTAAAAGTAATCTGAACCAACTTGGATCAACTATACTTCTTCTTTTATCCATACTTTTTAAGCAAGGTCTTCAAATTATTACCTTGAGCTACTAGAGATTTTATTTTCCTCCCTGGTTTAGATTCTCTGAAGTTACCACTTACCCAGGCTGCTTTGCAATCAGGGATTAGTTAAGTTCCTAAAGATGTCACAGGGTGAGCAGCCTCTTTCTATCTCTTAAAAGAAACTTGCCCTTGGCATATTCACAATGGAGAAATGGCTAAGCCTAGACAATCCATATTGATATAGGAGCTTGGCAGTTGATTCAATTTCTAATCAAATCTTTATCACTGAAAATCTCTCTTAAAAAAGGTTTCCTTTTCTTGATAAGTCATATATACTGGGTGTATGTGAAGTAATATCAAAGTATTAGAAGTGTTATTCAAATTCTCTTTGATGACTTCTGTAGTGCCTCAGGCTTTTATTTCAATTAGATTTTGCTAAACAGTGGACACACAAAGCATAGAGATGAGACTGATTGTCAATTTGATGGCCTGTCTTTGCATTTTTTAATAACAAAATGATTGTGTTTTATTTTATATCTATTTTATGCTTTTTTTAATGTTTATTTATTTTTGGTAGACAGAGAGAACACAAGCAGGAGAGGAGAGAGAGAGAAACAGAATCTGAAGCAGGCTCCACAGCACAGAGCCTGTCTGATGTGGGGCTCGAACCCACAGACCATGAGATCATGACCTGAGCCAAAGTCAGATGCTTAACTGACTGAGCCACCCAGGCGCCCTTATTTCCATTTTATGCTTAAATGAATGGCTCTTTGTAGTGGATATAGCTAGTTGAAGATTATAGATGCTGACATGTTTTAGCAAGTTATACTTGAGATGAACTTTATATCCTCTGTATCCCTCACAGAAACTAATTCAAAGCTAAACACAAAAGTACAGGATGAGTTACATTTGTTGTTAAGTTTAGTGTCTTAGTCTGCTCAGGCTGCTATAATAAAATACCACAGACTGAATGGCTTAAACAACAGAAATCTATTTTCTCACATTTCTGGAGGCTATAAGACCATGATCAAATTGCTGGCAAATTCAGTTTCTGGGAGAGTGCTGTTCCTGACTTGTAGACAGCCACCTTCTTACTGTGTCTGCTGATCTAGGTTAGGACACTAACCCTATCAAATTGGCCCTTACCTCGATGACTTCATTTAACCTTAGTTACTTCCTTAGAGCCTCTTTCTCCACATATTGCCACACCAGAAATTAGAGCTTCAACATAAGAGATTAGGAAGGACACAAACATTCAGTTCATAACATCTGGTTTTATGAAACTTGTATTTATCATTTTGAGTTGGTCTTGATTTACGTATTAAAGCTTAAATTCTACATCTTTTGAGAAAAAATAATCAGTTTTATTTTGCTGATTTTAATAGGGAGGAAGGACCCCTAATGATTTTGATGGGAATGCACATTATATGAAGTATAAGAAACAATAGTGTGTCATCTCCTATTCTTAGCTGTTTCTCAGTCACTAAAATATAATGTGACTGACCTTCAATCACAGATTCACAGTAGTGCTGTATGTTTAGGTGTGTGGTGTATTTTAAATTGAATTTTAAACTTTTTTTAGTTTATCGAAGGAGTAATATATTTTGAGCAATTTATTGTTTGCCTTTTCCAATCCACATTTCACATTGGAGGTCTTTATACACACACACACACACACACACACACACACACACACACATATTCTTTATATATATATTTATAGTTTATTACCAAGTTGGTTTCCATATAACACCCAGTGCTCTTCCCTACAAGTGCCCCTCTCTATGACCACCACCCCCTTCCCATTCCCCCCTCTCATTGGAGGTCTTAAAGATGATGTAGTTGGCATGGACGTTTACAGATGAAGAAACTAATTGCAAGAGAGAAGAGATATGAATCCTGACACATTTGTCTGTGGTACACACTTTTTCCCTTTGTCAACTTACATAATTTGAGATGCACTTGAAACTTGAACTTTGTTCAGTTGCAGTTAATTTCATAGATGAAATTATTCTAAGCCTGATGTGTGAGAGAGCTCTAATAGGAGAAATTTGGGACTCACGCTGGCATTAAACCTCTTCTCTCAGTAAATTTACCCATAATCTGGAAGCATCTTTGTACAACCTAATGGTGGGATGTCAACTTTATTTCTCTGTGGTGGCTAATTCAGCATGGATTTTTTTGTCGGTTTGCAGCCAACTCAGTGTATATGTATGTGTACATGGTAACTATCCATGTAAACTCAATATTTGATATTATGCATCCATAAAGTAATGGATTGTTTCAAATTAGCATGACATTGATAGTGAGGACCCACAGGCAAAATGAAACAACTAAAAGTTGCTCTTCAGGCCTTTCTGAAGGTGAAACCCTAGGCTTGATTCATTACAAAGCCCTCCTGTAATAATTAACCATCCATAAACTCCTGATCCTCCCTCCCTTTGAGCTGGGTCAGTTAGGTGAAAAAACATGGGAAAATACCTGCATCTCTTTGATGAAGAGTGAAACAGAAACCTGGAGTGGTGTTCCCATCAGTCCAAAACACGTGGTGTTCTCCACTCCTACCTCTGCAGAGAATGCTGCAATTTGACTTTGGGTACATACAACAAAGGACTTTTCTCTCCACAGAGTAAATGCATTCATTTTCCTAGGACTAATTTTTGTAAAATCTTCTTAAAAATCTGAGAGTCATTTAAGGTAGTATTTCAGAATCTTTTTATGATGAAATAACGACACTTCACATGACTAATTTTAATCTCAGAGTCCCTGATTGGTGGTTTGTGACTGACTCGTGATAGACACAATCAGAATCATACCTCCATTCTGTTAGCCATGTACAGGTGCACTACTGCAGCATGCTGGTCCAATCATGACCTTCACGATAGCTTTTCTTCATGGATACCATAGATTCCTTACTTTAGCTAAAGGGTACACTGCTTTTTGCAACACAATCTAGTAATACAAGCAACAGCAATACCTCTCTAATTTTATTTTATTTTTTTGACCCCATGTTGTTAGGAGAGCAGAAATGATCTTTACATATATATAGGATTGGTAACTCACTTCTTATACCACTATACCACTTAAAAATGGAACTCCTGGTACCTAGCTACATTGTTTTATGAATAATAGCAAGATGTTTTTAGAAATAGACATATTTGGGGTCATGGAAAAATGGAACAGAAGACACAGAGATTTCCTATATTCTTGCCCCCAATAATGCATACCCTGCCACACTGTCCACATCCTCCACCAGTGTGAATCATTTGTCAAAACTGATTAACCTACATTGATACATGTAGTTTAATCAGTTAACCCTAGTAACTATGGATGTTAGTTTATTTATGTTAAGAGTCATTGTTGATGTTGTATGCCTTTGGACAAATACATAATGGAGTGTATCTCTCCTTGTAGTATCAAACAGTAATTGCACGGCCCTAAAAGTCCCCTGTGCTCTGCTTATCTATCCCTCCCTCCCCATTCTCTAACCCTTGGCAGCCTCTGATCCTTTTGCTGTCTCACTAGTTTTGCCATTTCAAGAATGTTAAATAGTTTTATGCAGCCTTTTCATATTGGCTTCCTTTACTTACTAATAAGCATTTAAGTTTTCTCCATATCTTTTCAAGGCTTGATAACTCATGTTGTTCCAGTGCTAAACAACATTACATTGTCTGAATGTGCCACCACCTATCCTTCTGAATGACGTCTTTTTTTTTTCTTGAGACACCTTTTCAGCATCTCATGGCAGGTTTTTACATTTACAAAATAGCAATAAAAATTAGCTTCTTTATGGAGCCCCTTAGTGCCTCCATTGGTTGAGCATCTGGCTTCAGCTCAGGTCATGATCTCACAGTTTGTGGGTTTGAGCCTCACGTCAGGCCTGCTGCTGTCAGCCTGTCAGCACAGAGCCTGCTTCGGGTCCTGTATCCTCCTCTCTCTGCCCCCCCTTCCCCCTGCTTGCAGTCTCTCAAAATAAATAAATATTTTAAAAAATTGTATCTTCTTTGTTAATATTAGGAGAAGCAAAATGGAGGATTATAAGGAAATAAACTAAGTAGACTTCATTCTACATTGAGATCATTTATATTGCAAAGGGGATATTGAATCATTACACAATATTCTTGTTATCCATGCTATTGAACAAAGAATAGGAGACCTAGAAATCAATTTTTCTCTCTGAATAATGAATCTGCTAAAACTTCAGGGTATTATTAGAAAAAATTCATATCAGAGCATGCTTTTTTATTACACTTGCATGTACTTTAGCATATTTTTAAATCCAGAATTAATTATATCATATTTAATGATATAAATTCTCTTCTATGTAACCTATCTCTTCTACTTAATCTCCCACTTAATCAATAATGAGAAAATTTCAAATCTTCACTCTCCACTGAGTACATCAGTTGTTATGAGTATCAGTAGTCGGTTCTATAGCAGTCAGGCCTGCAGTGGGTAATTGCTGAGTCTCATTCCTTTTTCTAAATGAATCTAGCCAAGCCAAGAGAGAGGACACACTATTTATCTTATAAACAACAAAAAGAGAGGGAAGAAGTTTTCTTCACCTGCATAAATATGCAGTTGCACTGGTATGTGTGGCTTTCTAATGCGCTTCATTGTTGTTTGTGTTGTTTTTGGAGGACAAATGACCACTTGACTTTTTTGGAGGTCAAAACAGGGTGGAGGAATTCCTCTGGACTAGCACAGTGCACTGAGGACAGGGCAGACATTAAGTCTTTGTAAAGTAAAAGCTACCCTCTTAGGCAATGATTTTAGGCAAGCCCAAGACAGCTAACACCCAGTGGATTAAAATATTTATGTGCCTCTATTACTTTTTGCCTCCCATTTCTATACAAATTCTCCTGTGATTCCTATTATCTTCTGGGGTCCCAGGCATAATCTAGTTCTCCAGAGCCTCATTGTTCAAAATATGGTCCACAGACCTGTGGCAGAATCCCATACTCCACCTTGGACATAGAATCAGGATCTGCATTTTAACCTCCCCCCTGGTGAATCTTGTGCTGTTCGAGAAGCAGTTCTAGATTTTCCTGAGTACTTTGCCCATCCCTCCAATGAGTAATCCCAATATTAAAACAGAAAAGAAAATCTTCAATTATAGGGTAAAAAATCAGTACAAATGTCTCACTGTTATGCATCCAAAATTTGCCATAAGACTGTGTCTTCTTGTAGATTGACAAAGTATCGGGCAAGAAAGAGTAGAAGGGACTACTTTGCGATTCATATGGATATAATCCAAATTCCAAAAATAATTCAAGTTCCCATTTTCCCTAATTCCCAGTATGCACCCGTCTCCAGACTCATCACTGCTGGTCATGAGGCATATGGACACCACAGTAAAAGGTCTGGTGTTGAGGTAGGGATACGAATGAAAGGCATGCATACTGGTCTGACAGTGACTAGGATAACAACTCTGAACAATCCAGTTAGCCTTCGTGTGGGAGCAGAAAATTAACCTGACCTCTGAAGATCCCAGCCCAGCCAACTAATTGTTATGTCCAGATTGCAATATCGTCCCCAAAGACCAGAGACCACCAGGGAGACCAAGTAACGCATGCAAAAGCAAAGGGCATTTATTATGGGCTTAAGCACGCAGTGGATCCATGCTGAGAACCCTGAACAAGGGCTGAGCAGGGTTTTTATGGGGTTTGCGGAGGGGGAGCTACAGGAAATTGTGACATAGTACAGTGATCCAATCATTATCATATAACAGCATTGGCAACAATTTTACCCATACACATTGTCCAGAGTGTCCGTTACTTTTGGCGGGACCCAATCACAACATTTAGTGTTTCTTTGAAAATAACCAATTACAGGGGGGCCAAGGACCCCCCACGTGGGGTGAGTAACTGGTTAATCTAGTATTAAACAACAGGTAACTATCTATGGTTTCCATCTACAGGCCTGCCCTTAGGGATGTTAAGGGTGTTAGCTGGCCGCTTCTGATTGAGTGTTATAAGGGTGGTCTCTCCTGCCTTGGGCAATGTGTAACTGCCTGATAGTTTTGGGGACACTGAAACTTAGGCCTTTAAAGTCAGAGGGGAAACTTAAAGCCTGTCATGGAGTCAGCTTGGTTCAGACCTGTGTCCTTTCATAATTACTGGAAGTGGAATTTGAGACAATGCACTGTATGCACTTGCAATTGGGCTTCTTCACTTATAAACCCGGAGCAGTGATAGTGCATTCACTGTCCAGGTCTAGTCCAGGGCTATTTTGAAAAATAGATAGTAGAATACACTTGTCAAAGTTGTGCAGACAGATAAGTAATTAAAACAAGGTTCCAAATACTTGAACAAATATTTTCCATTTCAGAGTAGAATCGGAAACAATAACCATAGACTGCTTTATGTTTCCCTTCATATTTCACACGTCACTCGGAAGGTGCCCCGAAAGTATGAACATGTGACCTTTCAGTCCAGAGACCCAGAAGACATAGAATTCCTCAGGGTTTTACTGACAGCAGTGTTTCTCCACGTCTGGGTCTCTGCTCTCCCTGCCTCAGAATCCCCGCAGGGTCTTTGTGAAGGCATCCAGTTTGAGGTCTCCTCAGGAACATTACGTGATTCTGTTGTATTCTGAAGTCTGAGAAAAGAGTTTGAGTGGATTTTTGCTGTTAATGTTAGGAAAGACGTAGAAATTTTATTAAAGTTCAACTTAAAGCCTTTGGTTTTACAACAGCTCTCTGTAAATGTCCTTCTTTCATATTTATTCTTATAAAAAAAATTCTACATCTGCCTTTTTTTTCCTCCTGAGATGATGTTGTTTATTCATTCCATGAAGATTTGTTGAGCATCTTTTAGAACTCTGAAGATTTATTATCTGTCCAGGAAACTAACTTCATTATTTGCATTCCTAGGTTATTAGGGCAGTAAATACATTGAAAACAATCTTTGGTTAGACTTCTGGTAAAAATGTAAACTTCCTATGAAGTTTCTGCATATGGATAGTCAGACACTCTAAACTTCTTGTCTTTGATTTTAATTGAAGCCAAAACTGTGTCTCTTTCTACCTACTGGAATACTAAACAAAAGAAATTGAGGGAAGAATAAATCAGGTTACTTTTTTCTTCTTCCCATGCCACGCTTCCATGTATGGAATTTAAGTGTACAGTTGATCCTTGAACAATGTGGAAGTTGGGAGCACCGATGCTACTTACAGTCAAAAGTCCCCGAATTGCTTTTGACTCCCCCAAAACTTAACTACCAGCAGCTTCTTGTTGACCAGAGCCTTATTGGTAACAAACATTTGATTAACACATATTTTGTATGTTACATGTGTTATATGCTGTATTCTTACGATAAAGTAAACAAGAGAGAAGAAAAAGTTAAGATCATAAGGAAAATACATTTATAGTACTGTACTGTAAAACATCCACATAGAAGGGGATGTTTCAAACCTGTATTCTTCAGTTCAAACCTGTATTCTTCAAAAGTCAACTCTCTATTTTACTGTAGTAGAGATTATTGAAGTGAATTATAGTAGAGATTGTTTGTTTTCCTATTTTCATATAAATTGATGATGTTACATGTGGAAAATTCATAAATATTTCATGTATCTTAATAAATACATGAAATGGGAAATTAATGATCCTGAGCATTTGAATTATTAGTCATCTGTCAGCCTAATTACTAATTTTTCTTCTCACAGTCCACTCCTTTTGCTAAGAGCTCATAGGAATTGGTCAACCCCTTACTAAATGAACATGTTAGGCTTTCTATATGATAGCTGGACGTCTTCAGAGTAGAAACATTCACTTTTGTTTTATTGTTATCAGTTTAGTCAAAGGGGATGAAAATGTATCTTAGACCCCTGCAAACCATTCTTAAGAGCACAGAAGAGGTAATCTTTTAAAAACATGTGTCAGATCATGCTCTTTCCTGGTTGAACCTTTCCTATGCCTTTCCAACTCTCGCAGAAAAAATCCAACTTCCTAACAGAGTGCTGGGCTTATATATCAGCCTCATCTCCATGTAAGTCACCTAGACTGACTCTGCTCCAGACATACTTGGATCCCCTCATTCTTGCCTGGGCCTCTGTTCTGGCTACTGTTTCTACATACCACCAGAAAGCCTTTGGGAAGTTTGAAGCTAGAAGGTCACATGATCTGATTTTGAATAAATGAATGAATAAAAGCCTTTACAATGAATTAAGGAAAAAGCACTTTTTTTGCCTTAAACAAGAACCAAGATAGGCATTTTATAGAATGTTTTGTAATGTTTTAAAATGTCTGATGGTGGTAAAGGTATTGCAGACTGGTGCAAGATCTTTCTAATTGTGCCCCCAATGAGTTTAAATATGGTAGAGTTAGGATTAGCATTCTCAGCAAGGACCTGAATTTAAGCTTAGAAATAGAAATTTACATATAAATAGAAAATTAAATCAGTTTTCTAAACAGGTATTTTTGAAAATCCAATAACAGGTTAACAAATTTAAGGTTTATACAAACACGGAGAATATTTTTGACTTAATTTTAATTAAACTTCATGAAGTATTTGATTGATAAGTGAGAAGGGGTAAAAGCATTCTCTTGGCATTCTAAATAGCATTGAAGGATATCAATGGCTTTAAAAAAATAATCCTGGACTGCCTGTTTGTTACCTAGCCAAGTAATTCATAACAAATGGCAGGTGAAAACACTTCACTCTAGAGCAGCGTGTTGTGAGATGTGAGACATTAAGTAAAGTTAAAACAAGAACAAATTGATCTGTTTTCTTCTCTTTATTCATATGTCATTCTTTAGAAGTAATAGACTCAAAAGTTTGCCTCAGAGCATTTTGCTCTTCCTCTGGGAAATATGAAAGAGAATTATGTGTGTAGAATGAAAACATGTTACTGTGTGTTAATTTATTCTCGTAAGCATGGAGGAGTCTTAGGTTTGGTGGGACTGGAGTTCAAGTCAAACTGTGATTTCTCTATATGAACAGTGGAAGTGCTCAAGGCTAGTTATCACCAATTTTTGAAGTGAGAAGTGGTTGAACATGAAAAAATGTATGTATTTTATAGCTCATAGATATACAAAAATTATATATTTGTAACTATATATATATAATTCATAGATAGCTCTCATTTTTCTCTTTTCAAGTACTACCATTCTTGGGTTTATGTTAATTGAACTATAAATGGAGTAAAGCCATTATGACAGTTTCAGTATGGAGTGGAAGGTTAAGACCTTTTTGTCCAGAGGGCATAGAAAATGGTCGTAGGTGAAGACGTGGCAAACCACAGCAGGTCACAGAATAAATAACCACATGTCACATCAGCTGCTTATCTCCCAAGGGACTCTCTCCACTTTAACCAAGTCCCCAGATTATTTTTATACAATGTTGCAGCCATTCTTCTAAACACCTTCAGTTAAGACCTCTTTGCTTTCTTTTTTGCTTTGCTAGTTTTCCAGAAGGCTTGTCTGGCTTTTCAGCCTGATGTGTGTCCCACTTCACCAAAACATATTTTTATGCCAACTTCATACCCTTGGTACCGCACTCTCTTCCTTCCTTATGGTGTCCAGGGTACCAATTTGACTAAAATATTTAAATCTTAAGGTACATAGGCCATCTTTCTTCACTCTATTGTTGGTTCATTCTCTGGGTTCTAATGTTATAATATTTTTTAAAAAAATTTTAATGTTTTTTTATTTTATTTTTGAGAGACAGAAAGAGACAGCACAAGCAGGGGAAGGTCAGAGAGAGAGGGAGACAGAGAATCTGACATAGACTCCAGGCTCTGAACTAGCTGTCAGCAGAGCCCGACGCAGGGCTCGAACCCACGAACCGTGAGATCATGACCTGAGCCAAAGCCGGACGCTTAACCAACTGAGCCACCCAGGCGCCCCTATAATATTTTTATTTATTTTTATTTTTTATTAACAGAAAATACGGGGAAGAACTCAGAAACGTAACTTTGATCTTATATCCTATTCCTTTCACTCTACTCTATGTTGTTTACATTTAGATTCGTATCACCAAATAATCACACTTTTTCTCTTCATGGCCTTTATTACTGATGAATAAGTTTATTGCTTTTGTTCTTGGTTTAAAAACCAAGTCACCATTAATAAAACTGCTGTTGTTGGGATTATCTGTTATATAAGCTTGCTATCCATTTGTTAGAATTTTAGACACAATGGTTCTGAACAGCTTTGATAGTCTAACTGATAACTAAAGAGAAAGAATTGGAAAACCTGATAGGACATTCTAATAATTTATAACAATTCAGATTCTCTCCTGGATTAACCAAAAACTTCCTACTATTTTTTTTATGAATTCTATCCATTCATTCATGAAATATTAAATATGAGTTTAGTATGCACCGGATTCTATTCTGTGAAGTTAGAGTATAAAAATATGTAAACTATAGTCTTTTGAGGTACAAATATATATGAATAATAAGAATTCAGCAGAAGGAGTAAATCTAAAGCAATATGCCTAGTTTGGGGGTGCTACTTTTTTATGTGATAGAATACACATAAAATTTACTCTTTTAACCATTTTTAATTATACAACTTAGTGGTCTTGAGTACATTCACAATATTTTGCAACACAACCTTCACACTGTTTGTCCGCACAACATTTTTATTTTCACAAACTGAAGCTCTATATTCATTGAAGAATAGTTCCTCTTTACTGTCTCCTTCCCGTCTTTGGTAAGTTCTACTTTGCTTTCTGTCTCTATAAATTTGATTACTCTAGATACCTCATATGTGTGGAATCACATAATATTTGACCTTTGGTGTCAGACTTATTTCACTTAGCATAATGTCTTCAAGTTTCATCCATGTTGTGACAAAGATCAAATTATCAGATTTTCATTCCTATTATGGTTAAATAATATTTCATTATAGATATGTGTATATGTGTGTGTATACATATATGTGGGTGTATATACACACACACACACACACACACACACACATACATACACATTTAGTTTGTCCACTCAGCTGATACTTGGATTATTTCTGCCTTTTAGTTAATGTGAGTAATATTGCTATGACCATTGCCATAAAAACATGCATTTGAGTGAGGGGTTGCTTTCTTTTGGAAATTATTTTAATTTAAGGAAAGATATAAGAATCATGCAAGTAAGTCTTACAGTCTTTTAACCAAATTTGAAATGTTAACATTTTTTCCACTTTGGTTTGTCATTTGTGCTACCATTCATACTCTTTTTTGTCTTTAACCACTTGCAAATTATAGAAATAATAGCTAAACTTTCCTCTCAAAATCAAATAATCCTCATACTACTGTTATCTATAATACCTGAGAATTGACTGAAATAATATATACTGCTATGTCTGAAGTGTCAAAAATGAATATGTACCTTATAGTGGATTTTAGGACTAACATACATTAACCTGTACCACAGACATATTAAAAAAAAAGGAATATTTAGGATGTGACATCATCTCTAAATTATATAATTTGGCAAGGATAAAATATGTTAATATTCTCACAGTTCAGTGCTAAAGTCAAATTTGTATTGTTTTTAGCATTGTTATTTTCAGAGCTAATACTTTTAGCCTCTTTGATAAGGTCTAAAATATTTATATTAATAAATTTTCAAATTAGTTTTGGCTTATTGATACCATATTTAGATGTCTCTGAATATAAATGCAGTTTGCTATTACTTACTCTGAGTACAAATGATTAAACAAAAAAATGTCTAGGATATTCTTAACAGAATGTAGAATTTTAATTTTTTTAAGTTTATTTTTGAGAGAGAAACAGAGAAAGTGAGCAGGGAAGGGTCACAGAGAGAGCTAGAAGGAGAGAGAGAATCCCAAGCAGGCTCCTCTCTGTCAGCATGGAGCCCAATGTGGCGCTCAAACTCACAAACCTTGAGATCATGACCTCATCTGAACTAAGAGTCTGATCCTAAACAACTGAACCACCCAGGCGCCCCTGGAATGTAAAATTAAAAGAAATGTCTATAAAGTACATTTTGAAACTTGTTACACAAAAGGTGGTGTGCTCTTATTTTATCCCATAGCCCAGTAGAGAAGATGGTATAGATCAAAGAAAATATTTGATCTGTACTAAGGAGTTCCCTTGTTAAAAATCTCCCAGTTAGGGATAAATAAATGGGTGTCCACTTCCTTCTGTAGGTAAGACAGTTTCTCAGGAGACTCACTAGGCTATGCTAAGTGGCACAGTGGGACAGAGGTGGATACTTTTTCACAGCAGCAGGAGAGACGAACAATGTAATGTTTTAACGGAGAGTTTACCAAGTGGCAGAAGCTTTCCCCCATTTATGGAGTATGTTTCCCAAAGGCATATGCTAAACACAAAGATATAGGAAACTGTTTTTGTTGAGTTTTATCTGCAGAAATAGTCTCTCCATGTTTCCTTAGATCAAAGCTGTGCAAAAGCACCTGAGCAACATACTGCTCTCATATATCAGGGAAAGTTGTGTCGATTTCAATAAAGTTGTTTCTGACAGGTTTATATAATAAAAGAATTCCTAAAAATTGTTTATAGGTTGAGGTTTTTTTTAAACAATTCTTTAATTTAAAAAAATTCCATACGGAAAAGATTTGAATAGGATAATCAAGACTAGAAACACAGTAAAGAATATTGATTGACTCATTAGCAATCAAAAATGTAAATTATAAGGGGATTCCATTTTTCCTAACATAGAAGTAAAAAAAATTGGGTAGTAGTGGAGAAATGTTAAGTTACCGAGAAAACATGGGATACCCATCTTCATGTCCTGCTGGTGAGTATGTAAACAGGTCACAATCTGATTGCCTCAGGGTACAAATCCCTCTTTCTGAAATTGTTCCTGGGCTTGATCACAGAAATTTAACCTTCAGTGTCAATGTGAAAGTTTAAGAGTTGAGGATTAGTTTATGGTAGGCATTGATTTCTAATTAAATTTAATATATAGTCAAGAACATGGAAAAATATGTATGGTGTAGTGCTGAAGTAAGTAAGCTATACACATGTATTCACACACACACACACACACACACACACACACACACTTTCTGCTACCAAGATACAACGACACATGCAGAGAAATATCCAGGAAGGATATTCACTAAGGTGATAATTCTGCCTCCTGCGCCTAAAACAGAATATTACATATTTAAATTTTTCTATTTTTAATGATTTACTTTTTCATATTAGATGATAGGTAATATTTTAATTTAATAATATTTTAAGTCCTTCAGGTTATTGACTTTTATATAAATAATGATTTTTTTGTTATAAAATGGGGGGCACTTACTATAAGGAAATTATATAACTTCTAATATTTATGGATTGCCTTTTTTGAACCGGAACAATCTTTCGTAAATCAGTGTTTTCAGACATTGCTTATTTGTAAATAAAGGAAAGAACCCTTATGTTAGTATTGTTGTGAGCTCTAGTAAATATGCACAACATAATTTTCACAAAACCCCACTGAGTAGCAGTTGACCAGTAATGGAAGTTTGGGGTTTTTAATTATTTATGCAATTCAGATTTTTTTTTCTTGGCTGTTAGGCTAAAGCCAGCACCCCTGGAGAAAGGAGGTTTTACTAAATGTATATTATAGTAAGTACTTAAAGCAGAGACTTTTCCAGTTTACTTGCAATTTCTCTGTATCTGTAAAAAAAAAAAAAAGCATTTAGTGAAAGGTAAATTGAAGGAAAGAAGGGGAATGAAACAATTGGATTCTAAAGTCCCGGAGTGCTACTCATCTCTAAGTGATTGAAGGGTTGCTTTGGATTCTGTCTCACTTTGGTAGCTTAATCCTCAACTATGGTTTGTATATTTTAGGACTATATCACAGAAATTTAAATCTAATTTTAGTACAGTTTACACTTAGTTTCCTTTTTAATGTAATTTTGTTGATTGTGGTTTATTTACAATGTTAGTTAAATTGCGTAATCAGCATAAATATATGCAATCATGCAATTTAATTAGGGAATGTTATTTAGGAAAGTAATGACAAAATTCAGACATTCGTAACATTTTAGAAATTCTTGAGAACTTTCTTTTAAAATGGTTACTTGAATGGTAGTTTCTTTTCAAGTTTAAGTATTTCTTTTTCAAAACAAGTGAAAAAATCAGAATCAGTGGAGTAAAATATCACATTGAAAGTATGATACAGTGTGTGAAAAACCAAAATTTCTGAACTAAATTTATACTAATAGTCACACTTTCTATTTCCTATCATGTTCTCAGCTGTTGACATAAAGTTCTCATTTTTGTGATAGAGGCTCTTTGGAATACGATTTTTTTTAAGTAAAAATCATAGCCTTATATAGAGAAACACATTTTTTCTATCTCAAGATAATTCGTTTGAGTTCGTTGTAAGGGGGGCCTGGATAAGTGGATGAATTATGCAAGTCATTGGCTAGTAACTACTCAAAAAGTACTTAATAAAGGAAATACGTCTTTTGTATAAAACATTCCATATTTAAGTATAAATAACAGTGTCAGTTTTATTTAAGAATTATATGCTTTCTGCTGTAACTAGTATTTATGAATCCTTACTTCACAAAGTCTTTGCTATTCAGAAGCATAACTCTTTTTCCTGTGACTTTTTTTTAAAGTAGTTTATTGTCAAATTGGTTTCCATACAACACCCAGTGCTCTTCCCCACAAGTGCCCTCCTCCATCACCACCACTTCTTTTCCCCCCTCTCCCTTCAACCCTCGGTTTTCAGTATTCAATAGTCTCTCAAGTTTTGCGTCCCTCTCTCTCCCTAACTCTCTTTCCCTCTTCCCCTTCCCCTGGTCCTCCATTAGGTTTCTCCTGTTCTCCTGTGACTTTTTTGAAAGAACTTTTCTGTAAAGTTGTTTGGAGATTTCAAAGCTAAGTAGTTTTGCCCATTGGTTTGTGGCCCTAAGGTACTATGAAAGTATATTTCATTAAATATATGAATCAAATGTGAGAAACAATAATGGAAAGATTTTTTTCTCCTACTGTATTAATCTATCTGAAAAATTTTAAAGGATTTGGAGTTATAGTGTTGTAACACTGATCTTCTATTTGATGAAGCTCATATATAGGAAAAGAGGAAAGTATAGGAAATTGCACAGAACTTGGCAGGAGTCCTTCAAGTTTTCTCAAGAAATACTCCGACATAGCTAAGTATTCAAGGATAAGAATTTACAGGGAGAAATGAAATTGTCTTAGGTGAGAGCTGTCATGATGGAAAACACCAGGTCACCACTCCAACTATGTCATGACCCTGGGCCATTTCAGTGAACAGTAACAGAAAGGAACACAAAGATGAAGAAAGGCATGACACTTCTCCTGGACAAGCTGATGGTCGTTTTTAGAGAAATGGCATTTAATCAATAATTACAATGAGAAGAACACAGCAATAGGTTTGAGTAAAATTCTATGAGAGCACTTTAAAATAACTCTCCGTGGGAAAATTAGATATTGGTAGTGATGAAAGACTTCACCAAGTCAGCATATTTGGATTTGACCTTCAGAAAGCAGAGATTTAGGTTTTTGTCCCCCTCACTATAGAAGTAAAAGAACAAATTTTAAAAAATCTAGCTGCTTCCATCCTGTATAACACAGAAAAAAGTACTGGTAATATTATAATACATTTCTTTCTCATTTTTTGCTTTTGTGCTTTCTCTTTTTTTTTTTTACATAGTTCAAATTATACCACATATAGTTTTTTATACTTATTCATAAATCTTTATGTGCATTTCAGAATATTTCCAGAGTATTAAATCCTATAAGACTTTTGCTATAGATTATAAACTTGCCAATATGAAATTTTGATTAAAATTAGAATCTCCAAATAACAGAGCACAATACTTGCTTCAGAAATTTTCTCTATCAAATACTGACAAGTAAAATTTTCAATAAATCTTTGTGAATGTAGTATATGAAAGAATTATGTTGAATTGCTCTTTTTATTATTTATTTATTTAAAATATGTGAGAGAGTGTGAGTGAGGGAGAGAGGCAGAGGGAGAGGAAGAAAGATTCTGAAGCAGGCTCTATGCTTAGAATTGAGCCGACACAGGGCTTAATTCTAGGACCCTGGGATCATGACCTGAGCCAAAATCAAGAGTTAGATGCTCAACCAACTGAGCTACCCAGGTGCCCAGAATTTCTGGCTTTACAATGGTAAACACTTGAACATTTATTAGTATTTATATTTCCTTGGCTGAGAGTTATATATTTATGACGTTTATCTTTTTTTGAGGACTAATCTTTTAAAAAATTATTAGGTTAGATATATTTGTATATATTTAGATAAACCATATGTGATTGCCGTTTATAGATCAAAACATTGGATAGATGTGCACATGGTATTAACCCTGTTATGTGTTATTGATATTTTTTTCCCTGCTGGCCTTTTACATTTATATAAATCTGAAATAAGACTTTTCTTTTTCTGTCTGACATTCTTAAGTGGCTTTCTATCATGTTTGTGTGTTTTGCGTAATAACTGAGTCTCAAAGTTGAATATATTAACTCTGTATTTTGTTTATCCTGTATTTTCAACCCTAGCACGAAACAGGGAGCACAAAAATATGGATTTTGTTGTTGTACATTTCACTTTTTATCTTGGAGAGGTATTCAATATTTAACATCTAATATCTGGTTAGTCCTAATGGGAACAAACCACACCTTAGGGCTGAACCCAGATCTGGTGTTTATTCCTTAGTTGTTGGATTAAATTGAAGGTTTTGCTAATTATTTTGGGGGCAAGTAGGGGATGGAGGTGAAATTATTCTGTTAATTTGTTCTGGTTAAACTTTATAGTCAGTTAGTCAAATTTCAGAAAAATACCTTTGGGTTCAAGTCTATGATTGCAGAATGCCTTACACTAACTAAACTCAACTTTTAATAAAAATGCAGGCCTGGAGTAACCTTATATTTATAACCTTTGGGCTATAACTTTAAAAATATAAACAATAAAGATAATTTTGTTATCTTTATAATAATTGTATTATTGACCACTTACCCAAGTCCACACAAACTTCTAGAGAGCATTTGACCTATAGAAATTGGGCACCATTTTGATAATGGTATGATTTGATTTAAATCAGATAAAACTTAAAAGACAGTATGATAGAAATGCATACATTGGCTGTCATCTGTGATCATTGACTATGTCAGCCTGGGTTCTGGGCTCAACTTTGGGCCATTATGGATTCTGACCCCACAAACTGAACATGGTCTGATGATAGTATGCAGTGAGATTAAGGGTATCAGACATCTGGCAGCCATAATTTAATAGAAGACCCTCAGTGATTTGGGCCCTAAGCATTTGGATATAATGCTTGACACTGGGCACCATTATACAAATTGATTCCATCTGGCCTGGTCTGGCTCAAAAGACTCAACCTTTTATTTATTTATTTTTTTTTGAGAAGCTATTGACTATGACTAGTCCTTGTTTACAGAATTTCTCATCTCCCTTGGCTGATACGGTTACACTTCTCATGCATTGGGGCTTAGCTTTTAGTGCAGAGCCCTTTTTAAAAACCAGTCATTCTGAATACAGGCAGCCAAGGTAGTTTAGGATGCCTAATGATAAATGGAAGTGTTAAGGTGTTTTTACCAAATAGTTTAACTGTGCTATGGAGACTCTAAAGTCTCATAATACATAAATTTTCACAACTTAAGTAGTAAACTGGAAAATGAGTGCAGAATGTTTAATATATGATGCCAATAGCCTAAAATATGTGAACAAGATATTTAGCCAGCCAGTAGATGATAGATTTTTTTTTAGATCGTAGACTTTTATAGGCGAGAGGACCATAAAGGCTATAAATCTGCCCCCTTTCATTTTAAAGATAACAGGAGGTCACATACCTAAAATATCCATGTGGTTTCTGGATTCATGATGCTATGTTTTCTACAGAAGATCTCAGGGACTTTATTAAAAGATAGATTCTCAGATTTAATTTAGTCGATTAATAGATTATTTATTGATTATAGTTCATGTGAAAATGAGTTTAATCTATAAATCTGACAGATTTATCTGAAACATGAGTGGAAGGCCTGAGTTCTATGATAATCATCTTTTTTTATTATAAAACAGGAGGTTATTAAAACATGTGTAATATCTACTTGAAGGAATTCAGTTTTTCTTTTAAATTTCTCCTAGGCAGTTAATATAAAATCCTCAATTGACCACAACAACAAAAAATCAATGATTCATTTTTGCGTACTCCCCAAGCTTTCAAGATATAATGAAAATATAATTAATATTAGTGTGCTGTTTCTTTCTGTTCCTTTTTTTCATCAATATTCTTTCATTTCCTCCCTTTTGCAGTCAACCTGATGGAATACCATATTCCTTTTTTTGCTTTCACAAGCTAATTTTTATTACAGATTTTTGCTGTTTTAAATAGCACATTTTGTTTCATTTATTTTTTTCCCCTTTTAGATTGTTTCTTTGTGTCATGCCATTAGGATTTGTGACAGATTGTTAAATTGAGCTCCCCAAAGATTAATCAGGGGCAGATTAGATAATTGTTAAAACCAAGTCTCTGGATTCAGCTTGGTTTACTTTCCTAGTCTATCACTTACCACCTTATATGGGTCAATTTTCTCTTATGTGAGAGAGTTTACAATATTGGCATGTGCTAAATACATTAATGTATGCACATGTTTAGAACAGTGCATACTATTCAACTAACCCTAAATTAAGATTAGTTATTATTATCAATATTACTATCATTATTACTTATTATTAGAAGCCATGCATAAATACCTCTCTTATAACTGCTAACAAAGTTTTACACTTTGTAGTTATTTTTAACACTTTAGTAAATATATAGCCTTACCTTAAACGTGTCTTAAATATTACTGATGATTGTTCGTAAAGCTGAGAATGTTTTTCATAGGATACCCTTTTTATGTATAAAATTAAAATTTTTGATTATTTAATTAATAATAAAAATAGAAAACTATTAGTGCTTTGAACTTCTGGAGTAATTCTCAACCTGTTTTCCTCTTTTAACTTAAAATTGTCCCTGTTTCATCTAATTCATAATTTTTCAGTCTCACTAGGCCATGCCTGCCTTCTTCGAAGACATGTGTTGTATTTCTTACTGAGTTCATTAACCAAAAAGAACCTAGATGATAAACTGCAACCGTAAGTGTTGCTGAACATCACCTAACTGACCAGTGAGCTATTTTTGAGTCCAACTTATGTCACATAAATGAAATTTATCTCTTGTGGATTTGTCTTCCCCTGGTTTTCTCCTTCTTCTGCCCTTCTCTCTGGCTACTCAGAAAGGTGGTGAAAAACTTAAGAAGTTAGATAAGAAATTACACACAGAGTCTTTTCAGTCATTGTTTCAGATGAGAAGCAACTTGGTCAATCATTCATTTATTTACCATTCATTTGTTATTCAGAAGATTTTGTATACTTGCTATATGTCAATGCCTGTGCTTATAAAGATAGGACCAAAAATGTAAGTAAGACAGAGTCTCTGATCTGAAACATCTCAGTGTCAGGAGTCTCTTAGGCCACCCCAGCTTTGGTAATATGCTAGGAGGACTCATAAGGCCCAGCATATATTTGTATTTATGGCTCTGATTTATTACAGTAAAAAGATAAAACCAAAATCCACAAAGGGAAAAGGCACTTGGGCAATGTCTCAGGAAACCAGGGCAAGTTTCCAAGAGCTCTCCCCATCGGGAGCACATAGGACACAGTTTTTCCAAGCAACAAATTGTGATGACACATGTAAAATATTATCATCCCAGGAAGTTCATTAGACACTCAGCGCCAGTGTTTTTACTGGGAGCTGTTCACATATCCACCTTCTGTCTAGTATGTACCAGGATTCCAGACATCCAGAAGGAAAGCAGGTGTTCAGCATAAACCATATTATTTGCCCAAACAGTATAGCTATGGTGAGCCACTCTTATCTGTTAGAGAATAGTGGGAACCCTCCCTAACGCTAAGTTTCCAGACCCCAGCCAAGAGCCAACCTTGCAAACAGCATTTTCTAAGGATAGCTGTCTCAGGCCTGCTGTAACTCCTTTCTTCACAAGTATACCTTTCTTCATGTGGGGTAGGCAAAAGAATGTTTGAAGAGTCAGGTAAAAAGAGGTATTGGATTATAAAAGAAAACTAACTCTGCCTGGGCGCGTCAAGGGAAGCTTCATTTTTATCTATCTATCTATCTATCTATCTATCTATCTATCTATCTATCTATCATCTATCTATCTATCTATCGTGAGTGCATGCGTGCACAACAAGCTGGGTGAGGGGAGAGAGGGAATCCCAAGCAGGCTCCACACTCAGCACAGAGCCCAATGTGGGGCTTAGTCTCACAACTGTGGTATCATGATCTGAGCCAAGATCAAGAGTCAGATGCTTAACCAACTGAGCCACACAGGTGCTCTAGGGAAGTTTCATTTAGCAAGAGACTATTTGAGCTGGATCTTCAAGGAATTGTGAGATTTCCCAAAGTCTGGGGTAAAAAGGGTCTTTCCTGCATACAATGGTAACCATACTCCTTGCAAGTAAAGAGATTATTGAGAAACTTTGCATGGTAGGAGGCTAGGGTGGAGTGCAAATAGAGGGGAGAGTAACTGGAACAAGAGCATGGAGTGTTCATAGTTTTGTGGGTGGTAAGGAGCCATTAACAGTTTTAAGCCAAAGAGAGAAGTGAATAACTTTGAAAGGTATCTCTGGTGGCAGATGGAGAAATGATTGGAGAAGGAGGAGTTGGAAGACTGTAAGACCAGATTGGAGGCAAGAGATGATGAGTACATGCCCTAAGGCATGTATGTCGGGACTAGAGCATGGAGCAGTGGTTCTCAACCATGCCAACCATGCCGGGAAACTTACAAAGACTCTGATGTCTAGGGCCTACTCAAGTGCTTTAATATTTCAACATAGCTTGCAACACTGGGTATGCTTTCACTTCTCACTAACACTTCTGTAGCTGTCTTACTCTGTAATGCAATCAGTCAAAAACCTCAAACCCACTGCATAGCGGTTTCATTAGTGGACATAACCGTGGATATAACCATGTATATAGAATTTCCTCTTTACTTCTGCAAGAAATTGAGATGCAAAGCCATATAATGGGGTCTACCTCAGCCCGATAATTTCATCTATTTTCAGATTAATCTAGCCAGCAAATCCGTTTGCAGTGCCCAGTCTTAATGTTTCTGCAGAGGATTAACAGGGGTTCACTTGTAAAGTGTAGATCAAAAGGCACAGATGGACTCCAGTAACACAAGATGCATGTCAGTTGATGTAGCTACTTCTTGGGGGCTTGACGTGTATTGTGTATATGATCTGTATACAAGACACGAAACATATGGTTAAGGATATCCTCAACATATAACTATTAGTAACACGTAAGCTTTCTTAATAAAATCACTTGGATAAGACGTAAATATAAACGTATCCAGCCCAGCACGGTTTTCTTACTTTTTTTTTTAATTTAAATTTTAATTATTTTGCAGTCTATTATGGCACCAAAGAGACTTGCCAAGTTTGCAGAGAATTCACACATGAGTCTCTTGTTTTTACTCTCAGATTAACCAGACGTTATTGGCTTTCAAAATAATGTTAAGTTGGAATGTAGTGAAGTCGCTTCTTCAGTGATAATTTATATGCTATTTGAATTGAATAAAATATCTCAAGAACATTCAATATATATATTATATATATACAGAAATATGTCTTTAAGCTTTCTCTCATATCCAAAAGAGAGTCTTTACATATATTTAATATTTCTTTGAGCCATGTGATTAACAACGATAGCAAAATATGTTGGAGAAAATTATCTTTGAAAGTTTTCCATCAGTGGTTTAATTAACATACAGTAGGCAGAAAGCGAGCAGTCTGTTGAGCCAGACTACTCAAAGATCCCTCCTGTTGCTTTTGTTTTCACTACAGCTGGGAAGGGAAAAATTACATTACATATATGCTTTTAGCTTGCTTCTGAATGATTTGTTTTGGTGGCAATTTTTTTTTTAATTTTTAATTTTTTTAATGTTTTATTTATTTTTGATACAGAGAGAGACAGAGCATGAGTGGGAGGAGGGGCAGAGAGAGAAGGAGACACAGAATCTGAAGCAGGCTCCAGGCTCTGAGCTGGCTGTCAGCACAGAGCCTGATGCGGGGCTCGAACCCACGAACGTGAGATCTGACCTGAGCTGAAGTCAGAGGCTTAACCGACTGAGCCACCCAGGCACCCCATGTTTCGGTGGCAATTTAAAGAATATTTGAAATGTTTTTATGAGTTTGAAAGCACATGAATTGCATAGGAATAATTTATAATATAGATGACCAGGCTGTGGTTTTACCAATTTTTCTCAGTCTTTATTTCTATAAAACACTCATTCTTGACTTGTTTTATCTTGTTTAAAAATCATTCTGAAATGGGATTAAAATCTAAGCCAATTTCATACTCGAGTCTTGATGAACCATGTAGTACTGAATCAAGTGCATATAGGAATGTTTCCTCTTAGGATTCATAACACCACCAGAGAAAAAGAATTAGATCTAAAATAACCACCAAAAGAAAATTCACAGAAGTCAAGCCCTAAAGCTCACAAATTTTCTTATTTAAAAACCTCTCAGTGCCTTCCTTAGATCCTGTTTCGTCTTTGTAAATATGAGAGCCAGCAGGTAATCAAGTGATAGGTTTACAAAGTTTAAGGTAGCAAATTATAGGAACAAGCAGGTCCATAATGGATGCAAACCACTTCACAGATGTCATAGCTGTTAATGTGACCATGAAGCAAGAGAATAAAAACCCCACCCAAACCCCACAGCTGTCTAGGGACTTACTTTGTAGGTACTAGAGGAAGCATCTATGTTTGTCTTATACAGGAGGCCTCCTTGTCTGTTAACTTCACCTCCTCAGTAACCCTGCTGAAGCATTACTTATGAAACTATGAAAACACTATGAAAAGAATTTGACATATTAATCAAGCATGCCAAACTTCAACTTAAGTGGTGTTAAAAGATAAACTAAGGTATATTAAAAATTTCAAGAGTTTTTACCTGCACAAAGATCAATTCTAGTCTGGCAGCACTGAACCAGAAATGATTGGGAGCATTCTAAGGACAAGAGAGGGGAGAGACTTGTATGGAAAAAAAAGAAGGCAGACCCAAAGCAAGAAAACTATTGATTAGCTTAAGCATTTACCTGATTCAGGAAACCCTAGTTGGCTGTGTGAGCCTGGTCTTCCTTAGGTTTTTGATTTCTTTTCCTGGAGGCATTTACAGGCTTAGGTGTTGGCTTGCTTGGGCAGGCTGCTAAGGTAGCAGAACTAGTGATCTCTTTCTTTTAGTCAGTTTAACAGTGGAGAATATGGGTTTTATTGCCCCTGAGTTTTGAAGTTCCTTTGCATTTGTTTTCTAGGGTAAGAAGGTAGGGAAAAATGAGGGGGGGTGGGGCTCAAGGAAGTTGAGAAATAGACTTTCTATGCAGCCAGCCCTTCCAATGTTAGTTATTTTGCCTCTCACTGCCCTGTACCAGGATCGCAGTGGCTAGGGTGATGTCCCTGGCCTCCAGGCGACATGGGAAGTTCCATATTTTGTCTTGTGTTAGAAATCTCTGGAAAGGTAGTGACAACATTAATATCAGGCAATTAATATCCAACAATAGCACCCATTTCAAAGAAACCAAGAGTTGTTTTGAAATTCTGTTTTGAAGATTTTAATAAAGATTAATTCTTTGTAGTTTTAGGTAGACTTCCTGATTTACATTTTAGAGGACTAAAAAGCTCTGCTTGGAGTTCTTCCCTTTGTGTGATTTTTTAAAGGTGATTTTTATATCCAGAAGCATTTAATCCATTAACTGCATTATATTTGCTACATTTCTTATCTAGATTAACATTCTAACAAGAATCCTGTATATATTTTCAGTCGTTCTGATGTGATTATTTGTATTCAGAAGGCCACCATTTCTAAAGTTAACCTAAGTGTTGGGCCAGCAGGTCTTATCTGGTTGTTATAAAACTGTTTTGGGGCTCCTGGGTGGCTCAGTCAGTTAAGCGTCCAACATGGCTCTGGTCATGATCTCGCGGTTCATGGGTTTGAGCCCCGCTTCGGACTCTGTGCTGACAGCTCAGAGCCTGGAGCCAGTCTTCACATTCTGTGTCTCCCTCTCCCTCTGACCCTCCCCTCCTCACTCTGTCTCTCAAAAATAAAAAATAAAAAACCTTTATTGCTTAGTTTTGTTGTAAGCTGCCTCATATATTTTTGGTAATGAGGCAGGATATATAAATAAAGCAAATACAATTGCTTTATGTAGCTTTGCCTAGAATCATAGGTCTCAGAGCCTGACACAGCGTCAGGAAAAGCTGTCTGCCTTTGCAGGTAAGGTATTTTCATTCCCATTTAGAATATAGGGTAACCAGAGCACAGTTTTGTAAATTGTGCTGGACCCCATACCCAGCCAACCTAACAAAGATTTCCACCTCTGCTCTTCTGAGTCCTTGTGCCGTATTTCTTCTGTTACTTAATTCTGTCTGGGCCAATTATTTTTGTTCCAAAAAGACAGTCAACAGCCTATTTATACTTCATCAGTCAGTCAACAAACATTTTTATTGAGTGCCATTCAATAGCCAGTGGGACAACTGTGTTAAAAAAGAAACATTTTATTTATTTATTTTTTAAGTAGTTTATTGTCACATTAGTTTCCATACAACACCTGGTGTTCTTCCCCACAAGTGCCCTCCTCCATCACCACCACCTCTTTTCCCCCCTCCCCCTTCAACTCTCAGTTCATTTTCAGTATTCAGTAGTCTCTCAAGTTTTGCGTCCCTCTCTCTTCCCAACTCTTTCCCTCTTCCCCACCCCCTGGTCCTCCATTAGGTTTCTCCTGGTCTCCTGTTAGACCGATGAGTGCAAACATATGGTATCTGTCCTTCTCTGCCTGATTTATTTCACTTAGCATGACACCCTTGAGGTCCATCCACTTCCCTACAAATGGCTAGATTTCATTCTTTCTCATTGCCATGTAATATTCCATTGTATATATATACCACATCTTCTTGATCCACTCATCAGGTGATGGACATTTAGGCTCTTTCCATGTCTTGGCTATTGTTGACAGTGCTGCGATGAACATTGGGGTACATGTGCTCCTATGCATCAGCATTTCTTTGTCCCTTGGGTAAATCCCTAGCAGTGCTATTGCTGGGCCATAAGGGAGTTCTATGGATAGTTTTT
>NC_043709.1:118346520-118374084 GCF_006229205.1 Suricata suricatta
TTTGTTTTTTGGGTGTGGAGTTTGGTGAGTCCCTTGTAGATTTTGGATACTAGCCCTTTCTCTGATGTGTCATTTGCAACTATCTTTTGCCATTCTGTCGGTTGCCTATTAGTTTTCTTGATTGTTTCCTTTGCAGTGCAGAAGCTTTTTATCTTGATGAGGTCCCAAGAGTTCAGTTTTGCTTTCATTTCCTTTGCCTTTGAGAATGTGTCGAGTAGGAAATTGCTGCGGTGGAGGTCTAGGAGGTTTTTTCCTACTTTCTCCTCGAGGGTTTTGATGGTTTCCTGTCTCACTTCAGGTCCTTCAGCCATTTTGAGTTGATTTTTGTGTATGGTGTAAGAAAGTGGTCTAGTTTCATTCTTCTGCATGTTGCTGTCCAGTTCTCCCAGCACCACCTGCTAAAGAGGCAGTCTTTTCTCCATCGGATACTCTTTCCTGCTTTGTCGAAAATTAATTGGCTGTACATTTTATATGGTGATGATGACAGTACTCATTAGCCATAGTTCTTGAACATTTCCTCTGACTTAGGGGACCCTGACCCTTTGTGGACCTGAGATTGTTCAGCCTTACGACAATTCTATGAATCATGCATGGTGCTACATTTTTCTAGCTCTTGGGTTCCTCTTTGTGGAGCTCTTGGGCACTTCTGTCTTCACAGTTCTTTTGAGCTCATATTCCAGGAGTTTATAGAAAAGTCTAAAGTACCAACACTATGGTGGTAATATGTTGGTATTTGTCTCTGGGCTGCATCTGCCAAAACATTAAGCAGTGGGAGATCTTTTAAGTTCATGGTGAAACTAAAAAGTATCCTTTATGTCTAGAAGAATTATTAGCACCTTTCTGAGTTGAAAGAAAATGTTTTAGATCACGTGTGAAGGAGTGTTAACTTTAACTTAGTTACCAGAGTTCTAAGTAGCTGATACCATCCTATAATAAGTCACATTAAATACATTTTGGTTTCTTGGAATGTTCTCCTATTGAGGGCAGTATCACAGCTATAATTAAATCACTGCTCTCTAAGCCCTTTTTGAATGTGTATCCTGCCAGCTATAAAGCCTGTCAATTCATATCTTTGGGTAATAGTTGTATAGAAGAAGCCTGTTCTTCCTGGTCAGAAACCGAATTTCCCATATTTGTGATACACCTTCCCCTGCTGACCTACTGAAATGAAAGACTAGGAGTAATGATTAAATCTTATTTTCCCTCCTGTAGTAGTAGGATGAGCTGGGTCAGCAAGGCCAGTCCCTGTAGATGGCTTTAAAATACCTTTGTGATTTGGTCTCTTTGCCTTCCCATCCATTTCTCTAAGTGCCTATCACTATCATCCTTCACCGCCCTGACAAGAGTCCAAGGTGAGAACAGCACATATGAGCAAGAGCCCTTGTGATGCCTCCTTGAGGGTGTTGCTCATTAAGTGAGGTGGGCAATGAACCAAATCCGACTTGTGAGCAACAAAGCAGGTTAGCACATTTACACAAAGATCATTCCATATATTATTTAACCATTCAAATACACTGTTGTTTCCTTGCTGCCCAGCAAAACTTGTGTGAAAGGAATATAAACCCACAAGCTAATAACGTCTGATTTTTATTTTCAAGTGTGCCAAGAATCACTAGGTTTCATTTCTTTGTTTGGATTGTAGCTTATTTTCTCAGAACAACTAGAGAATGTTTATGAAGTGTGTGTGTGCAGAGGGTGGGGAGGGAAGGGAATAAAATGCATTGCTTTAGGCCTGCACATCTGTTTTGGGGGCTCTGCTGGATCTGCACATTAACCATCGTCATGATTTATGGCATGTTTTAAAATTGCATTCTACACAGAGCTGTTCATACGAACTCAAAATATTACAATTAAACAGATTCCACTGTTATGAGTTTGTCTCCTATTTTCATGACTAGCAGAATTATTTTTCTGCTCTGTTAGCTAACATGTGTATAGCATAGCACTCATAGCAAGTGGCAACTCATCATTTTATTTCTTGTTCAAACAGATTGGCAATATCGAGTTGCTCAGGTCTTCCCCCAAACAGAAAAGGAAGTCGAAGTGAACACACATGTGTTCAGTCACCGGTGGAAAAGGAACTCAGACTCTCTCAAGGCAGTAGACTCGAACCGAGCAAGCATGGGCCAAGACTCCCCAGAGCCCAGAGGCTTCACGGACCTGCTACTGGATGATGGGCAGGACAACGCCACCCAGATTGAGGTAGGTAAAGATTCTGGGTAACTGAAATGGATTGATGCATATATTTCCTGTAAAGCACCCAACTCCTCCCTATGTATATATAGACCCTTCAGCTCAGTCTAGAGCTTCTGGACTTTTTGTAAGGATCAGCTTAACCATCAGTAAATAATTAGTTAATATTCAGTAATTCAGTAATCATTTTAACTATACTAAATAAGTTAATACATCATAGCTAAGTCATTTAGTCACTGATGAATTCATTTGCTCAAGGAACAAGACAAATATTGGTTTGATATGGTGATGACCGTGAGAAAGCACAAAGAGGAACACGATACAGCACCTGCCTGCAAGGAAGTCACTGTGTGATCAAATCACCTTTCCACTGTGTGATATGTACAAGAATATATACTGGCTATAGGATGGCATGAAGGAGGGAAAGAGCACCTGCTTGGGATTGGGGGATGGGCCATTACCAAAGAGGCTTAGCCTGGGAGAGGACATTTAGGCAGGGGCTTGCCGGGTTGAGAGGAGTTCACCAGGTTGATATCCTGTCTGTAGTAAGAAAGGAGATTCCTGACAGAGTGACTTGCATCTTCAATGGCTAATCTTAGAACAGTAGGGCATCCTTGAAGAGTCTCATAGAGTGACTAACTGTCCCATTTCACCCGGGGCTAAGGGGTTTCCTGGGGAATAGCACTTTCAGTGCTAAAAGCAAGGTGGTTCTGGGCAAACTGGAATGGTTGGTCACTCGGTGACTGTAAGCAATTCTTTGTCATGGTTGGAGTTATGGAGTGGAATGAGGACAGCTGGAGTTGGGTTGGATGAGTGAGGAAGTTTGCTGAGGGCACATTTTAGGCAGCCTGTAGGGTTGCCCAGAGGCCTCAAGGGTAATATTACACTATTTAAATTTCCATTGTCCTTAGCATTGCAAATCACAAAATATGATCCTGTTAGTCCACCAGCTCTAACAAAAACAAAGGGGTCAATCTGATGGAAATAAGCAAAACCCACCCAAACAAGAATGGAGGCTATTTATTCAGTTTGCTCTAGCAAGAGTCAGCTTCCCTTACTTCCCTTTGGCAGAGACTCAAAAGTAGGCAGGGTAGTGGGTAAGTGTCTCACGGAAAAAAAGAGAAGGCTTCAAGTACGCTCAGGACTGGAAGTTGTTGGCATGGGGAAGCTGGAGGTGGGTTAGTTAGAAGCAGAGCATTTCATGTGATCAATTTGGGGAGCATATTTGGTTTTAACTGAGTTAGATGTCAGGACAAAAAATAGGAAAGCTGTCAGTTATTCATCAAGTCCTAATCATTCTGGGCTGGTTGTTGCTAAGGTTGTTTCCCTAGATGGGTTGCTGTAGAGGTTGTGTAAGAGTTCTATTGTCATCCTTGGTCTGGCCGTTGTCTGTCTGTGTGTGCTCTCTCAAACTCAAGTTTTAGTTCCTATTTTCTCCTCGTGACCGATTCCTACTTTTTAAGAACCAAACAGTATTCTTTCTACTACCCTGAAACTGGTTATTTCGGAAAAGAACTCAACTTCATGAAACAGACGCTACACAGTTCTCCAAATAGTATCAAGGCATCAGTTTGTTCCTGCACAGTGAGAGGAGTCTTCAGAAGATTTGAAGCACAGGCCATTGGGATTCTGTGTATGTGAGAAGCCCAGCAGTTTTCAAAACCCCTCTCCATCTCCTTTGCCAGTATGTGACTCTGGTGGTCTCCAGCTGCCCCAGCCAGGCCCCTTAGCAGGCGACAGAGGATGTGCCAGGAGCGGAAGTCATATAACACCTGTAAGAGGCTACTCTGACTCCTGCAGAGTGCCTGCTATTTTGGCAATGGTGTTGTTCCAGCAACTCGGAGAGGGCAATATATTTCTTCCCTGAGCACTCTTTAGCTGGGGTGCAGCATAAAGAAAGCAGAGTTGCACAGAAGCAGAGGTGTTTACTCTCTGTCCAGAACTGGAAGCCTACTGAGATTCAAAGAGGAGAACACACATTCCTAGAACTCTGTGATCTCTAGGCAGGATGCTGAATTTTCTTAATCTTTTGTAAAGTAGAAAATCCCTTTGCTCAGGGATGTATTAACAACGCCTCAAAATGCACTCCCAATTGTTACTATAGCCATGAGTTTGTTATTCAGCCAGTTTTTCTCTTTTCTACCTTAACAAAGGATTTCACATAATGTCAGTGGTTTTGAATCAGTGGGGAAAAAAGGGAGGAAGAATAGTGCAGATGCAGAGAGCTATGTGCTGGGTAATCACTCGGTGCCAAGGTCTGCCAGGCACAGTAATGGATATCATCTTGCCTGGTCCTGACACCAGCCTAGTGCGATTTGTGTCTCCAGGTTCACTGGGTGATCTCAGTGACTTTTACATGTGGGCAATTTCAGATTTAGGTTTAGTATTTTTCCTAAGCTCTTCCATTAGTGAATAAAGGAGCTGGTATTTAAACCCAGGCCTGCCTGCCTCCCAAGGTTTATCTTTTCTACTTGATATTGCTTCCTGTAGTATAAGGAAAAGTAAATGGCACTTTGATTAATGTAATGATTTTGGACAATGGCAGCACCCGAATATTGATGTGAAAGTAACTTAAGGGTTTCAGTCTGACTGGAAGGGAACCTCTCCTGAAGCTAGATTTCATAACAAGATGACTGCTTTTATTTTTAAGAGTTTACTTATTCTGATGGGGTTCTGGGATAATGAAGATGACTGGGAACTCAAGCCCCGTAAGTCACTCTTTGGCACTACCTCTAGTTCTGGAAACAAAAGCCTACATCTGAAACTTCTCTGTGAAATTTATTTATCCTGGCCCTTGAAATGGCATTTTTGAATATTGTTGTGTCTCTTTTAGGGAAAATATTTTTGCCTGATTGAGTTAAACAGAAATAAGGAAGAAAGGAACCAAATGGTTATAGAGTAGCTACTCTGTGCCAGCATTATGACAAAGTCTTTCGTATGTCTTAGGAGTAAACATTTTGATTTATTTAATTTAATACAAGCAATGGGCACGAAAGACTACATGTGCTTTTTCCTTCACATGCTTCCAAAGTTGATGTCAAGAATCTCAATGATCTTGTCCCAGAGCCCTGACTGTAATAGTGGCTGTTAAAATGATCTGTATCCCAGTGAGACTTAAACCACCCAGAATGACATTCATGTGCGTGTCCTCCACTTCTGCCGTTGTCTAGACTTGATATCCCACTTTCACCAAACACAAAAACAAAATACTTACTAATCTGGCACAAATTCATTCAGAGATGAACAAAGACTGCTATTCTCTAAATCTGGTGACAGTGTTTTTTCTGGCTCAGCACAAGAAGCACAAGAACAGATCATAGAGGGACTGTGAAAACTTAGTATCGCAATTACAGAATTCTTCCAGTTGAAGTTTGTTATTGTTGCCATTGTTTTCTTTCTTTTTTAATATTCTCCCCATGAAGATATAAAGATATTTTGAAACTGATTATATTTCCTGATGAGTGAGTAGGAAATCAATAGATGGCAAATGCCTCAGTTGGTCTGAATGTTGATTTATTCAAGACCTTTCTTCTTGTATTTTCTCTGTTCATGTGGACATATGACCACATGGCCAGGTAGGAAGAACAGTGCCCTCTTCAAATTGGTAGGTATTAAAAGCAGTCACTAGTGTCTGACTTTTTGTAATTCCTTTGGGAATATAAGGGCTTCCAAGACTTTCAGGTAAGGTTGGATTCCGTTCATGATGCAGCTTTGTTTGGACAGCATTCAGTGAATCCCATGACCCCAGGGACAGGTGCATGGACAAGCAGCTCATGTGTCTCCACCTTGTTGCTGGCTGTTCTTCTTTTGGCTGACACAGAGCTTTAGCCTCAGCGGCACCTCATGGAATGGGGAAGCCCTGAGCAGTGACAATTATTGATCTTCGTGAAGATCAGATTCATAGGCTGACTCCTTGTCATGGTGTTGGTAACTTACAGTTCTTCACCTTAAGGAAATCCAACACAAATTCTATTCTAACACCCTGAACAAACATGTTGTTTTTATCACTTATTTACATCCGATATTTTGAGCTTCATATTCCCTCTCTTGGAACAATGAAAATGTTTCTGGAAAGGATTGTCAAGTGTTACTTTTTTCTTCTTTTTTTAAAAATTTTTTATGTCTTTATTTTATTTTGAGAGAGAGCCAGAGAGTGAGTGGGGGAGGGGCAAAGAGAGAGGGGGGCACATAATCTGAAGCAGGCTCCAGGCTCTGAGCTGCCAGCACAGAGCCTGACATGGGTCTCGAACCCACGGACTGTGAGATTATGACTTGAGCCAAAGTCAAATGCCCAACCAACTGAGCCACCCATGTGCCCCAATTTTTTTTCATGCCTTGATTCAAAAGCACTGGGATGACTTGAAAAGGGGGATATTTACAGATAGGAATTATGGATCATATAAGTATAACTCCACAATCCAAACTGACTCAGAAATTGTGAGCCAGTTCACAGCCTCTCGGGTGTTGCACATGTGGCTGGACCACAGGCCGCACTTCGAGTTGCAGAAAGTTAGACCACAAAGCAGATTTAGCTGTTAGTGTTGAAGAATTCAGTGTTCTGAAAAACCTTAGATTAAATTGAGTTGCTTACCAACAACACGGCTTGTGGATTCCTCATTTTGGTACTGAGCTCAAACTGCAAGCGTGTCAGTTGTACCATCTGCATTCACATTAAAGCTTGTATCTGAGGACGGTGCAATTGAGAATGGTCAGCAAATATGTGTGATGGGTATAGCTAAACCTCAGAGACCAGCTGTTTCTCTCCTAGATGCATACGTGGAAACTCTTTCTGATCTTCACCTACAGCACATGTCAAGTTGTGTCTGCATCTTTTTTTTTATTAATGGTTTCTTGCCAAGTTGGTTTCCATATAACACCCAGTGCTCTTCCCCACAAGTGCCCCTCTCCATGACCATTTACCCCCATTCCCCTTTTCTCCTCCCTCTTCAGCCCTCAGTTTGTTGTCAGTATTCAAGAGTCTCTCATGATTTTGCCTCCCTCTCTCTCCCTCACTTTCTTTTACCCCCTTGCCCTTCCCATGGTCCCTTATTAGGGTTCTCCTGTTGTGTCTGCATCTTAACGTTTACAAATTTTGTAATAGATTTCTCTAAAAAGCTATCAATTGCTATTTGCTGCACACGAGGTTATTATATGTATCCTAATATTTTATTGCAGTCCAAAACTAAGCAATCTACTTGAAAGGAAAGAAGTCACTGGCAAATACTTAATCTAAAAGATATTGGGGTTGCTTTGATGATTATTTTACATAGAAACAGGCAAATTCTGTAATGCCCCATGTGGGCAGAATCTTCCTGGTATATGTGAAATATAGAAAATACATCTGAATGCTCTTAGATAATGAAAACCTTACTGCTTGTGTGTCTCAAGTCTAAGTAAGCTTTCTCCATTTCAGAGGCCTGACATTCTCAATAATGAATATAAATATAGGGTAGTACTATGACACGTCATCCCATTTCACGGAAATAGAGTAATGAAAATTTGTGGAATATTGCCATGCTAATTCTTTGGTCAGGCTGCTGTTCCACTCAGGGAACTCAGAGAAGATAATACTTACCCATGAGCCAAATCTGATACTACTACAGATTTGTGATATTTTCCAAAAGAAAGAAAAGTACCACCTGATATTCAGTAGCTGTGCTACCATATTTATTATGAATGTGAAAAGCTGGTGTAGATTTTTTTTAAATAAAACATTTCCACTTTTAGGAGATCTTAAACTTGCAGAGGCTTCAGTATGTGGTTGCAGAATCAAAAAGCTGTGTGAAGGAAGTACTGAAGTTAATCCTGGAGAAGCACACTTATTTTACTCAAGAGTGAATTGAAGCACTGTAGGGGTCCAACTTAATTCCACAGGAGATGAGACAGAAAGCATCGTGAGGGTGTGTGATTGAAAAGGAATACTGCATAAGTTAATCAGCACCCAGAGGGAGACCCTCATTCTGTAGAGAGTTAAGATTAATGTAGACTCTCAGTTCATTCGGGGAGGGGGGAAAAGAGGTGGTGGTGATGGTGGAGGGCACTTATGGGGATGAGCACTGGGTGTTGTATGGAAAACAATTTGACAATAAAATATTATGGAAAAAAAATAAATAAAAAAAAAAGATTAATGTAGAGACAAGGTGACATCCGAACCATGTGAGGGAAGAGAGGGTTGGCATCAAGATATTTCTAGACCGAGTTTTACACAGATAGGCAGGGTCAGGGACCTAAACTCCCTTTTAGACTGTGTGTCTTAATCTGTGCAGGACGCTAGAGCAAAACCACCACAGACTGGGCAGCTTAAACAAGACGCATTCATGTCTCACAGTTCTGCTGTCTGCAAAGTCCAAAATCAAGCTGCCGGCAGGTTTGGTGTCTGATGAGAGCCCTCCCCTGGGCTCATAGAGGGCTGACTTTCTGCTGCGTCCTCACATGGCTGATGGGGCTAGAAAGTTCTCTGGGGTCTCCTTTATAAGGGCCCTAATCTCCATTCATGAGGACTCCGCCTTCATGACCTAATCACCTCCCCAGGGCCACACCTCCTCATGCCATCACATTGGGGATTGGGCATCAGCATATGAATTTGGGGGGGGTGGGCAGGGGGACACAAATGTTTAGTTCATAACACTATGCCAAGGAACTGCATTCAAAAGTCCAAATCTGAGGGGTGGAAAGATGAATTAAACCTAGATAAGAATTGTTGTGAGGTAAAATGAAATAGCCGTTAGAGGAGAGTTATGGGGAAATGTAAGAATTTCAGAAATACTTAGATTTCTAATCATTAACTTACATTAACCACCGTGACAGAGGTTTTGCCCCACCTTCTGGTTCTTGCTCGATTCTGAGAGTCAGCTGTAGATCCCTGTCATCCCCTTTCCTGACAGGGTGACCCGTTACACCCTAGACACCATCCATCCGTCTCATATCGGCTGGAAATTGGCCTCAGGTCTTCAACTCTGTATTGCCAACGGCTGTATGCTAACTGACGACAAAATCTACTTTAATTCCTTCTATTTTAGTAATTGGCATAAACACCTAGTTGTAAACTTCTGATTTAATCCCATTCAGTTTCTTCTAGAATATTGACGAGGACTTTTAGTCTTCCAAGAAGAAAATGTACTGAAAATAATAGATCAGGCAGAACTCACCTGAAATTCTTGCTCATCCTCTCAAAAGATGATGAGGATTAAAATAGAGCATCATAGATCTTACTCAATTATAGATTAGTCTTAGCTTGACATGCCAGCTCTTTATCGAAACGAAAATGAAAAAAAGAGTCATAGTTGTCCTTTAAAGAGTTCCATAAAGAATAACTGAATTATCTCTATGGTGTTTCACTATTAGCTAATGGAGTTTGTTTGCAGTAACAGCATGGTAATAGTGATACATACAGGTTGTAAAATTATTAAGTGTGTTAGTCATATAATTTATTTTTAGAAGAAGAAGTATGTTTTAGAGTGAATAATATTCTTGTGACCTTCACTTACAAAGAAAAATACCATACTTAACCTCCCCCCCACCAGACCCCTTAGATTAACTAAAAAATAGTGTAGAGTTTTTCCTACTTCGATTTCCATTCATTAGGTCCCTGTTAGGTCTTTTGCCTTTCTTTGTATTAACAGGGCAGTTAGAGGAAACTCGTAATAGAGGGAACACCAGGTAACTGTTTATCAGTTGAATTTTTATTGTATCATCTTGCAATCATATTTTTCTCTTTATCCAGAACAATTTCCAATGGGACATTTAAACACACTTATGAAAATTATTATTTCTATATAAAAATTATAGTATTGCTTAATGTCATAGGTGTAGATCTTTATCCAGGCTGATTTTTAAAAATCATGCTGAAAAACCAGATGAAATGTTTTGGTACCCAGAATGTGTCCAGTCTTTACATGTTGAGCAAAGGACACAAGGTGAAGGGGCCAGTGGCCAGTAAGTGTGGGCTGGAAGTCAGGAACAGCAAGGCCAACAGCTGCTTGAGTCTCCTTTCATCTGGACAGCCCATGGAGAAGTATCCCACTGTGGGACAGTGCCCCAGGCAGGGCTGGATCCCATTAGCTTTTCCCTCTTTATTGGACAAGCACCACAGGAGCACTGTGCAGAGGAAATAAGTACTCAGAGGTTAGGCACAAGCTGCGCTGGCTTACCTGCCAGCCATTTAGGAAGAGCCAGCACCCAGGCTGGGTTGTCAGGTGCAGCGGAAGATTGAGCTCAGGTTGAGCCTATCTCCTTGTGGGGCGTATAGCCCACCTCTTCAGCTATGTATCTTCTGGGCAACAAAGAGACATCTTCTAGGGTCATTCATTGGACAGTTCCATTTTATATTAAAGGAATATGTCTTAAGGACTAGGTTTTTTTTCTGTGATTTTGTTTTTCAGAATCAGAAACAATAATAAAGTGATTGTATCTCAAAGATTAATAGGTCTGAACTGACACAGGCATGTCAACAATGAGATTTTTTTATGACTACATCTGGGGAAGTACTGGGGCCACTACTTCTTCCCAGGAAGATCTGTAGCATAATGAATCTGGCAGCCTCTATGATGCAAACTTAATTTTTAGAAATACTAATACCAGTTATGGGCACTAAATCACATCAAGTCTTTGCCATTTATTTTATTTAACAGAGTCCTATGCACTCTACAGAGTAGCATCAATGCATTTGAAAATAAAGACTGTAGGCCTCTGATAAACAATGATGTTCTGTAATTTTATGTGACACCCATAAGTTTCGGTGGGTTGGTCAAAGATATCTCATGGGTCTTTGCCAAATAATTGTCACTCAGATGGAAACAACATTAGATCTAAACATTACACGTAAATCAGCCATTGCAAATATAGAAAATGCTGGGGCACCTGAGTGGCTTAGTTGGTTGAGTGTCTGACTCTTGATTTCAGCTCAGATCATGGTCCCAGATCATGGGATCAAGCCCTGTGTTGAGCTCTCTGCTGAGCATGGGGCTTGCTCATGATTCTCTCTCTCCCTTTGCCCCTCTCCCCTGCTCATACTTTCTCTCTTTCTCTAAAATATAAAAAGAGAACAAATACAAGACACTTCAAATATTCTGTTTCAACTTGAGGTATGAAAAAATGCATTAAAAAATTGTTTTAGCAATGATGTATAATACACTTAAGAAGTATTCAAGAGACTTTTCTCCACCTTGCATCTTTTAGGTAGTTTTAAGATAGATAAGGGTCTCTTTTTAACAAAACATGCATGTGTATATTCATATTCATTGCTTTTTGCATTTGTCATAAAGAAATTTGCTAATGTGGCACTCAATCCTCTATTAAGGAATGCATCAAATATATGAAGGTCCTTTTAAGAAAGGGTGGTTAACATTCAGGATGAAAAGAGACTGCTTTAATTTTCTTTTTGTGTATCCCTGAAAGAAAACCTTTCTGTTCATGCCCCAGTGATGCATAGATGTCTGAATCTGCCTAGAAACAAGAGAAGAATTGAACTCTGCAGCCCTTGGGAACAGTTGGGTTTGGGCTATTCTCTATATGGTATTTCAAGCCTGAGCTCTTAAATTGAAATAATAGCTTGGAATCCATGGCATTGAATTGAATGAATAGATTTAACACTGCTGAAATTATTTCTCTTTTAGAAGTAATTTCTAGCTCTTTTGTAAACATCTCATGTTTACCCAATCCACGGCTAAAAAAGCAAAGCTATGGGAAACACTAACATTCACCTTTTAGGCAATATCTCTATCTATCTATCTATCTATCTATCTATCTATCTATCTATCTATCTGTCTATCTATCTATCTGTCTATCTATCTATTATCTATATTATTTTGGATTTGTAGTATTGATCCCATTTGGGACCAACAGTATTTAAAAGAAAAATTCGCAAACTATATGTTTAAGTTAAAAATTCACTTAGTCACAGCATTTTTTTTAAAGGGGGTCTTAAGGTACTTCCAAAACTGAAAGCATCTCATCTGGGAATGGGATTATCTACCTAAAAAATATAATGCTGGTAATCCTTCCTAACTTTTTAGGTTTTCATGAATTCTATCCTGGAAAATCTTTCAATTTTCAGAGATGAATGCAATGATTTGTGATTATCAGATTTTTTTTCTTTAAAAATTTTTTAGTTTATAATATCCTAGGTTAGACTCTGCACAGTGGTCATTTTTGAATGCAAAGTTTTACTTGTTCTGTCATTTAAAAAGAGCACAGAGTAAAATATTGTTTAAAATTTCATGTTCTAGGGGTGCCTGGCCGGCTCAGTCAGTAGAGAATGCAACTCTTGATCTTGGGGTGTGGGTTTGAGCTCTGCATTAGGGGTAGAGATTACTTAAAAATAAATCTTTTCTAAAAAATTCATGTTCTGAAAATTTTTACAAAGAACATTAGCAAACCTTCCCAAAGAACTTAAAAACCAGAGAACACCTGAGTGACTCAGTTGGTTGAGCATCCGGCTTAGGCTCAGGTCATGATCTCATGGCTTGTGAGTTTGAGTCAGCACAGAGGCTGCTTTGGATCCTCTGTCCCCCTCTCTCTCTACTCGTGCCTCACTCTCTCAAAAATGAATAAACATTTTTAAAGAAGAACCTAAAAACAGTGAATTTGTCCATTATAAATAGTATTATACAATGATCTGTTATCTTAACAATCAAGTATAAGCAATTATTTTATTTTTCTTAAATACTAATTCAACAAAGAATGACTTGGTGTCTTTGTCCATTGAGGAATTAGATATCCCTTCATTATTTTTACAAGTGAATGGGATTAATTTTTACCAGAATAGAAGAGTGTCCTATTCGAATAGGAAAAATACAATCCAAAGAATAAGGAAACTAACTTTATGAATATATATAGAGAAATGTGCCAGATCAAAATAGTCTCATTAGAAATTTTTCTCACATACTCATTGGACATTGGGATCATAAAATTATCTTTAAAGGTAAACAAAAGCTTTGTATATACACTGTTCCTCAAAAACTTTGTGGAAAATAGTGTTTTTGCTAGAAACCTAAGGAAATAATATATTTAAAAGCCCTCCCTTCCCTCCTGCCAACAGCTCATCCAACAGGAGTCTGTTTACGGAAGATTTAAGGCAGCTACATTTCAGTTACTCATTGGTCCACGAAGAACTGAACTGGAGGGGAACCTGGGTGGCTCAGTTTATTAAGCATCCAACTTTGGCTCAGATCATGATCTTGTGGTTTGGGGTTTCTAGCCCCACATTGGGCTCTGTGCTGACAGCTCAGAATCTGGAGCCTGCTTTGGATTCTGTGTCTCCCTCTCTCTTTGCCCCTCCCCCACTTGTGCTCTGTCTCTGTCTCTCAAAAATAAATAAAAACATTAAAAAAATTAAAAGAACTGAACTGGAAGTCAAAATGTTGGTTAAAATGTTATTTTATCTCATTGAATAGGTTTGCTTGGTCTGCGCAGATATAGCATGTATTTGACATGCATTGTTCAAGCATTTTTTTGTTGCTGAACAATTGTAATTGCCATTTGAAGGATTTTTTTTTAATTTTGCTTTGTAAAGGTATATTTCTTCCTTTGTTATTTAAAAAAGAATGTGATATATTCTTTATACAACCAGAGTCATTTGCATAAAAGGATAAAAGAAAAAACTTCTGCATTTTTATGTTCTTAAGAAAAATGTTTAACCAACTTCAAAGGTAATTCTTTTTTCAAGTTGGTGAACACTTGTGAGTAAATTAGAGTAAATGGTAAATGACTGTGGGACTGTCCTACCTGATTTCGTATTGACTTTTTAAATGTTGGTCATAAAGAATCTAGGAAGAGGAAATGATCTCCTGCTTTGAAATAGTCCCTGAAACAAAGCAATGAGCAAGTTGACAGCATGGAAGCAGAATCAGGGACAAACATTAATTTTCTCATGTTGCTCCTTTTTATTCTAACTGTGCTTTCTACCTCATGATCTTCTGTCTGCTCAATAGCCACTATGCCAATGTATCATTGTCTTTCTTTGATTTGCAGTTGCAAAATTAAAATTGAAGAAGTTGACATTATAGGTAGTAGTTTTAAAATTCCATACGTGTGGGCAAGGTTGCTATATACCAGAGATATTTTTAAAAGCATACAAATAGAAATTTTGGTAATTTGTAAATGTATGTTATTTGTGTTATGTATGCACGTTTGTGTGTGCCTGTATTGCGTTTATGTACATGTACACATATGCATGTGTACATCATTCTTAATGGTAAATAAAAGTCACCTCTGTGGGGCAAAATTATTAAGGGTGGCTTGAAAACCTCCCTTCTGCCTTACACTTAGTTTCTGTGTTAATGAAATGTCTTATTTTCCTGACCAATACAGCAAGCATGTTTTTTCATGGCGACAATAAAAATTAAACAGCTACCTAAAGGACTCGCCAACACTCCCTTTCGCTTCAGTGAATGCTTTAAATGTGCTCTTTATTTTTAAAATATTTATTTATGTATTTATTTAGAGAGAGAATGAGCTGGGGAGGGGCAGAGAGAGGGAGAATGAATCCCAAGCAGGTTCCACGCTATCAGCACAGAGCCTGACAAGGGGCTCAAACTCACAAGCCATGAGTTCATGACCCGAACCGGATCAAGAGTTGGATGCTTATTCGACTGAGCCACTCAGGCATCCCTAAAAGTGCTCTTAAGATTATGCCTTGGAAGATTAGGAGAAACAGTGGAAGAAATCAAAGCATAATGAATTTTTCTAAATAATGGGGATCAAAAATTATGAAAAATGGAAAGGAGATATGATAGTAGGCTTAAGATAATGGGGGATAGTAGGCTTAAGATAATGGGGGCAGCTCAAGTGGGACTCTCCAGTTCTCTCTTTCCTCATAGACCCCTTTAAGCACATGCACATAGACTCTTATGAGGCTTGTTTCTTGGTTTGTTAAAATCACTGGGGTCCCTCTTCTTCCTTAGTGGCAAATTTGCCATCTCAGCCAAGTATTTTTCTTGACAGAAACCCAGATACTGCTCACAGCTTGTGTAGTCTAAATCTACCCTCCCCTGTCTCCATCACTACAGGGCCATGGGAGAGGTATAATGGAAGTTCTCTTCTAGAAGAAGTGAAAAGGCCTCTCTAATTAAAGCAAGGTTTGGCAAATGGAAATCTGTGGATATTTTTCCAAACCATAAAGCCATAAAATGACGACTATTTCAGAAGACCCAGACTAGGGAAGCCTACCTCAGATGACAACCACTATAGGAGATGAGACAATGCTGAATCTTAGTTGATGTTCAGAAAGCATTCATTGATCTGAAGCAGATTTTATTGGATGCGGGAAGAGTGGTATTTAAGTGAGGGTTAAACCTAAATTCCAGAGATGATGGAAAGATTATACTTCCTTTTGGACCAAGACTCACTTGAGGCTTGGACTGTAAGTAAAAACCGAATATTACGAGGACTAGAACTAGATTACCAGCCAGAGCCTGATAATTGCGTTGGCCATTTCCAAAATAAAATGAGTAGTGGAGTGGGTATGCAAACTGTAAAGTTTGTCCGCTGGAGTTCTTCGCACAACAGTAAATTTGTTTTTGCACTGAAATGGTCTGAGTACCATTTTTCTTCTGCAGAAGAAGAGATGAAGAGTGAAGGAAAGAAAGGTGGTTAAAAAGGTGCAGAGAAAGTATATACCCCATGGCCGTGGTGAGGAACCCCTTTTTTCCCGAGGCCCAGGCACAGGGACACATCTTTCATCGCCTATCCAGAAATGGTGCTTGCTTCCACTGGAGTCCCCCATCTACTGGTGCGGATGGAAGTGCTTGCTACTCCCTGTACAAATGTTCTTCTCCCCATTCCTGAAGCCATAGTTTTGAGGAAGTACAGATGTGAGTCTGTCCACGTACAAAATCATAGGAAGAGACAGCAGTGCTGGTATTAGCAGTGTCACTCCCTACAGAGTTCTGGAGCGGAGCAGAGCAAAGCGATGCCACAGTGGTTTGCAAAGGCGCAAGGGTGCTCTTGCAGAAAAAGGATCCTCTAGGTTTTAGCAAGCCTCTGCAGTTTCTGCTCTTTCTCCAGCCATTTTGCTTCCATTGTGCCTGATTTTATCCACTTTACCACCTTTCTCTCTGCTTCCTCTCCCAGACAAGCACAAATTGAAATGCTGCAAAAGCACCCATTCCTGAATACAGAGAGAGAGAAAGAGACAGAACAGAAATTCACTTTACTGCTTACTGTCCAGGGCACTGACAATAGAAAACCTGAAGCCATGCTGTGAATCTACCCACCCTGGGTGCTAATGGGACTTTTTCAGTTGACAGCAGGCATCAATAGTGCTTCCAGATAAGCAGAGGCCATTGGGCATCTAAGTAGAAAAAAAGGTGGATAAGGTTCCTCAAAACACAGACCCTTCTGGGTTGTGTACCCACTTACTCCTTGGTGAATCACCCATGGCCCCATTTCCTTTGATAGAGTAATACATGGCTTAGCTTTCTGAAGGGAATCAAGAGAGACAGATTTCCAAGTTCCGCTGTGACACGATCAACCTGGAATTTTGCTTTCCATTTTCTTGATGGATTATATATCTGCCTACTTCTAACATGAAGTAATCATATTATATTGTTAAAAATGACTGTATAAACCATTCGGTTTTGTTTGATGACTCCCTTTCCTTCCCATAGATTTCCTCCAAACAGAATTCCATATAGTAAAGATTTCACTTCCTAAATTACTAGCATACTCCAAGTTGTTTTCCAGTGATTCTGCGAAAATTGCCTTGCTTACGTTCTGAATGTTATGACTCTTCACTCCCATATTTAAAGATAATCATGAGATTACATTCAGTTGGCAAGTCCTGATTCTTGGGGTCACACCAGTAATAGTTCAAGTGTTTAAAAAAATCAATGGCACATGTGGCATGATTTATTGCAAAGGAATTTCTTCTTGGATATAGAAAATTATGGGACATGGAGACTGTGGCAGACCAGAATGAGAACACCCAGCAAATGACACAGCTGCTACTCAGCAGCAGCTGAGTGGGCCCGTGTTGGAACATGGGCACAGGATGGCAGATCTTTCAGTTTCTCAAGACATATCAAAACACTTAAATGTTGGCTATTCTTTCATTCTTTTTTTTCTTAATTACTTGTGGACTAATAGAGTGATGACAAAATAAATATGTCTATGGACCCACTATCCAATGGGCCACCAGATGCTGTTGTTAGCATACACCAAACAAATGAATAATCACATTCTTAATCGATACAAACTTACCGTGTCATCTCTCAGAAGGCCATTTTATTTCCAAGTTCTAGGAGGCATCACATTGGTGCCTTCATGTTTGTCTCATAGGCAGCTGTATATTGAGTTGCATTCAGTCAGATGTAATATGATTCTAGGTTATATATTCCAGATTTCTTCTATTTTGCTTTTCCTCTCTACTCATTTTATGTAAATACAGTCCAAGTGGACAACTTCTTCTCACTTCTATTGGAAACAAGTTACTGAAAACAATAAGTAGAAGATGGTTTCAGAAGACTTGCCTTCACTGGTTGTTTTGAAGGACGTTTCCAAGATTATTTTCTTGTTCCTCAAAAATATTGCAGTGTGTGAAATCACTGTCATGAGAAATCTATGGCTTATTTATGATTGATAAAATATTTTATGTTTCAAAAGTATTTAGGCATAATAAGAAAAACTTCTACATATTCTGTTACTTACGTATACATATTCTTTTTAAACAATTGACATTTCTTCAAATAATTATTTTGTGGTTATTTTTCTTGGAAGACAAACATTTTTTAATTAAATATTTTTCTTCTGAATTTTTATTCTAGTCAGTTAATGACTGAAACATTTTAGACTTGCCAGCAAAAGAAATCTAGAAAATCAAAGTGATTTGAGACACTGGCAAAAGATTCAACTTTTAGTAAGACAGAAGTGTGATCTGGTCTATATCTAACCAACTTACTAAAAATAATAAACAAATTAATTAAACTGTGTGACCCTTTGATCACCATGTATTCAATAGTAATGAGTATATATATATATGTGTGTGTGTGTGTGTGTATATATATATATATATATATAATCATTATATATATATATATATAGTAGATAGATTTTGAAGGAAAAACTGAATGAAACTCAATCAAATAACTGTCTGGGAAGCAAATTTTAGTCTGAGAACATTGTATTTTTTTTCAATTTTATAGCAGTTTCTACGATATAAACAGTACCATACACAAAGTATTTGCTTTAGAGGTATGATGAAGGAACTGGGTTCAGCCTAGATTACTGGCAGAGCCAGGATAAGGACCCCATCTCCTGTCTCCGGCCCCTGAGGCCAGCCAGCCCTTTCCTACATACCACTATGCTGCAGCTCTTTCTCTCGATTCCTGATACCTGACATTTGGTGCTGTGGACTGAATTGTGCCTCCCTGTTGAAGCCCTATGTTCATATGTTAAAGCCCTCATTTCCCAATTTGACTGTGCGTGGAGATGAGGCTTTGATGGAGATAATTAAGTTTAAATGAGAGTGAGGTCTTAATCTTATAGGATTGTTGACCTTACAAGGAGAGAAAGAGAGGAAGAGAGAGAGAGAGAGAGAGAGAGAGAGAGAGAGAGAGCACTCTTTCTCCATGTGCACATGCCAAGGAAAGGCTATATGAAGACTCAGTGAGAAGGTGCCTGTGAGAGGGTCCTCATCAGAATGTGGTTGTGCTGACACCCTGATCTCAGAGTTCCAGCCTATAGAGCTATGAGAAAATAAACATCATTCAGTGTGTGGTATTCAGTTATGGCAGCCCAAGTAGACAAAGACACCTGGTATACACGGAGAGGCACCAAGTTACATGACACTTTCTGATAGACGTCCTTGTGGAATTTCCAACACTGAACAACTGACCTTCTGATCTGAACGAGGCTACTCCTGCTCCTCTTCATTCACGTGACTTGCTGCATGGATTCCCACAGTGTGTCTCATATTACATCTCCTTTCTACTTGTTTCCTCGTGACACATTTCTCAGTGAATTTGTGATAGTTTCTCTCTTGAAGAAAAGTAGCCATTTTAACTTACTAAACTTTGTCTTCTTCATTCACATGGACTCTCTTTGTGGCACTTGAGTGGCTCCTTAACCACTTTGTTGTATGTATCTCTCTGACTATGGTCTACTCTTTGTAAACAGCATTTTCTTAATGGTCTGAAAGTTTGGGCTATAGTATTTCAGAAAGGGAATTGTATGACTAAATTCTTTACCTCTCTTCCACATTCTCCATGTGTAGACAGAACCACTCACAATTGCACACATCCTCCAGGAAACATTAATGCCTCTTAAGAAAATTAAACTTCAGTTAATGATGCTTTTCTCCTTGCACTCCAGATAACCCTAATTAGGATAAGATGTTACATAAGGTAAATAACGTCCTAAGAGTTTTGACCTAAATAAATGATTATAAGCCAGAGACAGAACATATAATGGAAAGGTGGTGAGTATAAAAGAAGAAAAATCAGAGCTTTTCTCATAAAGTTCAGATTGATTTCAGGTTGTTTCCTATCTAAATATCAAATTGTTTAGTCACCAGTTACTTCCATAGCTATTTTTTTAATATGGTTAAACTAATCATAGTTTAAATATAGCTAAAGATAGTTCAAATAATCTGAGATACTATAAAATGCATTTATTTTCCAAATACATGAATCTTATCTATCGTATCCCCAACAGCCTTACTCAAAGTCTTCCAATGGGAATTTGACCCTGTCTTAAGAGAGAAAATTATATTTTTAACATCTTAATTATTAAGGAGGTTTTTTTTCATCTTTAGCCAACTGTTTTATCCCAGAATATTCATTCACATATCTTCATTCTGACCTCTGTGTGTAGTAAGGCCGGTTTTTTGTTATCCAGGGTTCTCTTTCTCATTCATTTCTCACACAGCTTGACCTGCAGACCTCAACCATTTAGATCTATCTCCTCTGGCCACAGTTTATTTATTTGATGTATTATTAAAATGCTGAAATCACAATTGTACTCAGTAACAATTCATCACAGAACTATTGTGTATCAAGTAGTGGACTAGCAATTGTGCCTCAAATTAATACTGAATAACATTTATTTATTAATTGATGTTTCAAAATACATTTCTTACAAGAAAAAGTTCCTAGATTTCATCCATCCATTTTTAAAAAATTTATTCTTTCAACACATATTAATCAGTGCCAGCTGCTACAATTTTTTAGTAAATCAAGCAGACATGAACCATGACCATTTACAACTTTGAGCCTAGTGGGGTAGCTAGAAATAAAGTAATAAACAAATATGAAGGAACAAAGTATATGCCGAGATGAGGATTACTAGATGGGAGTGGAGGCCTTCTAACATAAGATAGTTGAGGAAAACATCTTCAAAGAGGTGAAATTTATGTTGAATCATTAATGGTGGAGCTCACAGGATGGAACATTCAGCGTAGGGAACACAGCACTGTGAGGAAGCAGTGAGCAGGAAGCAGATAGACAGATTCCAGGAACTGAGGAAAGGCCAAGATGCCAAGGTGGGCAGAGAGAGGAAGAAGCAGAAGAAGAAAGGAGCAAGAGGCTGACATCAGAGCCCAGAAGTCTTTAAGAGCCATGTGAAACAGCTTGCATTTCTTTGGGGCCTAGTGTACTCCATGGGTATTATTTGTTCTGTGGATAGCTTGATTCCTAAAGGATAAGGAAGCTGCTTTTTGGAATAAAGATTAGAAGATCAGAAACATGCAAGCAAACTCCGGCACCCTTGCGCACCTGCTTAGAGTGCTTGCCGCGGCTCTCTATGGCGGCACAGGAGCCTGTTAGCACTCTTAGGCAATCATCATGACCTCAGGGGTTCCTTAGAGCCCTGTGTCAAGAAGAAGAAATGTGAAGCACATGCATATACTCATTTGCTAGATGCATTATTATCATTTCAGGGGTGGGGTTAAGGAGAGTTTTTACTTTGAACATGGAAACCTTGCAACTTCCCTAGAGACCTTCTGAATAAAATTTTTTGTCTGATTCTAAGAAATTCTCTGGGTTTTTTTATGACCAATACTTTTGATTACACATATTCTAATCTACCTTAAGGTATATTAAAAAATACTGAGCAGTGATCTCTAGAGTTTGAGTATCATCATAAAATCAAAATGGAAAGAATGGGACACAGTGTTTTCATTTGAAAAGTAATGACATTTAAAAATCTATATTATCTAAAATGCCTATCACTTCAGAAAAAGAAAATGTTAAAAAGAAATAGAATAAGATATTATAATAAAGGAGAGGTGAACAACTTGAATATATCTTTTTAAAAATTCACCAAGTTAGCCTTATTTTTTGCATATGTTACTCTTTGAAAACCACTGTATTATTAATTCTTTATCTGGATCTAAAATATTTATTTATATTAGAAATGCCTTGATAATTAGGCAAACAATGTTAATTTTTGGTAGGCACTTTTGAAACTGTATTTCAAAGATCACCCTGCAGAGACGTCCAGGGAGATGGCACAATAGAAGGACCCCAGGCTCACCTCTGGATACAACTAGATAACACTGACATGAGTGTAAATAGCCCAGAAAATGATCCAAAGACTGACAGAATAAACTCCACAACCATATGTAGGGAAGACACCCCATCAAAGAGGGTATGAAGGACAGAGTAGCGGTCAGGAATTAAACAGACTCCCAGGACTCTCTGAGGGCAGGAAGGACACCATGACATTGAGAGGGGAGAGAAACAAACTCCTACACCAGGGAGCCCTCATGGGGAAGATGAATCCCCATAGCGCTTGACTTTGAAAAGCAGAGGGGCTCAGTTTCATAAGTTCGTATAACCAGCAGGACTTAAAACCTGGAATTTTTAAAAATCAGCAGAATCAGCTTTAGTGGAGAGCCAGTGAGTAGATGAGAAGAAACTGAGTCTGGCACTTAAAAAACAGCACAGCAAATAGCCCCCTGAGATACAACATAGAAACGGCAGTTTGAAAGACACCTGCAGCACATGGGAAGGAGAGCTATTTGCTAATCTCTCAGAGTGTGTCCAGGAGGGACAGAAATCACTGGGGAACTTCTCCAGAAACAAAGGACCTGGCAGGAGCCATAGCTCACTCCAGTCCTCCCCTTCCCCCACCCTCATCCCCACCCCTGCACTGACATAGGGCCACCTGCGAGAGTCACTACCTAACTTGCTATTACTGCTACCCCACTCCCCTACACTGTGCTTCAGCCAGTCCACCCCTCTGGACAGCCTGCCTCAGTCTGGGCACCGCAGGGACCCTCACACAGAGGATTGGCAGTACTCAGAGGTGGCTAGTGCCTCCACCCTGCCCCCCGCCTGCCTCCCACACTGTGCTTCAGCAGGTTTGCCCTCTCCAATACACCAGACCCATACAGGGTAGAGCCACAGGCCTGGCAGTGTGTAGGCAGCCCCTACCTGCACTAGCCACCACCACTCCAAAGTGACTCCTGTCCAAGAGAGAAGGAAATATAAATACACACACCAGTCAGATGGAAGCCCCAGTACTGAACTAGAAACAGCTGGTCGCATAGCAGTCCCTCCCCACCAATGAAAGCTTCTGAGGGGACAACACAGAGAAAGCAACCTACAGTTCAGTGTTATTGCATCTCAGCAAATGCTTCATCGGACTAAACTCAAGCAGAAAGTGTCCCCAGACTGGTCCACTAACAGCACAGGGAACGAACAATGCCCACAACAGGTAAAGAGAGCCATTGCCTGTGACTGGGCTGAAGGAAAAATCAGCTCAGCTACAACACAGGCTGCATACATCACACATAGGAGACACCAGTGAAGTGCCAGGTTATGAGGAACGGGGGACCCTGCACTGAGACACCACAGGGCCTCTTCTTCATAAGGTCATTGCTTTCAAGTGCAGGAGAGGTAGCTGACTTTTCTAACACAGAAAAAAACACATAAGGAGACAGAAATATATGTCTCAAATAAAAGGACAAAACAAAACCACAGCAAGAGGCCTAAGTGAAACAGAGATAATTAATATGCCTGATAGAGAATTTAAACTAATGATCCTAAAGATATTCACTGAACTTGAGAACACAATGGAGGACCTCACTGAGACTCCTAATAATGATATAAGAAAGAACCAGTCAGAGATGAAGAACATAATACATGAAACTAAAAATACACTAGATGGAATTGATAGTACACTAGTTGAATCAGAAGAATAAATCAGTGACCTAGAGGACAGAGTAATTGAAAGTAATTAAGCTGAGCAAGTGAGAGAAAAAAATTATGCAAAATGAGAATAGACTTAGGGGCATTAAGGACATCATCAAGCATAATAAGATTTGCATTATAGGGATCCCAGAAGGAGAAGAAAAAAAGAGGGGCAGTAAATTTATTCAAAGAAAAAATAGCTGAAAACTCTCCAAATCTGGGGAAGGAAACAGAAATCTAGATCCAGGAGGCACAGAGAGCCCCAACAAAATCTATCTAGAGAGGTCCACACCAAGACCCATAGTAATTAAGATGGCCAAAAAGTAGTGATAAAGAGAAAAATTTTAAATTGGAAAGAGGAAAGAAAACAATTACAACAAGGGAAACACCATAAGTCTGTCAGCTTATTTTTTAACAGAAACATTATAGTCCAGAGTGAGTAGCATGATATATTCCAAGTGCTGAAAAGAAAAAGTCTGTGCCCAAGAGTACTCTATCTATCAAGGCTATCATTCAGCATCAAAGAAGAGATGAAGAGTTTCCCAGGCAAGCTAAAGATAAAGGAATGCATGACCATTAAACCAGTCTCTAAACAAGGACTCTTTAAGGGGAAAGGAAAGACCATAAACAAGAATAAGAAAAGTAGGAAGTACAAAAATAGTAAAAATAAGTCTGTCTGTAAAAATCCATCAAGGATCTTACAGAATAAAAGGATGTACACTATGACACCATATACCTAAAACTTGGGGAGAACAAAAGTAAAGAATGAGTCCAAACGTAAACAACTATCAACTTAATATAGACTGCTATGTGCAGAAAAATACCTGAATTGGTAACCATTAATCAAAAGCCAATGATAGAGATGAAAAACAGAAAGGAATCCAAGTGTATCATTACAGAATATCAATTAGACATGAGAGAAGAGAGCAAGAGAAGAAAGAAATGGAAACTACAAAAACAAGCATGAAACAAGTAACAAAACAGCAATAGATGCATGCCCATCAATAATTACTTGAACTTTAAGAGACTGAAATAGAATAAAGAAAAAAAAAACCAAGACACATTTATCTGCTGCCTGTAAGAGACTCACATCAAAACTAAAGACACATGAACATTGAAAGTGAAAGAATGGAGAAACATTTATCATTCAAATGGATCTGAAAAGAAAATGAGGGTAGCAATACTTAGACAAAATAGACTTTAAAACAAAGACTGAAACAAGATACAAAGGACTCTATATAATCATTAAGAGAACAGTCCAACAGACAGCATTGAAATTATAAAAAATTTTGCACCAATATAGGAACACCCAAATACTTAAAGCAGTTAATAACAAACATAAAGGAAATAATTGATAATATTACAATGATAAAAGGAGACTTTAGTTCCCCACTTACATCAATAGACAGTTCACCCAAACAGAAAATCAATAAGGAAATAGTAGCTTTGAATGACATATTGAGCCAGATGAATTTAACAGATGTATTCAGAATATTCCAAACTAAAACAGTGGAATACACATTCTTTTCAAGAACACTTGGAACATTCTCCAGAATAGATCACATATTGGGCCACAAAACAAGCCTCAAAAAATTCAAAAGATCAAAATCATTCTATGCATCTTTTCTAAACACATTGGTATGAAACTACAAATCAACCCCAAGATAAAATCTGGAAAGAGCACAAATACATGGCTGTTAAATAACATGCTACTAAAAAAATGGATGGGTCAACCAAGAAATCAGAATGGAAATTTAAAAAAATGCATGGAGATAAATGAAAATAAAACCAGAATGGTCCAAAATATTTGGGATACAGCAAAAGTGGTTCTAAGAAGGAAGTTTATAGCAAAACAGCTCTGCTTCATGAAAGAAGAAAAATCTCAGTTAAACAACTTAACCTTATGCCTAAATAAGCTATAAAAAGAAAAACAAAATCTAAAAGGAGTAGAAGGAAATAATAGACAGGAATAAACAAAAAGAGAAACAAAACAAAACAAAAACAACAAAACCAAACCAAACAAAAAAACCACACAATAGAACACATTAATGGAACCAGGAGTTGGTTCTTTGAAGAGATCAATAGAATCAATAAACCCTTAGCCAGATTAATTTTAAAAAAAAAAGCCAGGGGGATTCAAATAAATAAAATCAGAAATGAAAGAGGAGAAACAACAACTGACACCACAGAAAGACCAATAGTTATAAGAGAACATCATGAAAAATTACATGCCAACAAAATGGACAATCTAGAAGAAGTGGATAAATTTTTAGAATCATATAAGCTCTCAAACTGAATCAGAAAGAAATAGTATATTTAAACAGAATAATTACCAGCAATGAATTAGTAATCAAAAGCTCCCAACAAACAAAAGTCCAAGAACAGACAGCTTCACAGATGAATTCTACCAAATATTTAAAGAAAATTTAATACTGGGGCACCTGGGCAGCTCAGTCAGTTTAGTATCTGATTCTTGGTTTTGACTGACATCATAATCCTGGGGTCATAGGATCAAGCCCCACATCAGGCTCAGTGCTGAGTGTGGAGCCTGCTTAACATTCTCTCTCTCCCTCTCTTCTCACTCTCTTTCTCACTAAAAATTAAAAGGAAGAAGAGGTAAAACCTATTCTCAAACTATTCTAAAAAAGAAGAGGTAGGAAAACTTCCAGATTCATTCTATGGTTCCTACATTACCCTGATACCAAAACCAGATAATGACACTACAAAAAAAAAATAGAACTACAACAAAAATTTTGATGAATGTAGATGATAAATCCTCAAAAATAAAAACAAACCAAAACCAATAATACATTAAAAAAAACCAATTACCATGATCAAGTGGGATTTATTCCCAGAATATGAGTGGTTCAATATTTGCAAATCTATCAATGTGACACATCACATCAATAAGAGAAAGAATATAAACAATATAATCACTTCAATAAATGTAGAAACAGAATTTGTCATAATGCAACACCCATTCATAATAAAAGCTCTTAACAAAATAGGTTTAGGGGGAACAAACTTCAACGTAATAAAGACTATATATAAAAAACACAGTTAGGATCATACTCAATAGTGAAAAATCGATAGCTTTCCTCTCTAAGATCAGGAAGAAGACAAGGAAATCTACTCCCACCACTTTTATTCAATATAGTACTGGAAATCCTAGGCACAGCAATCAGACAAGAAAAAGAAACAAACGGCATCCAGATTGATAAGGAAGAAGTAAAACATTCACTCTTTGCAGATGGTATTTTATATATAGAAAGCCCTAAATACTTCATCAAAAAATCATTAAAAATGATAACTAAATTCAGTAAACTTGCAGGATATAAAATCATTGTACAGAAATCCATTGCATTTCAATACATTAGTAATGAAGCACAGAAAGAGAAATTAAGAAAACAATTCCATTTACAAATGCACCAAAAATAATAAAATGTCTAGGAATAAACTTAACCAACAAGGTAAAAGACCTGTACTCCAAAAACTATAAAACATTAGTCAAAGAAATTGAGCATGATACAAACACATGAAAAGACTTTCCATGCTCATGGATTGGAAGAACAAATATTGTTTTAAAAAGATCTATAGATTGCTACAAAGCAGTCTACAGATTTAATGCAATTTCTATGAAAATACCAATAGAATTTTTCACAGAACTAGAACAAATAATTCTAAAATATAGACAATACAATCTTGACAAAGAAAAACAAAGCTGGAGGTATCACCATTCCAGATTTCAAGCTGTACTATTAAGCTGTAGTCATCAAAAAAAGTATACTACTGGCACAAAAATAAACACATTGATCAATAGAACAAGATATAAAGTTCCCAAACAAAACCACAGTTATAGCCACAAAAGAGCCAAGAATATGCAGTGGGAAAAAGGCAGTGTCTTTCCTTTTTTTTTTTTTTTCTTTTTTTTTTCCTCCATAATATTTTATTGTCAAATTGTTTTCCATACAACACCCAGTGCTCTTCCCCTTAAGTGCCCTCCACCATCACCACCACCTCTTTTCCCCTGTCCCCCTTCCCCCTCAACCCTCAGTTCATTCTCAGTATTCAATAGTCTCTCAAGTTTTGCATCCCTCTCTCTCCCCAACTCTCTCTCCCTCCTCTGCTCCCCCTGGTTCTCCATTAGGTCTCTCTTGTTTTCCTGCTAGACCTATGAGTGCAAACATATGGTTTCTGTCCTTCTCTGCCTGGCTTACTTCACTCAGCATGACACCCTCAAGGT
>NC_043709.1:118374184-118401032 GCF_006229205.1 Suricata suricatta
TGGCTGCACCAGTTTACATTGCCACCGACAGTGTAAGAGGGTGCCCATCTCTCCACACCTTCTCTAACATCTATAGTCTCTTGCTTTGTTCATTTTAGCCACTCTGACTGGTGTGAGGTGGTATCTCAGTGTGGTTTTGATTTGTGTTTCCCTGAAAAGGCAGTCTCTTTCCAACAAATGGTGTTGAAAAAATTGGACAGCAACATGCAAGAAAATGAAATTGTGCCACTTTCTTTCACTATACACAAAAATTAACTCAAAATGGATTAAAGACCTAAAAGTGAGGTCTGAAATTATAAAAATCCTAAAAGAGAGCATAGGCAATAATTTCTCCAATATTAGCCATAGCAATATTTTTCTAGGTATGTCTCGATAGGCAAGGAAAATAAAAGCAAAAATAAGCAATTAGAACTACATCAAAATAAAAAGTTTCTGCACATTGAAGGAAACAATCAGCAAAACTGAAAGGCAGCCTATGGAATTGGGAGAAGATATGTGTGAATGGCATGTCCAATAAAGAGTTTTTATCTAAATTATATAAAGAATTAATAAAACTCAACACCCCCAAAATAAATAATCCAATTAAAAATGGGCAGTGGACAAGAACAGACTTCTCCAAGAAGATATACAGATAGCCAAAAGACACACAAATAGATGCTCAACATCACTCATCATCAGGGAAATGCAAATCAAAACCACAATGAGATATCACCTTATATCTATCAAAATGGTTATAATGACAAATGCACTATTGGTGGGAATGCAAACTGGTGCAGCCACAGTGAGAAACAGTATGGAGTTTCCTCAAAAATTAAAAATAGAATTACCATTGTAATCCAGTAATTGCCCACTGAGTATTTACCCAAAGAATAAAAACACTAATTTGAAAGGATATATGCACTCCTATGTTTATTGCAGCATTACTTACAATAGCCAAATTATGAAAATAGCCCAAGCTTTCATTTATGAATGGTGGTGTGTGTGACTGTGTGTACATGAAGGGTGTGTGTGTGTGTGTGTGTGTGTGTGTGTGTGTGTGTGTGTGTAGGGAATATTATTCAGCCATAAAAAGAATGAAATGTTGCCATTTTCAATCATGTGGATGGAGCTAGGGAGTAGTATTATGCTCTATGAAATAAATCAGTCAGAAAAAGACAAATATCACCAAATGGTTTCACTCAAAAGTGGAATTTAAGAAACAAAACAAATGAACAAAGGGAAAAAAGAGACAAACCAAGAAACAGACTCTTAAATATATAAAAAAAAAAAAAAAACTATGGATCCCAGAGGGAATGGGGGTGGGGGGATGGGTGAGGTAGGTGAAGGTGATTAAGGACCACGTTTGTGATGAGCACTGAGAAATGTATACAACTGTTGAATCACTATATCATACACCAGAATCTAATATAACACTATATGTTTACTGGAATTAAAATAACAACCTTAGTAAAATTTAAATAAAAATAAAAGATTAGCTTATAAATGATTTAATTGCTTAATAATATGTTCTGGGGGGGCGCCTGGGTGGCTCAGTCGGTTAAGCCTCCAACTTCGGCTCAGGTCAGATCTCACGTTCGTAGGTTCGAGCCCCGCGTCAGGCTCTGTGCTGACAGCTAGCTCAGAGCCTGGAGCCTGCTTCTGGTTCTGTGTCTCCTTCTCTCTCTGCCCCTCCCCCTGTGCTGCTCTGTCTCTCTCTGTATCAAAAATAAATAAAACATTTAAAAAAAGAGAGAGAAAAAAATAATATGTTCTGGGGGAAATGATCACTTTTAGTTTTCAAGGCAGTGTGTTTTGCATCCTTGGCTTTATTTTTTTATTTTTTTATATTTTTTTCTAATGTTTTATTTATTTTTGATACAGAGAGAGACAGAGCATGAGGGGAGGAGGGGCAGAGAGAGAAGGAGACACAGAACCGGAAGTAGGCTCCAGGCTCTGAGCTAGCTGTCAGCACAGGTGCCTGACGCAGGGCTCAAACCCAGGAACGTGAGATCTGACCTGAGCTGAAGTTGGAGGCTTAACCGACTGAGCCACCCAGGCGCCCCACATGCTTGGCTTTAAATTATGTCTGTGATTCCTCCTCATGATTTGCAAACAGTTGGCATTGTTTTTGCAGTAACAGTCTTGAGGCCATTGTGACTCATATAAAATCTATACCTCATCAGGGTACCAAATATATGATTGATTTGGGAAACTATGTCATACATATTGAACTGATTACCCATAAATCATCAAGTCAGAATAATCTAGTGCAAAAACAGAATGGAACTTTGGATTTTACACTAATTGTAACAGAACGCTGATGCAGTTCCTTCATTCCTGGTCTCATTTGTCTGATTCTAAGGAATGTTTATTACATTCCTTCCTCTCTCAGTGAGCATACGAAATTTTTTTTCAAAAATTTCCCCATTGTCTTCATCCTTAATATCTAGGATAATAGTGTTCCTTCCAGAGGAAAATCCAAGAATACACTGACATACATTACCTTTATTTTTTTTACCTAGGTTGTTTTTAATGTTTTCGCCATTATGCAATATTCTGAATTGTATCTCTAAAGTAGCTGAATTCATTTATTAAGTGGTGACTGTTCTAAGCAACTTTTATTTACAATACAGAACAGTGAAGAGCAGAGGAAATCCATGAGCAAATGGAAATTCTCTGTGTATGCAAGTATTTGAATATATAGATAATTATAATGTATGAATATTCAGTTAAGAGTTCCTTCCTGGTTTTTTTTGAACTTTTCAAGATATACAAGTAAGTTAAGAGGCCCTGGGGCATGTTATTAATACAACCACTCAATGCCTATATCTCCCACTAGACCATAAACTGGATAAATACAGGGACTGTGTCTTCTTTGTTTACTATGTACTTTTTAAAATGAAGTTCTCCTGAATAAATGTTTTCATTGTCCTAATATCAAAGGGAAAGATACTAAATCTAAAAAGGCAGGTGGTTGACACTTGAACCACTAACGCTTAGAAACAGAAGAAGGATTATTCTCTGTGAGTGTCCACAGTCTATCAAATGCAAAAAACAAGAGTGAACTGGCCAAGTCAGTCACATGACTCATCTTCAGAAAGGAAAGAAAAAAATAAGTGAAATGATATTTCAGGAAAATGGTTCAATTTGTGGTTCTTTGTGGATCAAGTATAATGATTAAAAGTGCACAAAGTTAAACTTCTCAAAGCTAAATCTAACCCCTTTCTATAGATTGCTAGTTATAATTAGTATTGTATTTGAATGTGTATTGTCACACTCAACTTACAATATGTAATTGTTAAACAATTTGCATGTTTATACAGAGCCTGATAATTAGGCTTACAGAATGACTAATGATCTCTACAATTGTGTTGATATTTCAGAAAGATGCAACACATCCCTTGCACTTTTTTAAGCTTTTATTTATTTGTTTGTTTGTTTGTTTGTTTGTTTGTTTTTGAGAGAGAGCATGATCAGGGATAGGCAGAGAGATTTCCTCTAGCTTTCCTTTTCTTTTTCAAGATTGCTTTGGCTTTTCAGGACCTTTTGTGGTTCCAAAAAAGAACCCTAATTTGTATGATTCAAATGTTAAGATTGTTTGTTCTAGTTCTGTGAAAATTGGTATTTTCATAGCAACTGCATTAAATGTGTAGATTGCTTTAGGTGGTATAGATATTTAACCATATTTGTTCTTCTAATCCATGAGACCATGAGCATGAAATGTCTTTCCATTTGTGTCATCTTCAATTTTTTCTCATCAGTATTTGCTACTTTTCAGAGTACAGGTCTTTCACTTCTGTGGTTAGATTTTTCTAGGTATCATTATTTTTGGTGCAGTTGTAAATGGGATTGTTTTCTTAATTTCTCTTTCTGCTGCTTCACAATTGGTGTATAGATATGCAATGGATTTCTGTTCATTGATTTTGTATCCTGTGACTTCACGGAATTCATTTATCAGTTCCAGTAGTTTTTTTTTTTTTTTTTTAGTGGCATCTTTAGGTTTTTCTACTGTAGTTACATGTCATCTGCCAATAGTGAAAGTTTTACTTCTTTCTTACCAATTTGGATGCCTTTTGTTTCTTTTGTTGTCTGACTGCTTGATTTTTACTATTTGAAATGACCTGCAGATATGCCAAGTTCTGCATTTACAATGTTAGCTGGTAACCATTACCCTGAACTGACCAGGTAGCCCCAGACATCCTGACTGAATGCTTCAGTCATGTTGGAGTGTCCTTTTCCTTCCTGAGTCTGGCAGCTTTCCCACAACAGCCTCTTTCACTTTTCTTCTTAGTAACCCAGTTGATGCTATATACTTTTATTCTTGACTGTTGCAATTGTTTTTAAACTGATGTCTGATTTTTATCTCTCTCTTCTCCAATACAGCCTATTTTCTAGATGCTTCCTTCTAAATCTCTACTTCATCCATTACTTCCAAGGCTCATTTTCCACAGAATCAAGTTTAAATTTTCAAGGCCATCTATGTTCTACATAGCTAACTGTACTCACTTCATGTTCCTCCCCAATATGTGTGTGTTGTTCTAGTTGGTTTCTGTAATATCTCATTTTGTTGTTTTTCTTGCTCATTCCCCTTTGCTGAGGTTAGTCCCTCTGACTAAAATCATCCTCCTAAATTCCAAATTATTTTTCAAGGCCCAGATTAAATACTGTCTTCTATGAACTCCTCCCCTCTTTTAATCACTGAAACTAAATGAGATTTTTCCACTTCTTATATAGTTTAAATAACTGATTTTACCATTAGGATGGTAGTCACCTTATAGTGGTTTGGAATAGAGAAGTTGGAGTACCTGCATTATCTCACTCTGTTGCAGGTTTCTGGAGAATGAGGACTATATCATAAACATCTTTTTGCCCTTCACAGCACTTGGCTTAAGGCCTCCTCTATTCATAATCGGTATATCATAAATACTTGTTAGCCTGAATGAATGACACCTAAAAGAAATAGTTGTAAATAAATAGGCCATTTTACAGCATCTTCCTATATTACACTTTATGTTCTCTTGAATATTTGACCTGAACGTATTTTTCTTGGTGTCTTACCAGCTAGTTCTCAGGGAAGTAAGAAGCTGAGAACACTGATATTTCCCCCCTCTGTATGATGTTGTAAGACGCTAGCAAAAAAAGGAAAACATGTTGTTCTGTCTGCCCTGAAATAAAATCTCTTCTAGCTATCCTGTAATTTTATTGCAAGATATAAATGCCAGCTTTATAGATCTGAAAGGGAATCTTTCTGCAAAGTCAGCAAAACCAAATTATGAAAAGATTTGTTTGAATCTTGCATTGGTAATTTTAAAACAAAGCTCTCCAATGGACTGTGCTTTTTCTCTCTTTTGCTTTTTTATTTTTAATGATTCATGAAACTATGCAGCCTATCTTTCTTTGCTCTGCCCTTGTTTGGCCTCTATATCAACTATCTACAGTTAAGTGAGTTGGCAACAAGATTTTCCTTCTCCTAACATGTGACCCTAGAATACATTCAAAATGGACTTCTAAATTCTTATTTTGAAACCAGTAGGAAGACGTACTTGTTAAAAGTACTTCTCTGCCACAATCCCTATCAAAATAACACCAGCATTATTCACAGAGCTAGAATAAGCAATCCTAAAACTTGGACAGAACCAGAAAAGACCCCAGATAGCCAAAGTAATGTTGAAAAAGAAAACCAAAGCAGGAGGCATCACAATCCCAGACTTCAAGCTGTATTACAAAGCTGTCATCATCAAGACAGGATGGTATTGACACAAGAACAGACACTCAGATCAATGGGGACAGAATAGAGAACTCAGAAATGGACCCACAAACATATGGCCAACTTATCTTTGACAAAGCAGGAAATATCCAATGGAATAAAGACAGTCTCTTCAGCAAATGATGCTGGGAAAACTGGATGGTGACATGTAGGAAAATGAACCTGGACCACTTTCTTATACCATACACAAAAATCAACTCAAAATGGATGAAAGACCTAAATGTAAGACAGGAAGTTATCAAAATCCTAGAGGAGAAAGCAAGCAAAAAATATCTTTGACCTCGACTGCAGCATTTTCTTACTCAACATGTCTCCAGAGGGAAAGGAAACAAAGGCAAAAATGAACTCTTGGGACCTATCAACATAAAAAGCGTCTGCACAGCAAAGGAAACAGCAAAATTAAAAGGCAACCGATGGAATGGGAGATTTTTGCAAATGACGTATCAGATAAAGGGTTAGTATCCAAAATCTATAAAGAACTCATCAAACTTAATGCCCAAAAACCAAATAATCCAGTGTAGAAATGGGCAAAAGACACAAATAGACACTTCTCCAAAGAAGACATCCACATGGCCAACTGACACATGACATAATGCTCAATATCACTCATCGTCAGCGAAATACAAATCAAAACCACAATGAGATACCCTGTCACACCTTCCAGAATAGCTAACATTAACAACCCAGACAAAAAAAGATGTTCGTGAGGATGCGGAGAAAGAGGATCTCTTTTGCACTGCTGGTGGGAATGCAAACTGGTGCAGCCACTTTGGAAAACAGTATGGAGGTTCCTCAAAAAATTAAAAATAAAACTACCCTGTGACCCAGCAATTTAACTACTAGGTATTTACCCATGGGATACATGTGTGCTGTTTCAAAGGCACTCATGCACTGCCTTGTTTATGGCAGTGTTATATTGACAATAGCCAAAGTATAGAAAGAGCCCAAATGTCCACCAATGGATGAATGGATATAGAAGATGTGGTATACACACACACACACACACACACACACACACACACACACACACCACAGTGGAGTATTACTCAGCAATCACAAAGAATGAAATCTTGCCATTTACAACTACATGAATGGAACTGGAGGGTATTATGCTAAGCAAAATTAGAGAAAGACAAGTATCATATGTCTTCATTCATATAAGGAATTTAAGATACTAAACAGATGAATATAAAGTAAGGGAAGTAAAAAGAATACAAAAACAGGGAGAGGGACAAAACATAAGAGACTCAAATATGGAGAACAAACATAGGGTGCTGCAGTGGGTTGTGGGAGGGGGGATGGGCTAAATGGGTAAGGGGCATTAAGGAATCTACTGAAATCATTGTTGCACTATATGCTAACTAACTTAGATGTAAATTAAATGATAAATAACTTTTTAAAAAAAGTACTCCTCTGCCAAACGAAAGCAACTTTAGATGTATAAACTTGAAGCTACTCCATGTTATTGTCAAAATACACCATGCAGTATCTTCTGGGGAGCAGAGTGGATTCATATTTACACTAGACCAAACAGCTCACCCACTCAGGAACATAAAATTGTGATGGCATAGTGGGTTAAAAATGGCCAAAAATTCCTACAGTTCCTTCTATAAAAAAGGCAGGATCTATCTTTTCACTTTTTGATTACAGGCCACACCTTGTGACTTGTTCTAATCAAAAGAACAAGATAGAAGTGATGTTGTTAGACTTTTAAGGAATGCCTCTCAAGGTCTTGCAGCCACTAATCTTCCATCTTGGATTCTGTCACCTTTTGAAGAAGCCCAGTTTAGGCTCCTTGAGAATGAGTCAGCACATGGAGATAGAAACCCTAAACATGTCACCAAAACCTTCTGGAACCGGCCAGTCTCCAGGCGACATGCCAGCTGGCACGAACCAGTCGTGAGCCCAGCTGACACTGTAGAACAGAAGCAGAACCCAGCTGAGCCCAATCTACCTCAACAGAATCCTGAACAAATGGATAGTTGTTTCAACCCATGAAGTTTAGGGGTTGTTTGTTATCTAGCAGTAGACTACTGATAGAGGTGGCTGGGTGGGGGAGGTTTCTAACAGTTGAAACATTTCAAGAATGTTAAACTAAAAAGTAAATAAAATATACTTAAGAATAAATTGGGTTGGTGTGTGTATGATCTGCCACTTTTTTGCTGTTACGGAGAATCTACAACTGTGAGAACTGATAAAGCCAAAGAAACTAGCCTTGCAAAATACAAAGAAGCTCTAACATAAATAAGCATGTATTGAATGTCTTTCATGTACCAGCCAATGCCTAATTCTTAGAATGTAGAGATTAATCTGAGAGAGAGAGAGATTAAAGGGTGGAAGGTATATTAATAAAAGAAAAAATTTGATTAAAAAAGTGTTATAAACAAAATTAAAACAGACTAAGAAATAAAGCATGACAGAATAGGGGAGAATCATTCCAGATGCATAAAACAGCAGCTGTGTAGTATGATTTGGGAGCATATTGGCATATTCATGGGATACCAAGAAAGCCAGGTGGGTTAGGGTGAAATGTGATGGGGAAAATGAAGTAGACAAGATGACTATATCAAAAGCAGGGTGTTGGTAAGGACTTCGAATTTAGTTCTAAGGGTGATGAGAAGGCTCATTAGAGCAGGAGAGTGATTTGATTAGATTTCTGCTTATTTAAAAGGACTACTTTAAAAACGATTGCTCCCAGGACACTTGGGCCGCTCAGTCAGTTAAGCAAAGCATCAGGCTGTTGACTTCAGCTTAGATCATGATCTCATGGTTGTGGGATGGAGCCTGTATTGGGCTTAGCACTGAGCAGAGAGCCTGCTTGTGATTCTCTGTCTCCCTCTCTCTGTTCCTCCCCCACTGATGTGCTCCCCCCCTCTCTCTCTCCCTCACAAATAAATAAATAAATAAAAATAGAAAATAGAAAGGATTACTCCCCATCTATGCTGTTGAGCATAGAAGCTGGGACCAGTGAGAGAGCTGTTACAGAAGGCCTGAGGAGCTTCAGAGAAACCATTCAACCAAATGTAATTTTTTTGAGGTTTTAAAAATTATGATATCTAAATTGTATTGTGGAAGTGGAAAAACATAGAATTTTAATTCCTATGGCACTGTTTTTATATCCCTGGGATTTTTGTGATGCCTGGCAACCTACTTGATGTTTCTGAACTTTAGCTTCTTTATAATTCAGTGAGTTGTTTTAAGGATTCAATGTGTTATCTATCTTATGTGCCAGTGTGAGAACTTGGAATATCCTATGTGTCAGCTACATGCATTAACCAGTTATTATCAATATGTTATTAACTATTTGCTTATTTTTAAATAAAGGATTAAGGGGCACCTGGGTGACTCAGTTAAGCATCTGTCTCTTGATTTCGGCTCAGGTCATGATCTAAAGGTTCATTGGATCAAGTCCCACATCGGACTCTGCACTGTCTGTGCGAGCCTGCTTAGGATTCTGTCTCTCTCACAAAACAAATTAATAAACTTAAAAAAAAAAAAACCAACCACAAAAAATCCAGTGATAGGTGGCAAGGACAGAGCAAATGAATTCATGAAAAGGATGTGTGGACATCTAATTCAGTATTAGATGTTTGTTGAAACTTACTGAAAATACCTCTTCATAAGGGGCAGCTGAAAGAAAGGGACCCTGTTTTCCTTCATGTTAGCTCTTCAAGTATATCCACTTAGTTATAGTTTACTAAATAACATTGCCTCTTTCCATGCTTTATTGGGTTTGTAGAGTATGTTCATCACAGGTCAAATAGGCATAGATTTGTATTTTTTAAAATTCAATTTGCTTTAAAGTGATATTTTCACCTAATTTCCGTTATTTTTTCATATATTAATTTTCTCTTAAAACCAATACTATAAACTTTGGATGCAAAAAAACCTAAAATACTATGAATCTCGCCATAAATTACTTAGGGAGAATTTTTATCATGAAAGATGCATTAATTTTGGTAAGGCCTTTTTTTGCAACACATAAATAAGACTTATCTGTAAATTATTCCACCATTTCTAAGTTTAAAAATATTTGCCAAAAATAATATGCCCTTTTTACCTGTCCTCCCTTAGGGTTTTTATAATGCAATTCCAAAATTCGAATGACATATATATAATTATAATTTCATTTTAGATGTAGTTATCAATCTCTTTAGATAATTAATAAAAGTGCTACTAGATTTGCTATTAGAAGTAGTAGCATCATCAGAAACTTTGGTTAGGGTAAATATCTGTTTCTCTTTACTACCATAACTTGATGTAAGTGGTTAACAGTGAAATTAATTTTGTCAATTGCTATATTTTCTGTGCTGATCCTGTGAGAGACCTATTTTTATAATAGCAATGGTATGCTAGATTCAAGACACTTCTACAAAATTCTGTTAAAAACAGAGGGCCTTTTTGTTCAGAATGTCACTTGTTTGTGAAATAAGACTTTGTGAAAGTCTACAATATTGGAGACTACAGAACATTGCCATCTGCTAATTATGGACAACAAGATGATCTCTGGTGTTTGAGGAGAATTCAGGTTCCAATGAATGTTAGTAGCATTAAAACAGTGTCTAATCATGTGTTTTTCATTATCGTTATCTAGGATATTTATAACAATAAAACAAAAGAGATAAGTTGGAAAAAAGAAAAAAAAAGACTGGAGAAAGGTTTAATTCTTTGAATGTAAAGTAATATTAATATTAAAAAACCCTGACTTATTAGAAGTACATTAATACCTGTGACTTGAAATACCAGCCCACATAGTTTTGGGCTAGTGACAGTTACCTTGGAAATTAGAATATTGGAGCTCTGGTCACCAGCTGGTAGGAAGAAACCACCAGCTTTTCTACAAATGTTGGTATGTGAAAATTCTCAACTGAGTTTTAAATTTTTAAAGTTGCTTCTGAGTAAATTTTTCTATAATTCTTTTGAAATGATAAATAGTCTACTGTTTCTCAGGGTTTTTCCCTCTGCTAAGAAACAGGCCAAAGCAGAGAACTGTGTGGATTTTCCAAAAGTCCTTCTATATTAGAAAGTTTGAATGGCAATTTTTGATAGTACTAGAGAATGACATGAATTTTCCAATGTAATAAATCTAGGGCTGTTTTAAAGATCCAGACTTAATAAAGGAACTATCTATGTGTGCTATGGACTGAATTATGTCTTCCTGAAATTCATATTTTGAAGCCTTCACCTTCATGTGACTGTATTTGGAGATGGAGATAATTAAGGTCAATGAGGCCATAAAAGTGGTACCCTAATTCAGGAGATTATTGTCTTTATAAGAGGAGGTGGAGGGGCAGGAGAAGTTTCTGTCTCTGCCATGTGAGGACATAGTGAGAAGGTGACCACACATAAGCCAAGAAGAGAACCCCCACCCAAAACCAAGTCAGTCAGAACATTGACTTTGTTCTTCCAGCTGTGAAAAATATGTTTTGTTTTTTAAGCCACCAAGTCTATGATATTTTGTTAGGGCAACCTCAGCTGACTGTGATAGTGTGTGTATAGTTCCTGAGTTCTGGCCCAATCACAGATGCTAAATCTAGAATAGAAATGTCCACCCTTTTAAATTATGATGGTCTTTTTTGATTATTAGAACATTTTGAGGCCCTCCACACCATTGTTGTTGGTTCTTTCCAGCTGATTAAAAAAATACACCATACCAAGAACTATAGGGTATTTGGTAACACTGTAAAATGATCACACATTCTACACATCACAATCATCATATGCATTTGAAAAATATATGTAATCAAGCATACATGAAAAAATGTATACAAGATTTATGATTTATTCACTTTGCACAATTGAGATGCAGTATCCCCAGGGATTCTTACACCCCCTGCAATGGACCTATGAATTTGCTTCAATTTTAGAGCTGGTTACAACTGATCAACAAGGATGGTTAAGTACCTATTGAAATGGTACCAGTAATAGCTATATAACTAGCCACCTATACTGGCTGTTCAAACTGCCCACTTTTTAAAATGAGTATCAAATAAGGCAAAGAGGCTTCTGACCCACATATAGCAATTGCTTCCTATTTGCCTGTGGCTATAGGATCTCAGAACCTTAGTTGAAAGGCACTTTGAGAGACACCTTGTTTAACTTTCTTATAAAAAAATGCTTATGTATTTATTTTGGAAGTGGGGGATGGGAGACAGATAGGGAGAGAGAGAATCCCGAGCCGATGCTGTGCTGTCAGGTATCACAAAGAACTCTGTCTCACAAACTGTGAGTTCATGACCAGAGTCAAAATCAAGAGTCAGATGCTTAACCTACTGAGCCACCAGGCTCCCCTTGTTTAAATCCTTACAAAGAGTAAAGCCCAGAACTTAGAGTGGCTATTTAGAGGCAGAAACTGTACTTCAACCCAAACCTTGTTTGGGTTACAGATAATAAGCATTATTTTAATGCTAATTTTGTGCATTTGAATAGACATTTATACATTCTTACACATTTTAAATCTTTTTTTCAATCACACATATTTTGCTAGATTTTTGGAGCCATTGATGATGTCTTGTAAGTTGGTGACACATCTCTTTAGTGGCCACTGTTGAATTGGGGACCACTCACTTGTATTTATAAAAGATGTTAATAATTCACTCAAAATGCTCCAGTGTCTCTCTCTCTCTCTAGCCTCTTTATTCTGACCAAGCCTGGCAATAGTCTCCCAGTATCATTCTTGCAAAGGTTTAGAGGGTTTCTGTCAGAGGCAGATAAAAGTGTACTATATTCAGGAGGAAAATGTTTTATACTTCATTTAAGAAATATATCAACATAAACTATTTAATAACAGAAATACTGTCAGAATTCCATATTTTATGTCTTACACAATAATCTGACCTTACACTCTCCTAAGTAATCTTGCAGTTGTGGGAGTCACTTCACAAAACTCTTGCAAAGAATTGATAAAATAAAGCATGCCTATAAAGAGTCATAGACAAGAGATTGTGAGTCATAGTCAAGACATTACTAAGAGGATGGATCATACTGCAAATAGACCAAGAACGCAAAAATCCTTGAATAAATGAAGGTAGGTGCAAAAGATGCACATAATGAGAATTGAGGCAACAATCTGATATAATCAACAGAAGATAGAGGAATCGATTGTTGTTCTTCTTACACTATGACAGTAAATTGAATTGTATTCCATGTAATTGTTCTTAGTATCCAAAGAGGAGATTGCTGTAGTGTTTACTGATGTATATCAAAGGTTCTTTGAAGGTAATATGTAATTGTTCCTATCACGCTGAAATTATGTGGGGCTAATTTAATACTCCTTTATAAAATCAGTTCATAGGATTTTTTATTATATTTAAATATATTGGTCTGATTAGATTCTTTGGCAACCCAGCGAAAGAAAGGGAAATACTATCATTTGCTTTTTGTTAAGAGATATTCATGATTTAAGTATCTGCCCACACCACATACCCTATAGATCACCTTCTTGGTAATATAATTGGGAAAGGTGGGGGTTCAGGTAGGATTTTTATCTCGTATCTCTTTCCATGTGCTCTCTTTCATGTCTCATACCATCCTCAGTGCTTTGGGACTAACTGTTAACCGCGTCTTATTCCACTGGATAGCTTCTGCAGGCCCAGAATTACTCTCTAATTTTACCTCTGGCAAAAGAAAAATTATGTGCGCAGCGAAGTTCACAGTTTCAATCCACTGTAATGAACTGAACACATGATAGGCTTCACCAAAGTGACAGAACTCACTAGTGACTGAGCTGGTGAGAACTAGAGATCAAATCACCTGCCTACACGTTTAATGTCTTAAACCACACCACTTTTCTCTTTCCCACAACCTTCTTTGTCAGAATGTAGCTGTGTCTCCAGCCGACTGCCTCTTTCTGATATCCTTGGAAACATGTCGTAGAAATAAGCCCACAGATTACAGTAGGACATAGCTCAAAGGAAACCATGAGCTTTAAATATCTCTCATAAAATTCTGGACATTATTGGGGCACCTGGGTGGCTTAGTTGGTTAAGCATCCGACTCTTGGTTTCAGCTCAGGCCATGATCTCATGGAGCCCCACGTGGAGCTCTGTGCTGACAGCATGGAGCCTGCTTGGGATTCTCTCTCTAGCTGTCTCTCTGCTCTTCCCCTGCTAGCTCACTCTCTCAAAATAAATAAACTTAAAAAAAATTTTAAGAGAATTATAGACATTGCCAAGATCTAGCAGTGCTGTTGGGTAATTTTTTAGCATTATCTCCCATACATTCTGCCACAATGTTTCTCGTGACAAATATGTTGTACACTATACGTATGAAACAATTGATTTCTGTGTAAATGAATGAACAAAGAAGAGCCAGGATTTAGCCATGTTCCTATCAAACGCTTACAACATAAAATCATTTTCTAAAGATTCAAATCTAAGTATCTCTCACACAAAATTTAGTAGAAATGAATATTTTGTTCCCTTTAGTGCTGATTTCATTTACAGTGAGTAGAGAAAAAGATTGCACTCTACATCAATTAGGTTACTGAAGCCAGTATTTTAAAGAAAGGTTTAATGGAAATTTATATATCAGCTATTTCACAAAGCAATTTTAAGTTATAGACCTTGAAGCTTATGTTGAATGTGGGTGTTTGATTTACTGTATGCAAAGGAGTCTTCCCTATGCATGTTTCAGAGCACCTATCATACTAATTCTATACTGTGTATAGCATTGTGGTCTTGTGACTGTTGATATATGTTGGTGGTTTAATTCTGAGAATCAATAATTGACACTTTCAAGCATCTTCAGATATTTTTTAGTGCTTTATGTGAAGACAAAGAAAAGAAAGTTGGTTATATATAATGTTTATTATAAAAATGTCAAAGACTACAGCTAAGGGGAAAAAAAACTCCCCCAAATCTAATCACCTAGAAATAATCAATCAGTATATGGGAAATATCTTTTATACTTCTGTGTGTGTGTAATCAGAGAGGACAGAGAGCAGAGATATAGGAGAGTAGAGATATACATTTATATTTAGATGGATATACTTTTGTAAAATAGATTATTTTTAATAATAACTAAAATTATTTAATTTTACTGCACTGTATTATATTTCAGGAAAATAATGAATTTAACTTGTATCTGCTGTCCTTTGGCAACATGCATCTGTAGGTCACTAGCTTCAGACTTTGCATTAAAAGGTTCTCTTAAAAAATAAAAATTTGAAAAAAAATTGGGCTTATCTTTGGAACCATATTTCTGTACTTCAGATTTATGTATCTATTACCTGGCATGAAACACAATTGTTTGTTTTTATATTTTCATGGTGCATATCATCTATATTCTGACTTACAACCATAATCGTAATGTTGTCTTATTTCCCTTGATGTAATTTCCATCGAGTGGCTGCTTACCATCAGTATATTCACTAGAGTGTCTCCATTCCGGTGACCATGTTTGAGTTACCCCTTGGTTTTATAATTAGGTATTACATTTTAAGAAAGTCTCATTTATGGTACTTTCTCTCTGTGTTTGTATTTATGAAAAGCCTGTGGATACAGGGTGATCTGACTGAGACATCTGTTACCTCATTGACCACCAGGGTTGATTCGGCTGATCTGGCTGGCGAAGCAGGTGTCCCCTTCCTCCCTCAGCGCTCCTTGTGCGTCCCTTCCAAAACTGTGTCGTAGGTGGAAGAGGATGACTTTCCCCAATAGAGGAGGACCATATTTCAGTCAAGGGTATTCAAGTAGCTGTGCGCCCTGCTAGAAACTTCAAACAAGCTCTCAAGGTCTACTTGTAAGAGAACATAGGGTAGTCAGGTTTCCAAGACTTCAGGCACATCTTAGAAAGGAAGAAAGGAAGGAAGAAAGAAAAGATAGGTTTGTTGCCTTTATGCTTACATTATAGATTTGTTGGGCAAAAATTTCTTGAGTTATAACTTTCCTATGTTATGTTTCCTATGTTCCTTAGTTTGTCTTTCTAAATGTCTGTGAGACTTCTGCTTCATTTTTTGATTTTTTTTCCTCCATATTTTATTGTCAAATTGTTTTCCATACAACACCCAGTGCCCTTCCCCTTAAGTGCCCTCCACCATCACCACCACCTCTTTTCCCCCCTCCCCCTTCCCCCTCAACCCTCAGTTCATTCTCAGCATTCAATAGTCTCTCAAGTTTTGCATCCCTCTCTCTCCCCAACTCTCTTAAGCCAGGCAGAGAAGGACAGAAACCATATGTTTGCACTCATAGGTCTAGCATTTTTTGATTTTTAAAAAAATTATTGAGCTATAATTGCCATACAATATTATATTAGTGTTAGATGCACTACATAGTGATTCAACATATGTGTATACATTGTGACGTGATCCCACAGTAAATCTAGTTATCATCTGTCACCATATAAAGTTAACAGTATTATTCATGGGACTGTACCCTAATGATGAACATCACACCATGACTTACTCACTTTATAACTGGAAGTTTATGCTTCTGGATCCCCTTCACCCATTTTGCACCCCAACCCTCTGGCAACCACCAGTCTGTTCCCTGTATTTATGACTCTGATTTTTATTTTGTTTTGTTTATTAGATTCCACTTATGGTGGACTGCTTGACTTAACTTCACTTACGCCCTCACGATGCATCCATGCAAGATTTCATGGTTTTTGTTTTTGTTTTTGTTTTTATGGCTGAGCAGTAGTTCATGGTATATATGCCACATCTTTATCCACTTATCCAACAATGGATACTTAGGTTATTTCCACATCTTTGCTATGATTAATAATGTGACACTAAACACAGAGGTGCACATATCTTTCAAATCAGTGTTTTGTTTTTATCAAATGGATACCTAGTAGTGGAATTGCTGTATCATTTGGTAGTTCTATTTTTAATTTTCCTGAGAAAACTCTGTATTGTGTTTCATAGTGGCTGAACCCGTTCATTTTCATGCTCACAAGTGTTCTCTTTATTCTATCAGGAGATAGGTAGGCTATCAGATCACTGTCTTTCTTATTTTATTACACCATATTCTTTTAGTTTCTTATATCAATGTTATTTTTGTTAGATCATAGAGAACTATATTTTAACTGTTTTGAGGAATTTAATATATACAAGTAATATTGTAAAATATTACTTTTAAGCATTTACCTTTATAAGCATTATGTAGTCCTTGAGAACTCATGTTATGTGAGAAGGTAAGATATATGCTATGTATTAACACATGGTAAGAACCACTCAAATTATAATATTCTTTTATTCATTATGAAACTTTCTTTGAGTGGTAACCAATTGATATGATGCTAAATACCTTTATGAACTTACATATTTCAGGTGAGGTAACCAACTGATTCAATGCTAAATACCTTTAACTAAGAATTTATGTATTTCAGGTGACTAGCACAGATGTTCATACAATCCATTCCTTTTTTTAAGCTCTCAGTGAAATAAATTTAGAGTTCAAATGCTATTACTGCATAACACAGAGTGAGCCACCCCTAAAAATTATCCATCGTAAAACGAATATAACATCAATAATAGAAGAGAAGACAACATTTGGGTCAGAATTGTGTGAGCCGATGGCTGCAGAATGGTTAGGTACAGTTATGATGATTTTTCCCTCTGTATTTTTGGTGTTTGTCCTTTGTTTACAACTGCACATTTGTAGACATATTTGAGAATCATGGATTTATAAGACTTATAGCTACCTACTGTGCCATCCACTTTCAGTAACAGTTGGCTTCCTAAATGAATTGGCAAGTAGGCATATCACGGTAGTGTTTTGTTTCATTTTCTATGGTGTTAGTACAGTTTGCTTTCAAGCAGCAAAGGAAAATCTTTGTGCCTGAAGTGGCTTTTGACAACTCTTTAAGTACCATTACTCCTATAAAAGGACAAGATGCGGTTTGAATAATTTAGTAGTGCTAAAATATCACAGTTTTAGGACATCTATTTTATGGCTTTCCTTGAAAAATAGAGCCAATCACCTCTCCCTGGAATTTATAAAGTTGTGTCTCTAAATTCCTAGGTAAACCATAAATTGTCTTTCTCTGAATGAAAGTCACCATGACAACCTGGCAAGCATGGGCTATAGAAGTCAAACACCAAACTCTAGTCTTTAGTTTTTCAGTACTTTCAAAGATGTGACATCATCTTGGGAAGCTCTGATTTAAGTAAAAGTGAACATTATTTTTTATTAGACATACCAGTGATTGTAATTAGACAAAAATCATGCATATTTTTGCAGATAATCCATTATTTAAGTATAATGATATTTTTTACCTTAAGACTCTCTTGATTTATTATAGAGATTTAGGAGCTAAGGGAAATACCAAAGTCATTTAGATATGTTGATTGCAACAATTATATTGAGCTCTATACTGAAAGTGTGTAATTTTAAAGAGAAAATCTATATGGTATGTATATGGTAATATGGTCATTTGACCACATGATAGACTCTGTTACATAATTCACCTAGAGATGACATCTCTGTGTTACCAAACTCTTTATAATAGTACAAACAATAGGGAGAAAAAAGTTACATTTAAATTTGTTGTTTTTTTCAAAACCCCCCTTATATGTGATTCATTGAAAATTAAATGAATCATTATCATCTGTAATTCAGACTTGATAATTTCCAGCAGGTTAGATACAAGTTTCCATCCTTGCTTTATAATTAGCTAAAATATCAGAATTGAACAGCTGTTTGTTATCCAGAACTATAAATCTATAGATGAGATTGCCTTATTCAATGTTGCTTAAACCTCGTAGAAGTTACTGAAACATGTTTGTCAGTTAGGATTCTGTTGATCAACAATAACTCCACTCAAGGTTTTTTTTTTTATGTGCTTGTTTGTTTGTTTGTTTGTTTGTTTTAAATTCAAGTTGGTTAACATACAGTGCAGTCTTAGCTTCAGGAGTAGAACCCAGCAATTCCCACTATATGACACCTAGTGAGCAATCTCACAAGTGCCCTCCTTAATGCCCATCTCCCACTTAACCCATCCCCCCACCAGCTCTCCTGCAGCAACCCTAAGTTTGTTCTCTGTATTTAAGAGTCTTACGGTTTCCCTGACTCTCTGTATTTATCTTATTTTTCCTTCTCTTCCTCCATGTTCATTTGTTGTGTTTCTCATATTCCACAAGTGAAATCATATGATACCTGTCTTTTAAAAAAAATTTTGTTGTTTTTATTTATTTTAGAGAGAGAGAGAGACAGCATGAACAGAGTATGGTCAGAGAGAGTGAGTGAGACACAGAATCTGAAGACAGGCTCCAGGCTCCGAGCTGTCAGCACAGAATCTGATGTGGGGCTTGAACCCACAAACCGTGAGATCATGACCTGAGCTGAAGTTGGACGCTTAACCAACTGAGCCACCCAGGCACCCCATACCTGTCTTTCTTTAACTTATTTCACTTAGCATAATACCCTTCAGTTCCATCCATGTTGTTGCAAATGGCAAGATTTCATTCTTTTTTCATCACTATGTAGTAGTAGTTCATTATGTATATATACCACATCTTCTTTATCCATTCATCAGTTGATAGACATTTGGGCTCTTTCTATAATTTGGCTATTGTTGCTAGCACTGCTATAAACCCTGGTGTGCATGTGTCCCTTTGAATCAGCATTTTTGTGTCTTTTGGATAATTTCCTAGTAGTACAATTGCTGGGTCTTAAGGTAGTTCTATTTTTAGTTTTTTGAGGAACTTCCATATTGTTACCCAGAGTGGTTGCACCAGTTTGCATTCACACCAACAGAGCAAAAGGCTTCCCCTTTCTCTACATCCTCACCAACATCTGTTTTTCTCCTGGGTTGTTCATTTTAGCCATTCTGACAGGTGTGAAGTGGTATCTCATTGTGGTTTTGGTTTGTATTTCCCTGATGATGAGTGGTGTCGAGCATCTTTTCATGTGTCTGTTAGCCATCTGGATGTCTTCTTTGGAAAAGTATCTATTTAAGGTGTTTTAACAATTAAAAAATTTAATGGTTCATGTAAGTGTACAAGCCCAGAATGCACTAGACACACTTGATTAGGGATCTGGCTCCTCTCCTCTCCACTCCTCTCCTCTCCCCTCCCCTCCTCTCCCCTCCTCTCCTCTCCTTTATTTGTCAGAGATAATGGCTCTTTTTTTTTTTTAATCCATATTTGCTTTACCTTCAGGCAGGGTTTCTTCATGGTAGCAAAATGGCAGCAGAAGTTCAAGTTGCGTACCTACATATCTTAGCAATCACAAGTTATCTCCTCTTTACCTAAATTCCTACATGTCTCATTAATTGGTCCTTTTCAGGTTGTGTGCTTCTGGTGTCCACCAGCTTTCGTGGCCAGTACAATGACATGTGCAGAATGACTTGTGCCCAGTGTCATGGAGGGCACCCACTACAAAGCTTCTAGTGGTAAAGCACCAGACAGTAGGAAAGAGTTGCACATGTGTTGAAGACACAACCAAATGCTTGTTACCCTCCTAGAACCCAGGCAGTTAGTGTCTGGAAGGGAGTGTTCGAAAACCACTAGGATATTAAATCCCTCTTGGGCTGCATGGAATCTTATTCATGCTTCTTTGTGTCTCCTTTCTTTCTCTTTTCTCTGAAGAACTTTTTTTTTTTACTTTTCATCAGGGTTGTACCCATAATTTGCATGTGATACTTAGAGTTTAATTGGAGGTTGGAAGTTTACCTAGTACTTTAAAAAAAAAATCTTAATGTTAACATTTAATCGCTGTTATCAAAATTTATACTTAAGGTCATATTTTTTCTTTTAGTCATGGGGCAAAATATATTTAGAATGCAGCTTAGAAAATTCCTTTCCTTTATGTAGTTAGTTTTATATATTTCTAGCCTGATGACTTGTGAAAAAGTATGTGGAATTGTTTTGAATAGATTTCAAGAATAATCGTAGTTTATTCAATTAGCAGTCCTGTAACAAATGCATTAGACAAAATTCACAGTCTAAACTTAATGATTCAAATTACATACTGTGTATTTGGCAAACATTATTCTTACATTCTTACAAACATTATTTGTACATAAACATTTTTAAATTTATTTTACCTAAATGACTCCCCAAATTGATAAGCACAATTACATTTTATGGTTAAAAAAATTAACTGCAATCCAAATTAGTCAAGAATCATATGATTTTTCTAGGTTTTCCTCACTAAAATTGGCTTTTAAAACATTTAAATCTCTTCATTGAGTGAGAACATGAAAATTAAAGGTTTTGTGACAGGCACCATGGTGATAATCAATAGTGAGAATTCAAATAAAAGTAGAATTTAATAACCCAAATTATAGGGGGGAAATGTATTATTTCCATTTCTGAGATCATTAACTAAAAGCAGGCCTTGATAGAACCCTAGTTTTAAAGAAGAGAAGTTTGGGTTTGTTGTCACTCACTAGTAATTATAGTTCAGGTTTTCAGTAAATGGCTCCAAAAGTGACATTTTGTTTGGGTAGCAATTAGATCCCTAGAATTACTGAGGTAAAAAGACTATTGTAAACAGAGCATACATTTTCCTCTATGTTTTATTTATTTAACAATTTCCTCTAAAGAGGCTCATTTTATGTATTTTCAAAACAAATTCCCTTCCCTTAGAGGCTATTTAACTCTTCTGGGTATTTTGAAGAATGGTAACATTTCTAGTTTCATAGTATCATTTTTTGTTTGATTTTTAAAGAATTTTAGAGACAATATTTCTAGGCTTTTTCCCCCTTTTCTTTTGAGGGCTTTTTTTTTTCTTTTAAATGGAACTCTGTCTATAACTCTGGCAGTTACATAAATTGGATATATAGTGACTTAAATCCTTCTTTTTTCCCCCAGCCTGATTGAGATGTACTTTATATATAACATTGTGTACGTTTAAAGTGTACATCCTGTTGATTTGGTGCACTGTATACTGCAAAATAGCATTAGCTAACACCTCCACCCCATCACATAATTACCATTTATTTTTTTGTGGTGAGAAATTTATTCTCTTAGCTACCTTCAAGTATATAATACAGTATTGTTAACTGTAGTCACCATGCTGTAGATTATATCAGAACATACTTATCTTATAACTAGAAATTTGTACTCTTTAGCCAACATCCCTCACCCCACAGCCCCTGGTACCACCATTGTACTGTGTTTTTCTTTGAGTTCAGCTATTTTATTTTGTTTTGTTTTATTTTATTTTGATCTATCCAAGTATTTATATAGAGAGTGCGAAGACCTGCGTGAGCCTGGGGGGAAGATGGTGGGAAGGGCCAGGGGGCAGAAAAGAGGCAGAGAGAGAATCGTAAGTAGGCCCCATGCCACGTGCAGACCCCCACGCAGGTCTGTATCTCAAAACTGTGAGGTCATGACCTGAGCTAAAGTCAAAAGTCAGTCCCTTAACTGACTAAGCCACCCAGGTGCCCTCCCCGAGTTCAGCTCTTTTAAGATTCTGCATATAAGTGAGAACAGACTATCTTTGTCTTTGTCTGATTTCATTCACTTAGCATAATGCCTTCAAGTTCCTTCCACGCTTTCTCTGTTCTTGATGTGCATTATTCTTTTGTTACAGGAGGACACAGATCATAATTACTATATATCTCGGATATATGGTCCCTCTGATTCAGCCAGCCGGAGTTTATGGGTGAACATAGACCAGATGGAAAAGGACAAAGTGAAGATCCATGGAATTTTGTCCAATACTCACCGGCAAGCTGCAGTAAGTGCTTTGACATTATGAATTTCTTTTTCTCTGCTGTGAAAAAAAACTTGCTTTAATTGGCATATCAACGTTGTTTGTTGTGATCACTTTTTACTATTTAGTCCTGCAATTGCAATTTAGATTCCTAATTTCTTATAAGGTATTATAGAAAGTGGAAAAGAATTATTTAACTATTAATTAAATTAACCATTAATTTCTCTAGTGCGATGATGAGTTGAATATTCAAAGTTGAGATTGTTCTTGGATGACATTCAGTTTTCTTTTAGTCTATGAGAATGTTTTTAAAAATTCTACCATTTATTTAGTTTTGAGAGAGAGACATAGCATGAGTGTGGGAGGGGCAGAGAAAGAGGGAGACACAGAATTCGAAGCAGGCACCAGGCTCCAAGCTGTCAGCACAGAGCCCAACTTGGGGCTTGAACCCACAAACTGTAAAATCAAAATCTGAGCTGAAGTCAGACACTTAACCAACTGAGCCACTCAGGCTCCCAAAGAACATTTTTTAAAATGTTACATAATGGGGCGCTTGGGTGGCTCAGCCAGTTAAGCATCTGACTTCAGTTCAGGTCATGATCTTGTGGTTTATGAGTTTGAGCCCCGCATTGGACTCTGTGCTGACAGCTCAGAGCCTGGAGCCTGCTTCCAATTCTGTCTCCCTCTCTCTCTCTCTCTCTCTCTCTCTCTCGCTCTCTCGCTCTCTTGCTCTCTCGCTCTCTCTCCTCCTCCCCCGCTCATACTCTCTTTCTCAAAAGTAAAATAAAAAGTTAAAAGAAAGAAGTCACATGAATTGGGCATCTGCCATTTTGCATGGGTTTATTGCTTTCTTGGTCTGAAAAAGATTTCACCAGAAACATTTATGATTCAGATAACCAAATTAGGTATTTCAGTGAAGAAGTTTGATATAAAGGAAAAAATTAAATCTGCAAGTCTCCAAACATGTTTCAGCCTGAGTTTATCCTTTACCAGCCCTGGCTCCTTAAACAAGTAATATAACTTGTAATGAGGTGTAGTTCTGTATATTGGGGATGACAGGATATTAATTCAGGTCTCACTTTCCTTCCTTGGTCATTGGTATCCTATTCTACCTGTCAGGCTGAATGCTTACATGGATTAGCTTTTCAATATTCATAATAATCCTGTGATTTAAATATTATTGCCATCCAGGTATTACAGATGAGAGAACTGAGTAATGGAAAAATCAAGTGACCTGCCTAAAGGTCTCCAGCTACCACTAAGTGATGAAAGTCAGATGTTAGCCAAGCCCTCACTCAAAATGTGTCTGTAAGTGTATCCCACTTGGTTCCAGCAGCTTTTGATAGTCATTTTTCTGATAAACACCCGACTTAACATTTAGTGAAAAGTTATTTAGTTTTGCTGTCACAGATAATACCAGCGATCTTACCATCAATGAAATCATATCTTTTTCAGCTTAATATGACAAAGTGAAAACACAACTTTAACCTTTCAAATGCTATCGCCGTTACTGATTTAAAGATAGAACTAACAGAAGGGCAGCTAGGTGGCTTAGTCGGTTAAGTGTCCGACTTCATCTCAGATCATGATCTCACCGTTCTTGAGTTTGAGCCCCACGTCAGGCTCTATGCTGACGGCCCAGAGCCTGGAGTCCGCTTTGGATTCTGTCTCCCTCTCTCTCTGCCCCTCCCCCACTCATACATGCACTTGCTCGCTCGCTTGCTCTTTCTCACTCACTCACACACACACACACACACACACAAATAAATATTAAAAAAACAATTTACAAAAGAAAACTAATAGAGTCAATGACTTTAGAGATATAAAGTGGCACTGATTTGATGGTTATATCAACATTTTTGGCCAAAATCCATCATTGAATATATGTAGACTTTCCTGCTTCAGGAGAACAACGGCTCACAGTTAAAATAGAAATTAATTATAACTCACCATGAGATGATTCACTGAATTGCCGGTGTCGGGCACATGTGTTCTGAGGCTGAGAGGCAAAGTTGCCATCGCCCCTGACTGAATTCCATTGTCCCTTTTCTTTTCCATATTCAGGCAATCCCAGGCAAAATGACAGATTTAGAAATGATTCCCTGTTGGGTTTAGAACAAGATTTTCAAAGAGAAAATGAGAACGTTTTAGATTAGGACAATGTCTATCAGAAATTTCTTGACAATCTTCTCACAGTGTTACAGTACCTAATACGTTTTGTAAAAGTTCAAATGTTGGGTGCATCCAATTGAAGTTTCCATAAATGGGCCCAGGTCTGCTAACAGCCACCACAGATGAAATCTCTAGGCAGACAAAGAAGGTCATCAGTTAAGTGGTAGTGGATTTCTGCTTACTCACTTTCATTTGCTTTGCTCTCCCCAAAGTATGGCCATTCATGTGTCTTGTCTTTCCATGAAGAATATTTTTTCTCGTTGGGATAGGGATCTCTTGGTTACCATGTGATCTCAATTCTCTGATTAGTCTCAAGATAAATTGTGATGCTGTAAAGGTCCATTTTTCTTACTGTTAGTGCAGGGGTGACACTGTTGCTTTCAACACCAAACACAAAACCATGAGCTTCAGCGAGGAACTTATCTGGCATTCCATGCTCAGATTTTTAAATATGTATCATTGGGAGAAACATTTATTTCAGCTACACTGTCATTGTCACAGCCTGGTTTTGTGGGGGAGGGCATTGTTTTTGTTTTTGTTATCTTGGTTTTTAATAAGAATTTTAGGGGCACCTGGGTGGCTCCATTGGTTAAGCATTCAACCTCAGCTCAGGTAATGATCTCATAGGTTGTAAGTTCAAGCCCCATGTCAGGCCCTGTGTTGCCAGCTCAGAGCCTGGAGCCTGCTTCAGATTCTGTGTCTTCTCTCTCTCTCTCTCTCTCTCTCTCTCTCTCTCTCTCTCACACACACACACACACACACACACACACACACATTAAAAAAATTTAAAAGAAAACAAGATTTAAGCTATCACCAAACATTTCTTAGAGCTAAAAATTGAATCTGTACCCATTTTCCTGTCATTATTGACAACACACACACACACACACACACACACACACACACACTCACTCACCCACCTAGGTCCACACTTCCCTTTACAACAACAGAATTGATAATATTTCTTAGTCTCCTTTTTTTTTCTTGGAAAAACTTGCCACTGAGAGTCCTTCATTTAAGTAAGTTTTATGTCTTAGAACTTATAAATTTAGTTAAAAGAGTACTTAAAAGAATTTGTTGCTACATTCTGGCTTTCTTATGTGTGATGGTTAAGTATTAGTCTGAGATTTCCAAATTTTAAAGAGTGCTTCATGTGTGAGAATGTCCTCAGTTGGCCTCCCCACCTATCCAATTTTGCCTGACTCTCTTTGCTCCGTTTCTGTTATGCCTTCCTGGGGGTAGAATCAGGTTCTGGGGGATGATGACAGAATTGTAATGGTAAGGTAGTACTGTGACCAGAGGACTCAGTAGTGTCCATACACATTCTGCTTCCTGCCCCCACACAACACCCACACACAGCCAGGCCCCAAAATACAGCTCCTCTCCCTCGACATTACTCAGAGGCTTTAGCATAAGGGGAGATGGCAAATGGGAAACAACACATTCACTTTATTAATCCAGTTTGTTGATGTCATAATTGTCATAATCCTTGATGCAAAGCTCTCTGGCAATTTAGGTGGAAACAGGACTTAAATTTAAGCCCTAAGGGGAGAGGGGAGATTCTCAAATCTTATCACCAAATAATGTAATTTTCATGCCTAAGAGCATGCATTCTGTCAAAAAATTAGACAAAAAAGAGAAAAGAAATATGTGTGTAGGGGCATGCTGAGGACATCTGGCTCACTAATCCAGCTCTAGATAAGCAGGAGTTGAGTGAGAAGCTGGAAGACTCAGTTTTCCTAAAGAGACATCTTCCCTCCCCCTTCCAGGCTGCCTTAGAAGGGCACAAAGAAAGATCAAAAGGAGTGTCTTACTTGGAAGCATGATATTTTAAAGAAATATTTCCCCTCCACTGTCATCATTTATAAATGCAGCCTAAACAGCATGTTGGAATGTTAGATTAATATTCTAATAAGAGGAAGCAAGTAGAATTGGAGGAAGAGTTTTCCCTTTTCTCCTGTCCATAAAAATATCTTATAAGTTCAGGGCAGAGGAAAACTTAGAAATCATTTACCTCACATGCCAAAACACATTGATTTCTTTTTCCTTCTAGTATATAAGCTATGTGTGAGTCATACGCATTAGTATTTCTATTAGATATGTATGCTATAAATTTATTATAGTCTCATCATTGTCCTTTTAGGTTTAAATAACATCTTTTAAGTCATTATTTTTTTTAAAAAGCAGATGTTAAAACCTAGTTTTAACTTTGACAGATTAAAGGAAAGAGCATGTTTTCTTAGACAAAGGAAAGTGAAAAATTTGTATTAGTCCCTACCATATGGCATGCAATGAGCCACTTTATATTCAAATACTGGTACTT
>NC_043709.1:118401132-118468719 GCF_006229205.1 Suricata suricatta
ATATATATATATATATACATATACATATATATGTGTGTGTGCTGGTCACAAAGTTGATTCAATAGCCAATCAGTCAAATTAAAATTATTTTGCTTTCAGAAACCACAGTTTATGAAACTCTGATTCACAGCTTCTTGAGAAGTACCACTATCCTGGTAAAAGGAACCCAGGGTTCTAAGAGTCATGAAACCTTGGCTCCAAAACTCATTTTCATGGTTTCTGGCCTCTCTGTGCCCCAATTTTATAACCTGAAAGAAAGGGGAAAAATGCCTGCCTTGACTATCCTCTAGTGCTACTTTGAGAATAAAAATGAAGTGGATGTGAAAGGACGCTGAAAATATCAAATAAAAATGAGATTGTAAGGCAGTGCTATTTGAGCATCTTCATTCTTTATAGCACAAAAATAACCCCCAAATAAGTTAATTCCCAAGTGCTCTCCAAGAGTCTCCCTGATAGATAGATATGTACCTATACATTTATGTCTATATTATAACTCCCCCATTTTTTGGCCAAGAAAACATCCGTGTGCTCTTGGCCAGACATAAACACCCTCTTAGCTTAAAAAAATGTGTCTATATGTTGGTAGGAAGATTGATTCTTTATATAAGAGACCCAGCAACATGAAATGAAACTCTGTTCCCTCTCTGTCATAATGCAGGTAAGTTTTTTTTAATGAAAGTTACCTTTTTTTTTGATGTGGTCATTATTTTTTAAATTTTAAAAATTGGGCTGTTTTTGGTGGAGATCCTGAGACTATGTGAATACACACTTCCTGAATCTAGGAACCTGTCAGACATAGAAGGGATGTGGGAGAGTTTTAAGATAGCTTTATGAAGCCCACAGTGATCAATTTTTATGCGTATAACATGGCTTCATTTTCCAAATCAAGAACATACTTTTTTTAAAAAAATAGTACTTGAGTTCATTGTATTTCAGTTCAATTTAATCTTATTTCTCCACAGTGTGTCTTCACTGGATGGGTACCATTATTTCTATAGAATTAGAATCCTAGGAGGTAATCTTATTCATCCTCTGTTCCCAGTGATGACTGTAAAATAATTCTAGATAAAGAAATCTCTGCCCAGCTTTCAAAGTCACAAGTGAGGCAAACACTTGAGGCTTCTGTGAAATCTTCTTAGAAGATTAACATTAACCTTTCGCAGTCATAAAGCTATAAATAATGGGACCCCACAGCCATATCTCAGATGGAATAAATAAGTTCATTTACTCTCGTTTTCTAGATTCTCTCCTCCAAACCATTTTTATAATGTTTTCTGAGATCTCATCGTGAGTCCATGAAGACTTAATAACAGTTAATTTTAGAAAACATGACCACAAAATATATTTTCACCCTCAAGTTATAAAAGGATAAAGCTTTCACATGACTCTTTCAGGGAAATATGCTGTAACACAAAAACTTAGCAAAATGTAAATGGAATATAAAACTCTTTAAGAGTGAATAGTAAAGCAAAGAGACTTAGGGGTGCCTGGGTGGCTAAGGTCATGATCTCATGGTTCATGGGTTCAAGCCCCATATCAGGCTCTATGCTGACATCTGTCTTTAAATTTTGTGTCTCCCTCTTTCTCTGACCCTTCTTTTCTCACTCTGTGTCTCTCTCTCAAAAATAAATGAAACATTAAAAATATTTTTTAAAAAAGCAAAGAGACTTAATTCTTGTGAAAAATCTTAAAGTACAGAAAATAAAAAAACATTTGGGGATTGTGGTTGCTTGGACAAGCTGGTATGTTAGTATCTTTTAAAAATATTAGTTATACCAATTTTCATTATCTTTCTTTTTGTGTGTTTCCTCTTACCAAATTATAGCCTAATGCTTACCCTAGGGGAAATAGTCAAAAATCTCACCTGGTTTGCTCATGAATTGGTGTCCCGTTAGAACTTCCGTTGTGCCTGGGTTTCCAGCCTCAACAATCAGGTGTCTCTTTCTTTCCTGGAGGGTTTCTGCTAAAATGCCGGTGGGACTAGGACTGAACCACCTGTAGCTGCTCTCAGCTGGTGATGAATTGCCAGGAACTTCTTATTATGAAGCAGCCATCTGAGAAAAAATGTCAAGTCACCTTCACTGCTGATAAATGGGCCAAGGGCTGGCCACCGGGGTCCTGGTACCCTGCAGAGTAGGCTGTGGAGAGGGGTAGCTTTTCCGAAGGCAGCAGCTCTTGGAAGCTGTGTTGGGAGACACCCATTTATGCAGCTTTTGAAAAATCCAGAAGTTGCCAAATGTGGCAAATTGTTAAAAATTGGTGAATATACATAAATGATATAGAGGGTTTTTTGCATTACTTTTGTAACCGAAATTTGAAGTTATTTCCAAGTAAAAAGTTAAAAAAGAGAAATTAGGGGCATCTGGGTGGCTCAGTGAGTTAAGCGTCCAGCTTCGGCTCAGGTCATGATCTCATGGTTCCTGGGTTCGAGCCCCGCGTCAGGCTCTGTGCTGACAGCTAGTTCAGAGCCTGGAGCCCGTTTCAGATTCTGTGTCTCCCTCTCTCTCTGACCCTCCCCTGCTCACGCTGTCTTTTTGTGTCTCTCAGAAATAAATTACAGAAAAAAAAGAGAAATTAACCAAGAAAGGTGAAAAGTTAAAAATGAACTTGGCCTAAATTTCTATTTCACCCCGTAATCAAGGTTAGTTACTCTTCTGATGAACTTGGCCTACATTGAATTCCAGATCTTAACACATCAGTTGACAGGCAGCTTGATAACATGTTTAAATATGCAGACTTAGAAACAGGCGGCCTGGATTTGAGTCCCTCACTGTTGCCAACTACAACCTCAGCGACTTTGAGTGTGTTATTTACTCTCTGTCCATCACTTTTCTCATCTGTTAAATGGGAAGAATAATAGTATCTACCTTCTAAGGTTGTCATTAGTATTACTTGATTTAACATTTATGCGATGCTTAATGCAGTGGTGCTAGAGATGTCCATTACATTAACAATCATCATGCAAACATTTAAATTTTTAGTTATTTTCCACTGATGGGAAGGAAGGGAAGACAGAGTGCTTTTTCTGCCCTGCCCTGTTTGAGGATCACCAGTCAAGGACTTAACAAGAGTATCATTGCCCTCCGGGGTACTGTGGCCACAAATCATTGCTTGGGTGCCTGGCTAGCAGGCACCTCTACGCTTCGGTTCCTGAAATGGAAATTTTCAGGCCATGTAAGAAGTGTTACCAGGTGAAGTGAGACGATGTTATCCAGAATGAAGTCTATTTACCCTTTTAACACATTTCATGCTTGCCAGAGTTTCCTTAGAGCAGTGGTTTTAGTGTTTCAAAGACCATGATGTGATGCAGAGACTTGCTGTTCAAAGTGCAGTCCCTGGGGCAGTATCAGCAGCCCTGGGAGCTTGTCAGAAGTGCAGAACTTCCACCTCTTTACCCCCAGACATACAGAATCAGAACCTCTATTTTCTTTTTTTAATTTGAGAGAATTTGAGAGAGAGAGAGAGAGAGAGAGAGAGAGAACACACTTAAAGGCATGAGTGGGAGGGGGCAGAGAGAGAGGGAGAGGGGGATCTTAAGCAGAGTCCAAGCTCAGCACGGACACAACACAGGTCTCCATCTCACAACCCTGAGACCATGACATGAGCTGAAATCAAGAGTCGGACGCTTAACCGACTGAGCCACCCAGGTGCCACCACAGTCTGTATTTTAACAAGAACCCTAGGTGATTATTATGTACACTTCAGTGTGAGAAGCCTGGCAGAATCGACTGCCTTGCTTCAAAATAGTGTGAAAAATCCGGAAGGGACTTCTGGTTCTCTCCCCTCTCCCACCTACCTTCCAGAATCTTCTTTATCAAATCCTGTTATTCTTTCTCTGTGCCCTTCAACAGTGTTCCTCCACACCCGGCCTGAATGCTAAATGCTCCCATAAACTAATTTGAATAATACTTAAAATGTGCAAATATAGGCAAGCTACTGTAAGCTAAGTGTTTGCTGAGAACCAGGTAATGTGAGAGGTCAAAGGATACGGTGCTAGTTCACTTAATCTCTAGTTCATTGGAATGAGTGTCAGGTAACTGCACAATGTTTACATTTTGTTTCCTAGCATATGAATAGTCCTGTGCAGAGTGTCATTCAATATGGAGGGTTAATTAAATTCTTGGTTCTGTTATGAAAAAAGGACCGAAGCAGTTAGAGTTTCTACTCAGAAAATCAATTCAATTAATGGGCTTTATTTCTAAAAGGAATAGCCAGTCTCTTGTCCATATATTTACATACCGATTAGCCCCTTCTCATGAGCATTGTGATCTTTTAATTAGGTTTCCAGTGTTTTTAGTCACTGGATTAACGACCCATGTCCTGTCCACTCCTCCCAAGGTATGAAGGTTGGTTAAAATTCCATTTTTATTTAAAAAAAAACAATTCTCGGGGCGGCTGGGTGGCTCAGTCCGTTAAGCCTCCAAATTCAGCTCAGGTCATGATCTCACGTTCGTGGGTTTGAGCCCTGCATCGGGCTCTCTGCTGACAGCTCAGAGCCTGGAGCCTGCTTCGGATTCTGTGTCTCCCTTTCTCTCTGCCCCTCCCCACTCATGCTCTGTCTCTCTCTGTCTGAAAGTAAATAAAAAACATTAAAATTTTTTTTTAATTTAAAAAATTTTAAAAATAAAAAAATTCTCTGTGGTAAAGGCATTATGGGTTATACTGTCCACTGCAGCTATTTTATTTCTGAAATACACTCAACTCATTTATGGTCAAGAAGCCAGGTTTTCCTTTAGGGGATATCAAAGAAGTTTGTATTGCTGCTGCCTACATGAATATGCCTCTCTGTTGCCCATTTTCTCCTTCAATATTTGCTTTTTGTGGAAACCTGTCCATTTCCATTTCCATTTTTATGTTTCTATAGCTACATATGTACATATGTGTAGGCTCCTATTTATACCACTCTCTTGTCCTTTCAGTTTATATTACTTCTTATTACTTCCTATATTATTGTGTAACGGGATCAATTTCAGTTAAACAGGTGTGCAAACCAGTAACAGGTAATTACCATTGAGAACTGTAAAAAAGAAAGCAAAGGTTCTGTAAGTTTAGAAAACAGGTTCCTTGGATGGTAAGAAATGGATGCACCTAAACTTCAAATGTCAAAAAAAAAAAAAAATAAAACCCAAAAAACAAAACAAAACAAAAAAAAACAACGGTGTCCTGGCTGTGCGCATTTGGGGAGAGGGAACTTGCAAGTCTCCATCTGGCATCAGGGGCTTGTGGCTCAGCGGGGCTCCGCCCGGCACTGCTCTGTCTGTCCAGGCCCTCCACTGGTGACTTTCATCGGAGAAGACTGTACCTTCTTCAAATTTTCTCTTTGTTTTATGGCTTGGGCCCCAGGCATCTGGGAGCCTTCTGACCATGTTTTATTATGACTACATTTTAAAGGAAATTGTTATACCTACTAAGAACAAAAACATGAATAACTGACAGTATTAAGGGTCCCAGGTAGAAAACACAGTTATGGAAAGTCTGATAAGAGGTAGGAAAAGAAAGACCTGATATAAAAGAAGGGGGATAGTATGATAATAGTTTTCAAAACTCAAAAGAGTTGTGGAGTCAAACGTGTATGGATTGAGACTCTGGCTCTACTACTTCTAGTAGTTTCAACTTACTACTTGTTTTTGTTTGTTTTGTTGTAAAGTTTCATTTTAATGGTTTCAGGCTTATTTTAAAAACGTTCCAAAAAATAGGGGGCGCCTAGGTGGCTCAGCTGGTTAAGCTTCCAACTTCGGCTCAGGTCATGATCTCGCAGTCCATGAGTTTGACCCCCACATTGGGCTCTGTGCTGACAGCTCAGAGCCTGGAGCCTGCTTTGGCTCCCTCTCTCTCAAAAATAACTAAACATTAAAAACAAAACATTCAAGAAATAATGAAAAAGTTTCCATACAGCTTTCCCTGGTGTTAACACCTTACATGCTTAGGATACAATTATTGATAACAAGAAATCAATATTGCTACTGTACTCTTAACTAAAATAAGGCCTTGTTTATATTCGTTAACTGTCCCAAACCATCTATTTTTCTTATTGTAAATCCAATCTAGTCCTACATTGCCTGCATTTGTCCAATCTCGTAGCCTCCTTCAATCTATGACATTTCCTCAGTCTTTCTTTGTCTTTCATGAACTTGGTACTTTTGAAGAGTTTTGGACAGTTATTTCATACAGTGTCTCTCATTTGGTGTTTGTCTGCCTGTTTCTTTCTGTTTTAACACAGGTCTCTGTTTTCAGCAAAAATTACTTTTTGTATTACAGAAATGGTATTCTGCCTTAATTGTGCATCATGTCACAAGGTACATGATGTCACCGTGCCTCACTTCTGGTGATGTTAACTATGATCACCTGCTTCAGGGGATGCCTTCCAGATTTTGCTCCTTTGCTATAAAGTTACTCTGTATCCTTTTATAATTATCAAGTATCTTTCTGCAAGATACTTGCTGTCTATGCAAATAATCCTGTTTCTTATCTTACTTTCATCTTCTAATTTTAGTATTCATACTTGCTAAATATAGGCAAAATACTTAGCATAATGTCTGATATATTAAATAATCATTTAAGTTTTCTACCAACAGTAAATATAGTAGCTATGATTATTTAAATATTATAAAAATGAGAGCATCATAACATTGGCCACAAACATAATACCGAACTGTGGTATAATTCTATTAGTAAAGAAATTTGCCTTCATTAATATGAAACACAACATATATTACATCACTTCCAACTATTAGAAATCAAATAGGGACCTATTTTTCTCTAGAAATCTAGTTTAAAGAATTCTTGCTATGTGAGACAACTTCATGTGCATAAGGTAATATTCACTATCATTGACTCAGTGCTTTGGAAGGTCTACATGTTATTTGGTCATTTGATCCTTATAATACAGTTTAAAGAAATATCTTCTATCATTTTTTTTAGTGTTTATTTATTTTGAGAGAGAGAATGCATGCACACTTGCATGCTTAGGGGAGAGGCAGAGAGAGAGAGGGGGAGAGAGAATCCCAAGCAGGCTCCATGCTTTCAGTGCAGAGCCCCATGCAGGGCTCAATCTCATGAACCATGAGATCGTGACCTGATCCAAAATCAAGAGTCGGAAGCTTAACTGACTGAACCACCAAGGCGCCCCTAAAGAAGTGACTTGACTACAGATGACCAAACTGTGGCTACTAAGTACCAAAGTTCGGGCATAATTTAAGTCTCTCTGACTCCCAAACCATGCTAGATCATTAAAACTTAGGAAAGAACCACTGAAAATTTAAAAATAAAGCTTCATCTAGTTCCATTAAAGGAAATTATAAAATGTGCATCTGGTGGTTAGAAAAGAATTAAGACTGCAGTAATCTATTGTAAGTATGTATAGGTGGCTGAGGTTTATGTAGACCTTATCAAGGTTCAAGAAAGTTACTCAATTGTTTTGTGCATTCTGGAAGAATATATCACATCCTTAAGTTTATTGATGATTACTATAAAAAAGTTATTTTAATAAGAATGATCAGTCATTTTTATTTATAAATATATAAATCTTATTGGGAATAAAATCATTTATTGAGGTATTCCAGAGAAAAGTTAGTATCACTAGAAATATTCATGTAAATTAAGCAAAATATTTTTCTTCAACTTTGCAGTTACTCTCAAAGTTAATGCTTGAAATGAATAAACACACTGAAAATATGCCTCAAGATTGATTTGATCTACTTTTTGAAATATTTTTAGAAAAAATAATGCATATCTCATTTTTCCAATATTAATGATAATATCCCACCAATTTGACAGACCCAAGATAGAAATATGTGCCCCTCAAACATTATGTTATTTGAATGATTAAAAATGAATGTTGAGGGGCACCTGGCTGGCTCAGTTGGGTAGGTGTCCAACACTTGATATCGACTCAAGTTGTGATCTCGTAGTGTTGAGAGTGAGCCCCACAGTGGGCTCCACTTCAGCATGGAGCCTGCTCGGGATTCTCCCTCACTCCCTCTGCCTCTCCCCAGCTCATATGCTTATTTGTTCTTGCTCTCTCTCAAAATAAATAAGTAAACTTTAAAAAATAGAATGTTGAAATAGTGGATAGAAACTAGTGATTAATTTACAAATTCATTCTTGCATGAATGAACAGTCCCTAAATTCTTTGGACCATTTCCTATCATGAATTCATGAAATTAGCAATTACTTAAAGCTTAGTTACTACTAATTTTCTTGCCACAAGCTTTTCACCAAAATTATGTCTTACACAAATGATATAAAGACTTGGGGGAACCAGAGAAATGTGGCTTTATTACTGTCCATAAGAAGCTGTCTTCAAACAAAAAGCAGTTTTTATTAATGATATTTTAAAAAGTAGCTTTTAGGATTATAAATGTGGCCACTCCATATACTTAATTCATTTTAGGAGGTTTCTGTCTTCAAGGTCTTGCCAGCATTGACAAATTAATTTATCATTGTAATACCACTGAGAAATAGGCAAACAAGTTAAACTGGAATAGTGTTTACTTAGGATTATAATTCCTTTGTTATTTAAGAAGAGTTAGCAGAGATCACAATAATTAGTCTAAAAACAGATAGCAATAGGCATAAGAAAAATACGTGAAAGAGGCAATAAGAAGTGCCTTAGAAATCTGAGAGGATAGCCTGAATGGAGCCTAATATTCTGTTCCCAAGAGTAATTCCATGGGGCATGTTGTGGGAAGGCATGACATGGTTTTAAAGGTCAGAGTCAGACTTGGCTGTACCTGCCATTAATCTGGACCCAACTGTCTGAATTCTATTCATATATTTCTACAGATTCTTCAAAGAATATTCCATTAATTTATCCTTCCCCAGATGAAGAAGTTGTATGTCGTTCACTTGTCTCAAAATTGCCATGTCTCCTTTCAGATAATTCACTCCTTTCCACAGAGTGTAAGCGGGAGCAAATTCAGTCGATTCTATGTGTGTCACCCATGCTCTTGAAATTTTCACTTCTGAACTTTTATTTTGTATTTTGCCCAGACTATTAATTTAATCATGTGACAAGTTTCCCAAACCCTTATTCCTTTTACATGAAATATCTCTTAAGGGATGAGATCCAAGACAGGATAATGTTCAAGGTCTGGTAATTACACATGGTTTCAATATTATGCTTGCTTTTGTTTACAGTGGCTTTGTGACAAATTCCAGGGTTGTGGTTAGCCTTTCTGGTTGCAGAAGAGTCCCTCATTGGATATTCAACTTGGGGTCATTCTTATTTATTTTTTATTAGGTAAAAGATGCTTAAGTAATTAGTCTTCTCATACCTAACCAAAATAGCTCTTTATCTCAATTGATGGCCCTATAGTCCACAAGTCACCCAGATAGAAGCCAGTGCTCTTTCCTAGACTATCCTCTCTCACTCCCAATTTAAATGTCCTTCCAATAATCACAAAGTCCTTTCAGTTTTACTTACTTTCTTTTTTTTTAATGTTTATTTATATCTGAGAGAGAGAGCGTGCATGCAGAGGTGTGGGGGGTTGCAGAGAGAGACAGAGACACAGAATCTGAAGCAGGCTCCAGGCTCTGAGCTGTCAGCACAAAGCCCAATGCAAGGCTCAAACCCACAAACTATGAGATCATGACCTGAGCCAAAGTCAGATGCTTAACCAACTGACACCCAAATGCCCCCTTCTGGTTTTACTTTCTACCACTATTTTGACCCATCACTTCTGCTTCCATTCCTTAAGGTCCCATCTGGCTAACCTCTGTTTGTCATTTTAAAAGAGTCAGTTTCCATGGCATCCTGGGTTAGGTGGCCTCTCTTGGTCCTTACACTGTGCCTGCCTAGTCCTATTCTTTATCCTTAGGTGATATTCCCCGGGACCACTTTGTGAACTCCTCAGAGGAAGGAATGGTTGGGACCTATTGACTGTTTTATCTCACTAAAACCCTGAATGTTTTAGTTACCCATGGTTAATTACATTGAATATATCATCATTTAGTGTTAAGTCACTCCATGAAAAACAAACAAACAAATAAACAAAAACCACAAAGCACTCCCTGAGAGGGGAAAAAATCACTCCATGTAATTCTAGCACTTTTGTTTTTCCTGTTTATATTTTAATTATTTTTTGGTATGTGTTTTAAGAAGGGATAATAATAACTTTCAAAAACTTGCCTTTATGTATGGCTTGTCTCATCACTTTTTTTTAGTATCTCGACAATTAAGAGCATTGCCATTGTTGTCCACCACATCTGGGTTGAAATTCTAGTTTTCCTCTTAGGCCATTCTTAACCACTCTGACGCTGAGTTAGTTTCACTTTGATGCAGTTATTGTCTGAATCTTATGCAGTTGCTTTATATGTGCCTGTATAGAGAATGCTAGGTAAGATGCTGTAAGAAGTCATAACCTAAGCTAAGAAGTCAAATTAGAACTTTCTATGGATGTGACCCTCACTAATCCCTTTTGACACTTTGTCCCATATCCCTTCTGCCTCCCTGAGCTCACCTGAAACCATGGAGGGAAGTTCTAAGATACCAGCAACTTTCCAGCTCAAGTGTTGTGTCTCTTCTGTCTGAAGGCACAAGCACAGGGAATCTGGGGAAAGAGGGGAATTAACCTCTAGTCAGTAGGAGATGGGAGTTAATGGATAAGTGTCCCACCCTCCTGATGTCCAATGAAAAGATTCTACAGCATATCTTCCTTTTGGTTTCTCAAAGGCTCTCCAAGGGAAGAACTAGCTATAGCAGTAACATACCTAATAATGTATCTATTACTGATTTCTTTTTTCCTTGTCTCACTTTTCTTACTTTCTGTAGCAAATGCTTCTTGATTACCTTCCAAATAAACTATCTTCCCCTAAATCCTTATGTCAGAGTTGGTAATTGGGGTACCAACCAAACTAAGCCAAGGCTTAAAGAATATGGAAGCCATGGCCAATCAAGATTGAGAGACTGTGACAGTTACAAGCAATAGCACATAGCAGTACCAGACCCAACACTGCAAGGGGGCAGGTTCAAAGAACTAAAGGAAAGAGCTAGAAGACTTGCTGGAGCAGAAAATATGAAGAAATTGTAACGTAACAGGGGCCAATTAGTGTTGGGCCTTAGAACACATTGTCACTATTTTGACAGGATTCCAGAGATGGTGGGATCTAGATTAAATGATATTAAGTGGGGGACTGATATGCTAGATAATATGGAGAATGAATTCTAGGGGAAATGGAGCCAAGACACCAATGAGGAAGTTATTAGGAACCTACATTTGGGAAGTACTATTCACAGAGAAATGGATGGATTTCACGGTTATTGAGAAGGTAGCATCTTTCTAAATTCTCATTGCTGTTCTTTCAGTGTCAGCGAAGCAGTCTTGTTGGCAACTAACTAGGGTAAACTGGTCATTTACACAGGGAAGCATTTCAATTATTGATATTGCTCTTCAGGATAATATATTAGCAAATATTCTCTGAGATTGTATTTATTTCTTAAGAAAAGTCTTTAACTTATGTATTTATGTGTCTCATTCTTCTTTTAAAAATATCAAAATGTTTGTGGTGGCTGAGAAACTAATATTCAGATATCTTCTGGTTCACCTTTGGTAGAGTAATTGATAGCATTTGTTAGCAATACATATTTAAACCAAACTCCTACTCTGGAAGTAAGGGTTCCAAAGGGTGATGAATTTTACCAGTTTGCTCATGAGCATGGAAGTAAATTACAACAATGAAGAACAATATACCACAGCGAGTGCCTTTGTAAAATTATTTTGCATGTCTTTTGTGAGATACTCAGTTTTGCCCTTGGAAACTTTAATGTTAAGGGTATTAGTAACCACTCATTTCAGTTAGTGTGGCAAAAATGGATTTTGTTGTGCCCATCAGTCAGCATAAAATAAAAATGGTGATAAACCCTCTTGGAAGATGCAGCGTTCATTAAAAAGGAGGGAATGAAAACCTAATTGAAAGTTACTGTAAATTTTGAATCATTAATTTCATGCCAAATAAGTCATTAGAAGTCTCTGATGGATATAAAAATGCAATCGTTTGCAAAATTGGAATGAGCAAAATTCAATCTAGATATGCTTCTCTATTTTTTTTAATTTATATATTGGGAAAACTGTAATATAGAGGTTGTTGAATTTTAACATGAAAGCCTTTTGCTTTTGGTAGTCTGTGCATGCTTTTGGGCTCTAACCCAGGTAATTAATTTCTTTCTGGATCCTTTTTTGTTCATCTTTGTTATAACTCACTGTTTTTCTTGCTTCTTGACTGATAATAATATATCTGATACATATCACTTCAAACATATGAAAAATCTAAGAATTTTTTGTTTTGCTTTGTTGTGTTTTGTTTTTATTTTACTATATGTTATACATGTTTTATATAAATTATATGTATATTTAATATACAAATACATGGAACATAAAAATATAAATACATAAAGAGTTTATAAATAATACAATAATAAATTAAAATACATAAATATATGTATATACTCCTCTGTTTTGAAAAAAGAGGGGTAAAATTTATGTGCTTTCTTCTTAAGTCTTTTCAATTTTCTTCTATGAATGGCAAAGTAGTTCTCAAGCAACCAGCATTTTTTATTCTTTGCCTCTGTGGTATTGAAAATGGACATAATATACTGAATACAGAGAGCTTATTGCACCAAAAATTAAAAAAAAATATCTGCAGGTCTAGATCAGAATGCAAGCTATCTTGTTACATGAAACCAGCTTTCATTATGAGATGTACAGAAGACAAATTGAATACATAATTACATAAAATAATGTTTTTGCTATCTTGTTCAGTGAAATTTGATAGATAACGTGTTCTACTGCGTTGAAGAGAACTAATCAAACCAAAAATAGAACCTTAAAATAAATTGCTCATCATGACTCACTGGCCAACTAAAAGGCAATAGTGATATTGGAGAGAATAGCTTCTTGAATCACAGTTGAAACTTCCAGGTTCTTTTTTGAGTAAAGAGCAGACCAACAGACCATCACAGGCCAACTTTTTTCTTCTCACATACTTCGAACACTTAATTACCAGAGAAAAGAAATCCTTTATTACCATCAGGGATTCAAGGTCGAACAGTCAACTGCAATTACAGTGGTTCAGAGTAGAAGCACCATTTTTTTTTTAACTGGAAGGCTTTTCATTTTACGTTTACTATTATGCACAGTATTGATTTTCTTTTCTGGTTGTTGTTCCTTGCAGAGAGTGAATCTGTCCTTCGATTTCCCATTTTATGGTCATTTCCTACGTGAAATCACTGTGGCAACTGGGGGTAAGTGGTTTTCTACCCATTCACCCTAAATAATCTACAGTTTCACTATAGGTATTTTTAATTTATTTTACATTTTAAGAGGGACATTTATTGGGAAAACTATTGTCTTCTATCCCAAAGTCAAAAGCTATTGGAAAAACTTTTCAGCAGAAAAAAAATGGAGATATAATTTTCAGCTTAGATTCATCTGTTTTCTTTCAACTTTTTTTCCCTTCTTTTTTCTTTTATGTTTTAATTCATCTTTGGTAGTATGGAAAGACTGCATAAATGAGAAGAGACCCAGAAAACAAAAGCTGCTGTAGCATTTTTTTCTTTTAATGCATGTAAATTGATTAATCTAAATATATATACATACATTCTCACGTATATTACCTTTAATTATTTGCCCACCAGTTCTTTAATGTCACCTATGTTGACTGGCAACTCATTTGAATTTTAAAAATAAACACTGAGATTCCGTTGGGATTCTTTTAGTTTTATTTTTCTGCACAACCTTTGGAGATTAGTATATAGATTAGCAATCCTCTAGAAAGACAATTCTTGTTTTTTATAGTATATCCCAGAAATCAGAACAATGTAATTCTTGAGTGCTAATAGCAGAGATAAGCAAAAGGCCAGAGAATATTCCTATGTTCTGAGGGAAAAATACAAACACAGAAGCATAACTAACAAAATATGTTAAAAGAAATCCAAAGTGGAACGGAGACTGCAGAGCACCCACGTCTAATGCACCTTAGACAGGAGTCACTTTCCTTCACTGGGTTTCATTATTGGTCTTCTGAGTGGTATGGAAGTCATGTTGATCACTTCTGCCATATTTTAATGTAAGATTTAGAAAATATGTAGGATTCAGAATAAGACTTGTAATCAGAAATACCAACAAACAAACAGAAGTTTTTGAGCACCTACTCTGAACAATGGGAAATAAAGCTACACTTGAATTGGGATTATATGGCCTAGGGGACTATTAGACAGAGTGAAGCAGAATGTGGGAGTTCCTTAGAAAATACAAATGATGAGATATGGGTTTCCTGCAATTACAAAACTGAGACATCTGTGAAAATCTGGTAAGACTTTATAGAAAAATTGATTGTTATGACATGTCTTAAAGGATAGCTCAATTTTTGTAAGTACGTAGGGAAGGATGGGTAGGTCCCGTGGAAGAGCATCCTGAATAAATATACAGAAGAAGAAATGAATAAGACATATGTAAGATAGCAAATAATTGAGTTTCAGAGAAGCTGGGAGTAGGTTTACAAAAAAATGAGGCATAATAAGAAGGGAAAGGTACGTTGGGACAATTTTATATACTGCCTCAAGAGTCTATGTGAGTCATTAGTCCTTAATTAGTAAATAATAAGCTTTAAGAAGCTGAACCCAGACATTCGTATAATGCCTTCAAGTATAAAAAGACTGGGGTTACTACATGTAATTGGAAGAATATTGCAATAGTTTGTGTGACACATATTGAGGCCCTTGGCAAATCTGTGGCTTCAAATCAAGGGAGAGAAATGATTCTGCCAGCAAAAATTACAAACTCAAGCAGAAGAGCTGGTTTTAGGGAACACCAATGGGTTCAGTTCTGAAACAATTATATGTTGTGTAAAGAAAGTACTAAATATAAGCAAAATTCATACAAGGACCATGTCTTTTTTGAGCTTTCCATGCATTTTTGTGCTTGTATAATGCATGGCACTTAATAGACATTTAATGAATGTGTTGAAATATTGAGAGAAAAGGAAAAAGGTGAAATTGAAAGATGGCCCCCAACACTATGAATTCCATCATGCTTCTGAGCATCTTTAAAGTATGATATGAACATGGCTACAATACTATATGGAGAATAGGAATATTTCCTAACATGTTGGTTACTAGTGTTTTTAAATTTAAAAAGTGAATTAATCACATTTGTTCAAAAATCTATATGCATGGTGGTAAAAATACAGGCCCTTTTGATTTTTAGCTTCTCAAATTGTTTTATCTTTAAAAGTCCTGTTGGTGATACAGCCAATGAACTAAGACTTCCCTTAGCAGAGTTGGCAGGAAGAAAACAAATAGCTGCCTCATCTTCACAGCTTCAATGTATCAATTTCCTTTGAAAAGATCCTTAGGATAAGTGAAAATCTGGTGTCTTAAATGAGCTCCATCTTCTCTGAAGAAAACACTAATGTAAAGAAATATTTTTTCTATCTACTTAAAACATGCTAGCATAGAAGTTGCACATATAAATCCATACCCTGTTTGAGAGAGGCATAACTTGAGATAATTTAGATACTTACCTGGGTTTCTTCAAAATGAAACGAGTCTCCTATAAAAGTTTTCAACTAAATAAAAAGCTCGTTTGTACGTTTATTGTTTATTTATTCAATCACTATAAATTGAGCCCCTACTGTGTGAAAGGCACAGCATGTGATATTTCACTGTATCCAGAGAAGAGTAAATTTTAGGTCCTGCTCAGGATCTTAGAATCTAAGAAGGGGAAGGAGTATATAACTAAGCATCAAAGGAGGCTGACTCTAAATACTAGAGGGGCAGAAGGTTGCTCCGAGACCACTACAGTTGGGCCAGTCAAGAACAGGTTTGTCACACTGACCTTGAGGGAAGGTAGAATTTTAGTAGGCAAAGAGGCAGGGTGAAAAAATGTGGAGAAGGAAGGGCCACTCCAGACAAGGGGATGCTGAACTAAGAGACAGTGCTGGACCTATGTGAGAATATCTGGAGGACGATCAAGTGCATCTGTTTATCCCCATTAGAGGGTTGGAGTTAAAGTCTAGAGAGGGGAGAGGGGAAGAGTGACGTGAAATAACCTTGAATACGATCAATGTTGATGATATCCAGCAGGTATCAGGGTCTTCTGAATAGAGAACAGATCTGGCAGGTGCTGGCAGTGGAGAGCAGGGTAAGGTGAGGGTGGCGAAGGCAAAGAAAGCAAGTAGCAGCAGGGCTTTTGGTATTTCTGCATGGATCGCGCCACCTTAACGAGGGTGTGTGCAGAGAAGAAGGAGAGACAGAGCCAGTGCAAGACACATCGCTGAGTTCTTTAATCATTGTGGTTGCAAAGGTTTCTAGGTCACAGGATCTATTCGGATGCAGTGAGTAAGACTAGGAACCCCTCAGAAGGGGGACTTCTGAGCCACAAACTTTTGATAGGTCTCATCTGTGATTGACTAGGTGTGATAGGCAGATGGGCCTACCTGACAAGTGCTCGTCACATTAGAAATCTTAAAAAAGTCATTACCCATAAATGGCTTGGGAGAAAAATTGAAAGCCCCAGTGAGGTTAAATCAAGTAGACTGCTGGCCATTCCAAACAGACTCGTAACTGGGATTTTTTAAAATAAGGACACATAGGTGTCTGTGAAACCAAAATGAATATTCTAGTGACTGTTAGTTCTCTTCAACTGTATCTACAGATTTCTCTTGAACTTGTTTTTACATTGGATTTGGGAGACAGAAAGTGAAATGTTAAAGTGGATATTTTAAAGCACAATCTCCTTCATTCCCACTACGCTCTTTTCCCGTTTCCCAAGCCTCCTTAAAACCTAGCCCCCACCCCTCCTCTGTTTCGCTGTTCACGTAGACACAAATTTCTTTATGACTAAAATGACTTAAAGAGGTCTTTTGTTATTGCTAAGATCAACACCATTTCAAAACAAAATCGTTTAACAATGCAGGCATATATATAATTTATTGTGACCTGTCTTTGTACTTAAATATACATATTTCATTATGAAAAAACTTAAGTTTCAAGCTAAAAATGTAAATAAAAACTTAATATTTGACCATTCATTTATAAAGTATAAAAATGAATCTTTGTTTATTAAGCATTTTAATTTTCAAAAGCTTCAGTCATCCATACAAATAACGCACAAAGTGAATTGGAAATACCATCTTATTTTCTGGTTCACTGGTAACAGAATCTGAAAGCATCCATTTATCTTTCTAGTTCGAAAATACTTCCGAATACAAATATTTCAGGCATTAAAAAACTAGTGCTCTGTGCCTCTCATAAAAATATGTCCATTAATGGCCACACTAAGCTGTGCTGTTGGCGTTTCACAGTGCCTTCATTTTCTTTCTATATGAATACTCTAATTGGCTCTTATTTATTATTAGGCTGCTAAGGTGATCTTTTAAATGTTTCAAAAAGCAGATTTAAATGTGATGATCTGATTTTTACTTCCCGTGACTACCACTTGTAATTATTTTTTTCATGAGCCCATTGTGGGAACGCATCACTACAATGAGAATCAGTGGTGCTTTAAATAATAGGAAAGAGAAGGGTTGACAATACCCAGATAATTCAGGCCCCAGAATTTAAGTATGTACACAGATGCCTGTTCGTAATTAAAATTGTGTGTGGAAGTGCCGACAGCTGTACATGTGATTAGGCGCCAAAGATGACATAAATTTAAAAGATAATGATGAATATGTATTACTTACCTTGATTGTATGAAGGATTTGCCCTCCCTTTCTTTCAACATGAATTTCTAATCGGGGGTTAAATTTTAAAAAATGTGTACAGTTTTTTCTCAGGGTATGAAAACAGTTGTATTCACATGCCTCTTCTTTCTTTTGTCCGGTTGGTTAGATATTAACTGACAGGCAACCCTGTTGAAGTGAAAGGTGTTGAATTTTAGATCTATTTTATTTTGTTTGCCATACGGTAACTAATAAGATATAAAATGTTCATTATGTAATCAGTGTGTAATATATGAAAAATCAGTTCATGGCATTAAAAAAATCAAAAAGACAAAAGTAAAATAGATATCTTCCTTCTTCCTCCGCCTTCCCTCCACGGGTTTCCCACCCAAGAAAAAAACTGCTCAAATTTAGACTAATTTCCTAAATTAGGCCTATAATCATTTGGGTGGTTTTGTTTTTTACTTTAAGTAGCCAATAAAAGAAGTTTAAAACAAAAGTAGTGCAAATTCTTTTGATTGGGTTTTCCATAAGTATATTAGCATATCTTCCAACTCTTTTTTGTTCTCACTTTCAAATAGTACTATTTTAATTGCAGTCCCAAATAATATTTCATGCTTTTTAGAGGGAATTGATTAATAACAGTTGTAAAAACTTTTTTAAGGCTGGAAGATAGTTATTACTCATGGTGATGGATTTATAAATACCAACCCCATCGTTTTTCAAATATATAACCTCAGAGAACAGAACAGAATGCGTCTATTAACTTTCTGAATCTAGTGAAAAAGTGAATGTGGAGTCATTTGCCTCTTAGTATTATTATTGTTATTATTATTAGGAGAAAGCAGGAGTTATGGGTTTCATGGAGAGAAAGTACTGAAGGATGGATTTACTGGACAAAAGTAAGTCCATCCCATATGACTCATTAATTTAAAGTAACAACCAAGGTCTCAAGAGCTTCTGAACAGAAAGATAAGTTTTGTGATGTCTGCTTTGCTGTATCTAAGTGATTTTCTGTGAAATACCTCTGAAAACCTGAGCAAGTTCATCTTAGCAGTCCTCCTACATGACTAACTCTTCTGTCTAGTGTCCAGAAGTAGATTCAAGAGATTCACCAACATCACATTTCTTTTCCCTGTGGCTCTATGAATTGCATGTTTTGAAGCCGTTTTGTTTCTCCTATGCACCGACATGTCATACTTCATTAGCACTGGCTCCTTGGGACTGGGAGGTAAGTGTGATTGGAGATCAGAGCCATGGGAGACCCAGAGAGGGACCACCCAGGCGATAGACGTAAGTCCATAGGAATGAGCAAGAGAAAAAAGAGAGGCAGAAACATGGGTAGAACAACGTAAGGAAATTATAGAAAAACAAAAAGGAGAGGACCATTGATGCCTGACGGTTAAGTCACAACTGCAGACAGGAATCAGGAAGGTTGATCAGTCAGGAAGAAAGTGAAAAGCACATTCTCTGGGGTTAACCCCTTCCTTTGCCATCAGCCACCGAGGAATCCACCCATCACCATCACCAGTGCTAGACACTCACTCAGGAACATTTGCCTCTGGAAGAAGCACCGTGTATCCTCTCGGGGACCCAGGCTTTATTTGAAATATTGGCAACAAATATCCTGCTTGCATCCTGTCCTCGTCACTGCATCAATAATGCAGAAAAATAACAGTATTGCACAGATGCTCAACTATATCACCCAATTGAAAACAAAAGGAGTCTAGGTAACTAATTAATAAAGTTTCAGTATACAGCAGCTGCTCCAAAGTTGTCCAATCCTAGTAAAGAAGGGGAAAATACTAAGCAATGCGGGACTGACTTTGGACTCTAGCCATTTCAGGAATAAATTCAAAAGAGCTCCCTTAAGTCTTACTGAAGCCAGCAATTGAAATTCAGTTTTACTTGTTTTTTTGTTTGTTTGTTTCTTGTTGTTGGTTTTTTGTTTTTTTGTTTTTTTGTTTTTTTTGGAGAAGCAATCTGGCATCTAGGTGAAGACAAATCTCTTTGAATCAGAATAATAGGTTCGTGAGTCAAACTAGTGATAGCTGTTGTGATCTTTAGCAAATGGCTTTTTCTCTCTTGCCTCAGTTTTCCAATCTGTAAAATAGCATAATAAAATTACCTTGCTCAGAAATATTTTTGTTCAAGATTAACTAATATGTTATCAATACCTATTTCATAGAAAATGCTATAGTAATAGTATATATTATTATTACTATGCTTTTTTCTTATATGTAACTTTTCTCTTTTATCCTTTTAAAAATGCCTCCTCTGTAAAGCTGTGCTGGCTTGTTAAAGTAGTTTGTCTGTTGTTTTCCTTAAACATTATCCATAGTTCAGATGGTGTCTAGGGTCTTAACTTGTCATTATCTCTGACAGCTCCTTTTAAAGGTTGGCTCAGCCATCGTGAATGGGAGGTATAATATGATCTAGATGACTTGGGATGTCCCCTTTATCAGCGTAGGATTATGTGTCATCTCTAACCATAGTACAGAATCTCCTCCAAAGACATTCTATGACTCTGACTGACTGAAAGTCTCACAAAATTTAGCAATTTCATCACACAAGGTAGAAGAACCCTGAAATGGTTCTCTAATTGTGGTATCATAGTTATCACTGGGTAACAGGCATTAGAATCAGCAGGCCACGAACACCATGCTTTTCAATCTTTGTATAACAAGAATTTTAAGGACAGGTAATCAAAGCATAAAGTTAGCTATGGGTAACTGACGGCGATGGGGTGGACAGTGCCCCCAGCGGCGTCCAGGTTGCCTTTTATAGGCTTCAGATTCACTTAATTGCTAATAATCCAGCTTGAAAATGTATTGAAGACCCAACCATAAATGCAAAATTAAGTATTTGTTTACATTTAGGTGTGATGTGTTGCCTTTGAATTAGGCAATGGATTCCTGTATGCATACCTGTTGTTTCAGTGCTCATCTTTAATTTTAGGATTTTTCCTTATTTTTTAACACTTTACAGAAAACAGGTATGAATGTGAAAACAGCTCAGAATTTTGTTCTCTCTTCAATTGATACAGCTCTGAGGTTGAAACATAGTAATAAAAATAATAATTCTGAATGTTTTGTTGACTATTTTTAATGGGGTTATGGTGGATTAAGATTACATTGTGGGTCTGACTAGCTGGAGGGCTACAGAGGTATTTTCATTTAATTTGCTTGAATTATTGTTCAAATGAGAGGTTTCTGCTGACGGCAAAGAAGTTTTAGATAAAAACACCTTTTAATTGGTTTATTATCAATTTTAACAGCTCCTTTAAAGGGCAAGCATCATTTTAATTAATAACTTGCAGAGAAAAATTCATAGCACCTTTAGATAACTCTAAAAAAATAGAAAACTAGGAGAATTTAGAACAACTAGATTTTGCGTAAAAGAAATATTACATAAATGTTAAAGAGTAAAAACCCTTTAATTTTTTAATTGTGGTAAAATATACATAGCATAAGATTCACCATTTATAGGTTTACTATTTATGAATTTTTGTCATTGAGCTCAGCTCTTTCTTTTTCTCCTGATTTTTTTTTCTTTAAAATGGTAATTCTTTAAGTAATGTATCAGTTTCCTCCAAAATGCATTCAAGGGGATGTCTGGGTGGCTCAGACAGTTAAGTATCCAACTCTTGGTTTCAGCTCAGGTCATGATCTCATGGTTTTGTGAGTTCAAGTCCTACATGAGGTTCTGTGCTACCAGCCTGCTTGTGATTCTCTGTCTCCCTCCTTCTGCCTCTCTCCACCTGTGCTGTCTCTGTTTCTCTCAAAATAAATAAATAAATTAAAAAAAAAATTCAAAGGACAGCTACTCCCCAAACCTTTACCCCAGTGCACTCTTGTACACAGTGTTTACTGTACTCTCTTTTGACCTTTCTGGTTCTCAATAATTAGAGATTATTGTGGAGAAATTTTTAAAGCTATGTCTTTAGCATTAGATAAAATCAAATAAAACCAATCATATAATAAAGCTTATTATATAATCCTAACTATGCAGTTTAAAAAATAAGTTATGAGGCATTTTGTAACCAAAATTTAAAGTTATGAGATTGTGTGTTAACATGGGAAGAACACAATGATAATCAAGTTATAAAGCTGTGATTACATACAATGGTATTTATTTTAAAATACCACGCAGACAAAATGGAAGGGAAAGCAATGCTCGTTGTCTTATAATGGTAGCACTGAGAGTGGCTATTTTTCTATTTCCTAGTTTCCAAATGTTAAATTGAAAATTAAGCTTATATTTCAATTCTTATATTTATTTTTATAAAAACATACTTAGGAGGGAGCCCGTGGGTGGCTCAGTCGGTTAAGCGGCTGACTCTTGACTTCACCTCAGGTCATGATCTCACAATTCATGAGTTCGAGCCCTACCCATAGCCTGGAGACTGTGTGGGATTCTCTCTTTTCCTTTCTCTGCCCCTTCCACTCCCCCCCCCTCTAAAAATAAACACATAAACTTTATAAGAAAAGTACATAGGAATCTGATTTCTTTTCAATGCAAATGGCTACCAATTTATTTTAACACTATTTTTTTATTTCTCCCACTGACATGCAATGCTACTTACATGCTAAAGTCTATTACTTTCCAAAGGATTTGAAATATGCCATGCAGATTTAACTGATTTCTTCTATCAGAAATATAAAATACATTAGAAGAACACTAGAGAGAATTATTGTGTAATTCTGAAATTGGGAACACTTTACTGAGAATAATGCAAAACCCAGAAACCATAAAAGGAAATATTGATAAAAACTAAGTATGTTAAAATTTGCATATATCAATAATTCATGGCATTTAAACAACACAATTAAATAAAAGAAAATAAAGATCTAGGAAAATATTTGCAACACACCTGAGAGTCAATGGGCATTTTCCTTAATATATAGAGAAGTAGTGTAAGGAAAAGATAAATATGGAAACCAAGCAATGAGCAAATGACAAGGGAAGTTTATTTAAAAGGAATTATAGGAACTTCTGATTTCAGCTCCCCATTATAAAGATTGTAGAAGTTGTCATTACTAATCTAACAACAAGAAAAAGCTACATAGGCTGAAAATCAGTAACTTTCATTGGACCCATCAGAGAGCTGAGATTACAGGACAAGTCAGCATCTTCAGAATGGGGAGAGATCTGTGTATCCAAGGACTATAATGGGTCTCTGATTACCTGGAGATGAGCCAACGGCATCACAAATTGGTAAAATGCTTAAATGGTCATTTCCAGAGTGAAAGTGTGGATTAGCCTAAGAGTAAGAAATTCCTAGTGTCTCCAGTGTTAGGGGCGCCCTTAGGCTTCTATGGACTTGACCTCCAGGAGCCCCATCAGGTTCTGAGTGAATATTTGACAAGGGTGCCCTCATGGCTCTTTTGAGAGAGGAAGAGTAATCAGAGTGAAATACCTACAGAACTCTCTAAAACAAAGGCCTAATCTTCAGGGGAAGATTTTTTCTAGGGCCTCAGCCTAGCTAGAGGACTCTTACTTTTTCCTACTAGGGCTGCCTGGAAGCTTCCTGCCTCACAGAGGGGAAAAGAAAAATACATGGTCAACAGGAGTCAGGGTTTCCAGGAAATAGACTAGGAGTGCTACAGCCAAGGAGGACAGCAGGAGGCAGGAGAAAAGGATTCTACTAGAAAAATGCTTTGAAGGTCACAACCCAAAGACATAGGTCCATTAAAAACTGAGAGACTTCTAAAATGGAAACATGCAGGTTTGGCTCCATCGGTTAAGCACCTGACTTCAACTCAGGTCATGATGTTGCAGTCCATGGGTTCAAGCCCCGCATTGGGCTCTCTGCTGATAGCTCAGAGCCTGGAGCCTACTTTAGATTCTGTCTCCCTCTCTCTCTGCCCCACCAACACTCATGCTCTTTCTCTTTAAAATGAATGAATGTTAAAAAAGATCATAGTAAAAAAATAAATAAAATGGAAATATGAAGAAAAAAAGAATGGGAAAAAATCAAACACTAAAGAACAATGAGACAATAATAAAAGATGTAACATATATATTATTATAATCTCAAAAGAGCAGAAAGAGAACAGAAAAGAAGAAATATTTGAAGTAAAAATGTAAAGAACTTCCCCAAATCAGTGACAGTCATCACACCAGGAACTCCACAAACACCATCCAGGAAAACAAACAAATAAAATGACACACCTAGGCATATAATCTTAAACTGTGAAAGAAAAAGAAAGAAAGAAAGAAAGAAAGAAAGAAAGAAAGAAAGAAAGAAAGAAAGAAAGAAAGGGAGAGAGAGAGAGAGAGAAAGAGAGAGAGAAAGAAAGAAAGAAAGAAAGAAAGAAAGAAAGAAAGAAAGAAAGAAAGAAAGAAAGAAAGAAAGAAAGAAAGAAAGAAAATCTTGAAAGAAACCAGAGGAAAACCACACCTTACTTCAGAATACCCAACCAGTCCCTCTTAAAACTGACCTGGTCATCAAAATCAAAGGGAAGTCTGACTGTAACAGTCTAAAAGAGCCTAAGGAGACATGACAAGAAAATGTAATGTGATGTCCTGCATGGGAGTCTGGAACAGAAAAAGGACACAATGTAAGCACTAAGGAAATCTGAGTATGTTTATTTAATAATTTTGGTGGTAAAGCATGTATCATGGTGTCATTGATTTTTGACAAAGATACCATAGGAATAGGTGTTAATGGTATGGGAAATAGGGTGTCCAGTTTATTTATAGACTATGTACTACCTCTGCAACTTTTCTCTAAATTTAAACCTATCATATGGGGCACCTGGGTGGCTCTGTCGGTTAAGCGTCGGCTTCGGCTCAGGTCATGATATTACAGTTCATGGGTTCAAACCCTGCATCAGGTTCTGTGCTGACAGCTAGCCTGGAGCCTGCTTCAGATTCTATATCTACTTCTCTCTCTGACCCTCCCCTGCTTGCACCTGTCTCTCTGTCGCTCAAAAAAAAAAAACATTAAAAAATTGTTTTAACCTATCAAAATTTAAAAGGTTAGGGGTTCCTGGGTGGCTCAGTCAGTTGAGCATTCAGTTTTTGATTTCCACTCAGGTCAAGATCTCCCAGTCTTGGGATGGAGCCCTGAGAGGGCTCCACACTGAGTGTGAAGACTGCTTAGGATTCTTTCTCTCCCTCTGCCCCTCTCCCCTGTTCATGCTCGCTCTCTCTCTCTCTCTCTCTCTCTCTCTCTCTCTCTCTCTCTCTCTCTTTCTCTTTCTCTCTGTGTCTCTCTCTCAAATAAGAAACATTAATTAAAGTTAGTTAAAATTTAATTTTTAAGAAAGGAAATACACGTGGCTGTTAAACATGGAACAAGATGTAATCTCACTCCCAATAAGAGAGACACGAATTAAAACTATTATATTATACTTTCCACTCCTGTAGGTTGAAAAGATTTTGACAGAGAACATTAGAGGAATCAAAAACACTTTTTAGGGTACAGAGAAAAAGATACTCTCAAGCATTGCTGGTGTTAATATCTATTAAAATATAAAAAGTATAACTGACATTGTCATTTCTGTTTCTAAAAATGTACCCTGTCGGTGCACCCCCACATGTGTGAACCAAGGTATAAGGACATCTATTGCTAAAGATTGGAAACAACCTGAATGTCCATTCGTCAGGATGTTCCGGTTGGGGACTGGTGATCTAAATGATCATGCACCCACAGAATGGAATACCCTTGTGTCTTTAAATAGAATGAGATTATTCTCTGTGACTGAGTGAAAAGAGCAAGATGCAGAACAGTGTCACACAATATGTTTTATATATTATAATTATAATTTTCACAATCATTTTGCACTTCAAATTATTGCTATGTGCAGGTATTCCCCTTTCCAATACCATTCGTATTTAAGATTCTTATTGGTAAGAACTGATAGGAAATAAATTCACGTAGTACATATATTTCTTTTCATATAATATAATCATATATATTTACCAAAAAACAGGAAAATTTTGAGTATAAGATGTAAAGCTTTTTTCGTTATTTTTATTTTAAAATTTCTTTTGTTTTAGAGTTTCAGGGAGTGGAAATTTTTCATGAATTTGCCATTTTATTAAGAATATTTGTGGGGCACCTGGGTGGCTCAAATGGTTAAGCATCCGACTTTGGCTCAGGTCAGATCTCATGTTCGTGGGTTCGAGCCCCGCATCCAGCTCTGTGCTGACAGTTCAGAGCCTGGAGCCTGCTTCAGATTCTGTGTCTCCTTCTCTCTCTGCCCCTCCCCCTCTCATGCTCTGTCTCTCTCTGTATCAAAAATAAATAAAACATTAAAAAAATTTAAAAAAGAATATTTGTTTAAGGGTGCCTGGGTGGCTCAGTTCCACTTAATGTCTGACTCTTGATTTTGGCTCAGGTCATGATCCTACAGTTGGTGAGATCAAGCCCTGCATTAGGCTCTGCACTGAGTGTGGAGCCTGCTTAAGAGTCAGTCTCTCTCTCTCTCTCTCTCTCTCTCTCTGCCCCCACTCCTTCCCTCCCACCTGCCCTCCCTCTGCCCTTCTTCCCAGCTCATGCACCCTTTCTCTCTCTAAAAATAAATAAATAAATAAAATTTTAAAAAAAGAATATTTGTTTAAGTTGCTTGTTGAAGAATTTAGCGATGCCATCCTAAAATCATAGAAACCACAACTCTAGGTTAATATGTCTAATGTTCCTGAGAATAAAGCTGAGTTCATATCAAGTTGCTGAATGTGGCCATGATAGAGGGGCAGAAAAGGATATTAGTGATTTTCGGTTTAAATGCTACACTAATATTAAGAATAATAGATATCTCAGTCTAATTAATCAATACAGTTTTTTATGTTATTCACAACTATCTAGTTAATAATGTAACAATTGGAAGCTGGAAGCAAATGTTTGGTATTTTCTAAGGAGAACTAGGAAAATGTTAGTGGTTTACATTTATCATAAGTTATCATAAGTCTTGGAGATTTGGCAGCAAGAAGTACTGGGGTTTTGAGAGCAAACCAGTGGGGGAGGGGAAGTGAATTAGAAATGAGTAAGGCCAGAAGCTGTCAAGCTGTGGAGTTCCTCACGGTGTGGCCCAGGACACTTTTATTTCAGGATGTTCTTATGGACAAACATTTGTGTCTCCCAAAATTTATATGTTGAAGCTCTAACCCCTAGAGTGGTTATATGTGGAGGTGGGTCTCTAAGGAAGTAATTAAGATTAAATGTGGTCATAAGGGAGGGCCCTGGTCCAATGGGATTAGTGCCCTTCTAAGAAGAGACACCAGAGAGCTCATTTTCCCCCTGGGCACATGCAGAGGAGAGACCATGTGAGAACCTAGTGGGAAGGTAGTGTCTACAAGCCAGGAAAAAAGCCCTCAGTAGAAACCAAACCCTGCTGGAACCTTGATCTTGGACTTTCCAGCCTCCAGAACTATGAGAAAATTAATTTCTGTTGTATAAGCCGCCCAGTCTATGGTATTTTTTTATGTCTGCTTGAGCCAACTAATACAGATGTCCAGAGGGCTTAGTGACTTTGGGCCTCAAACTCGGCAGGAGTCAACTCCAGAAATACAGATTTTCTGGAACAATGTGATACTTACGTTCTTGGCAACATCCTAATTCTGAGTAACCTGTCTTTTAGCCAAACTATAGTAAGCAGGAGCCAGCCCCTGAGAAGCAGAAGCTTGGCTGGGTTTCAGGATTGGCTGCATCAGGGTGGTAGAATGAGAAGGGACAGTAATATGTTCATGAAGCCAAAGCAGGAAGGCATTCTGATTAACCGAGACACTGTGGTAGGTGGGTAGCTGGCTGCTTCTCAGTGAAGGCATAGTGTCAGTTACGAGTGTGGGCCAGAAGGGATGAGTTCCAGACCACAGGGTTTCTCAGAAAGGACAGTCATACAGGACAACAGACAGCTGTTGGCTGCCTTCAGTAGATACACTATTGGACAGAAGGAAACACCAGCCTCGTGGATCAAGTGGCAAATACCTCAATCTAGTATGTGGTCAAGAATGTGTAGAGGGAAGGATTTCAAGACCAACTCTGGAAGGTGCTTAGGAAGGCCGTGGTAGAGGTGAGGAATTACATTAATTCTGTGTCTGTGAAAGTATCTCTGTTGAGAAATATATGGCTTTTTAAATACTCTCCAAGTGTATTGAAGACACTTCCTTATTTCAGTATATTCCTTGGCCAAGAAATTACTTGTCTGTTCTATGCAGACACAGAATATTTCAATGATTTTCCATTTCTATACACGTAGAGATGGCACACCTTTCTGGGCAAAGGCGAAAGCACGCATTTCTTCTTCTTCAGGAGATGATGGGGTGTTCGTACAATGGTTGATCCCACAGCACTTCTCACACGTCCTGGCACCATGAGTCCCAAGCTCTCCCACCTATTGGGGGAGGGAGGAAAGCTATTATTCAATTCTGTTATAAAAAAAAAGTCTTATTTCCATCAACTAACTGGAATGGTGTTTTTCAACATTTCATGCCCAGCAGGTGGCTGCCACTGAACTGATGAAATTCTGGGATGGGTAGCAGAGTACCTCAGAATTACCTGGAGCATTTCTTATATATATCTGGGTGTCTGGTCCCTGCACCAGACCTGTATACGTGGGCCAATGTAGAATTTCCACGTAGCAGGGGCGAAGCGTCAGCCACCTGCTTAGAAGATGAGGGCAACGGAGGGATGAGCCTAGTTAAGGCCCTTTAAGATGAGACTGCAAGCATGTGCTCCGTTTTTGCATTTACTGTTTCACACTGTTTTTGCATTGGAATGTTCACACTGCTTCATTCTAATAAACATAGCAACATGTTCAAACATTTCACATTTCAAAATGCCTGTAAGATTTTTATTTTAATTCTTAAAATTTTCTTTAAAGTTTATTTATTTTGAGAGAGACAGAGACAGTATGAGTGAGGGAGGGTCAGAGAGGGAGGGAGAGAGAGGGAGAGAAAGGGAGAATGAGAGAATCCCAAGAAAGCTCCCCACTGTCAGCGCAGAGCCCAAAGCAGGGCTCAAACCCACGGAATTGTGAGATCATGACCTGACCCGAAACTAAGACTCAAACGCTTAACCGACTGAGCCACCCAGGTGCCCCTAAGATTTATATTTTAATTATCATTTTACAGGTTAAACGAGGCACAGCTGATGTGGTTGGTGGGGACTAAAAACCCCATCCCCAGCCACTTCTAGGCACCCACATCTCCCACTAGATTAGACTTTGTGTCAGCAGGACCCAGAAATCTGATTTTCATCAACCCCTCGGAGATTCTCATGTTTATTATGCTTCCTAAGAGGACAAAGCACATTTTAAGAAACACGCTGTTTTTATGTAACATCTGGTCAGTGGAGATTCTATAGTAAATATGGACTTACAAAGATCTTTCTATTTCCACCATGGAGAAAGCAATTAGAGGTTTTAGGCATCAATTCAACTGCAGCTGCCTATAAACCGTAAGAGGGGAAAAAGTCGCTACTCATCCCTAGATAGCAGCTTTAATTATTTTCTTGTAATAGTTTGACAGGTCAAGATTTAGACTACTGAGCACAGTGTTGCCCTTACAAGGCTCAACATCACCTCTGTTTTGTGTCTGTCGTCTAGAGTTTTTCACTGGGGACATGTGCTTGTTCTCCCTTTTCTTGTGGTCTGGCAGTATGTGGAGATAGTTGGTGCCTGATGTCTTTCATTATATTTTCTCCAAATCTGTGCTCTAAACTATAATATGATTTAGCCCCCCTGTGAATTCTTTTTTTTTTTATGTTGTTTTCTTTTGGAAGGAAGGGATTTCTGCATTTTCTCATCAGCATTTTCCCAATGCAAAACAAAGCACAGGTTGACAGTCTCCCCTCAGCAGGGTACAAATGCAAAATTTTGGATGGCCACTTCAAATTAATAGCATAGTCATATGCGATGTGGATTAGCTCTCAGAAAGGGGATAGGGAAGAAGACTTCGTTTTTTCCGTTTCTCAAGAATAGGATTCAGTGAGACTGTATCTGTTACCACCACCTCACTCAAATAACTCATTCTGAAAGTGAACATTTGTAGTAGTTCCTTGAAAGAGCGAGCCTACGCACACCAGAGCTATCATCAGAGAAGGGATATAAATGCCAGCCTGAATAGCCACTGTGCCACCTTTATTGGCTTATATTAAAAGCAATGGCTTTTCTAAGATTGAAGTGTTCTATAAGAGAGCCTTTTGTACCCTACATGCAAGGCAAAGGACATATTAAAAACATTTCTTCTAAATTAAAGGGTAAGGGATAAATTCATAATGAAGAAGGAATTTTGTGAGTCCCAGTCTTAGGAAGGCAGAAATAAGAAAGAAAAGATATGAAAAATATCATTATGGGGGTCTGGATTTCATGACAATCTATCTTGGGCTATTAGGTTATATGTGCATGGCCCATTTTTTCTGAGGGGAGTCAAAGTTACTTCCCTGTGACCCAACCTATGCAGGACAGCATGGACCCCAGCATTTTATCTGAGAGCCACCTATCAGGTTTGTAGATCCCACCCTCAACCTCCATGCTTTGACATGAGGAAGATGTCTTCCTATGTGCTGCTCTGCTTGAAGATATTGAGACTCTACCTATAACTCACATTATTTAAGATAATTTATTAACAGTAAACACAACATGAAAATGATTGGTTTTCTGAATCATTTTTAAAACTTTTTTACCAAGTTGTCCATTTCCATGTAGTAAAGTATAATCCATTATCTTTGTTCCATTTGCCTTAGCCAGAGGGCAGCTTCAATCCAATAAAAACTGCCGTTGTCCAGTGAGATATTTGTTTGTTGAGCTACGTATGTAAAACTCTGAATGATCATGCAGTCACTGGGACTTTCTAACCTCAAGTGATTTTTTTCTTCCTCCAATGCATACAGTTTAAGTATCTTGACCTTGATATTTGGCAGTTGGACACCCTATCCCTGATAGAGAGCCACTCAATAGCAATGAGAAAGTAATTTCTTAACCTAATGAAGTAAGTAATTTAAAACTCGGGGAAGTATATTTGCAATTTGTTTTAAAACAAAAATAAGCAGTGGATATCTAAGCAGCATTTTTGTTATTGGACCATGTGTTTTATTTCATTAATATCCTCCTGTTAATGATTTCTCTACTACCTTGGACATATACTTGAACCAGTGTTCTAATCAAGGATATGTTGGTTATGGCAGTTGGTCACACCACCCTTCCTGGGCCTTAACTCGAATGCTAATGAAGAGCATTTTAGCCCGTACAAAATGAAAGAAGTGGAATATATAAATCCCCATAGTATAAGCTCTGTAAATCATTATTCCTTTTTTTATTTTCAAAAAATGATCTAAACAGTAATGGGTCAAGGAGTGAAAATTTGAATACTTCATAGCACTAAGGACCTAGGCGGTCTGGAAGTGTTTCAAATCTACTTTAACTCTGTTTCTGACAAGTGGTCCCTAAGAGTAGATTAAAGATTTCTCCTAATGCTGCACTTTCTGAGCCAATGCTTACTTTATGTAGCTGCAATGAAGGAGCTAAATGTTTCCAATATGTATTAAATTCATTTTTCAGTGAAAAATCCCAAGGCAAATGAGAATTTATAGTTTTGCATTTAAGAAGAAAGTGACATTATGAGTGAGGGAGATCTTTTTCTGGGTTGAAAAGAATTACTGAGGTTCAACATTTTAGTGAACTGGTTGTTAGTACTAGCTATTTTTTCAGCTTCTCTTGCCTTTGATTCCTTTCCATACAGCAAGGACCCATGCTGGACGTCATTGATCAAACAGGCCAGAATGGGTGATCTCTGTCCACAAGAGAGGTGGACACATACAATACACCTGTATGGGAATACTATGGTATATTTAAAGTGGACCATTCATATTGACCATCTGGTAGACATCAGAATATGTTGTTAATGGTGCAAGCTCTATAGAGTAATATGGCCTCCATTCAAGTCCTATCTCTGCAATTAGTAGTTTTGTGCCTTAAGGAACAGAACAAACAAGGGGAAAAAGAAGAGGGAGAAAACCAAAAAACAGATTCTTAACTGTAGAGAACAGAGGGTACCAGAAGGGAGGTGAGTGGAGGGATGGGTGAAATAGGTAAAGGAGATTAAGAGTACACTTATCTTTTTTTTTTAAAGAATTTTCTTAATGTTTATTTATTTTTGAGAGAGAGACAGAGACAAAGCATGAGTGGCAGAAGGGCAGAGAGAGAAGGAGATGCAGAATGTGAAGCAGGCTCCAGGGTCTGAGCTGTCACCACAGAGCCCAATGCAGGGCTCAAATTCACAAACCACGAGATCATAACCTGAGCCAAAATCTGATGCTTAACCAACTGAGTCACCTAGGCACCCCAATAGTACACTTATCTTGAAGAGCACTGAGAAACATATGGAATTGATGGATCGCTGTGCTGTGCACCTGAAACTAATACAGCATTGTTAGCTATACTGGAATATTTAAATAAATAAACAAACAAATAAATAAATAGTATTGGGGCACCTAGGTGGCTCACTCAGTTAAGCATCCAACTTTAGCTCAGGTCATGATCTCATGGTTCCTGAGTTCAAGCCCTGCATCAGGCTCTCAGCTGTTAGTGCAGAGCCTGCTTGGGATTCTCTGCCCCACCCCACCCCTCTGCTTCTCTCTCTTTATTCTCTCCCTCTTTCTCTTTAAAAAAAAAACATTAAAAATTTTTAAAATAGTTTTGTGCCTCCTTTCTTAGTTTTCTTATCCAGAAAGTGGCTATTTCAGTAGCACCTACCATACAAATAGTTGTGAGAATTAAATATTATGATACATATAAAATACATGGCATAGTCCCTGGCAAATACAAACCACTCAGTAAAGGTTAGCTACTTTTTATATTTGCTAAGGAATTTATCTATTCCACAGTTCATCTGTTCCACACAGAGATACAATGAAAGCCCAGGTTTTAAAAAACAAACGATTTCTACTACATGTATCATGAATGAATTCAGGAAGAGGTAATGTTGGGTTGGAATCTTGAAGGGAGAGTAGAATTGGTAATCTGAGAAGCTGGAGAAGTGAATTACAGGCAGAGGAAGTAGAAATTCAGGTATAATGTTTGTGACACGTAAGGAGGGTGATGAGTGGTCCAGTGACCTGTGCAAAAGACACTTGGAGATAAGATCAAGAAGGTAGGTTAGAGATATTATATGTAAAAGTCTTTGGTATGAGAAAAAGATTGAACTTAACTTGTTAACCAGTAAAGTGGGGTCACTGAGGATTTGGGGAAGGAAATTATTATGATTATCTCTTTGTTTACCTTGTGAGAGGTGGATGGAATGCGTCCTGGTCATCATTTCCACTGTCTGGTTAATATACAATGGGATTTACATTGGGCCAATGCAGAAAACTGGAAATCAGGAAATTGAGAGGATAGTGCATTGTCAGAACTATCACACTTGTTAGTTGTTTAAGAGTGAAAAGAGAACCCAGCACAGAATACCAGTTAACTGGTAGAAGAACAGGATAAAGAGCACCCTGATGCATTTTGAGAGTCCCACCTGTATTTTCAGTGGCCTCCATCTTGACTTGGTAAAGATGAAAATGAACATTGGGCCCTACATCCATTGTTTAATATTTGTTGTTTTTGTTCCCAAGACAATTTGCATTTGGGTAAAGAAGAGGGAAGCCTGCAGTTCCTTTGACTTGCACACCCTATAAACTGTGAGGTTTGTGTAGTAATGTTGCTTTGGGCAGAGCTGAGCCTTAGGGAAGTGGGCTCACCACAGACGGAGCCAACCCTTCACTGCTGGGTAGGCCAGCTGACCTAAGTGCTGGGAGCTCGGTGCCCACAGACGCAAATGGTGGTTCATTTCCCAGTCTTATGTCATTTTTTTGGAATATGGGAAGAGAATTAAATAGCAAACAGGAAAAAAAGTCCATGTATATTCTGGATATCAGGTATTGTTTAAAGTTATGGCACAAGTTCTACCAAAATCAAGTCACAAGTGCTCTTTAGCACAAGAAATAAAACAAAAGACAAAACTGACATCATTGTTAGGTTCACCAACAAAATCTGAAATGACAACAGAGGGTTAGGAAGCCAAAATCCAAGCAAGAAGGGGCCCTGGGCAGTGATGAGCAAACTGATTCCCTCACAAAATAGATTCTAACAGGTAAAGGTTAATATTAGTTGAAAAAGCATACCTTTAAGCAATAATGGGAGTATCATGAGTCTGCTTTTCCAGTTGTACAATTTCTGATATGAAGAATTTTGAGGCATCTGGGTACTCAGTTGGTTAAGCATATGACTTCAGTTTAGGTCATGATCTCACAGTTCATAGGTTCGAGCCCTGCGTTAGACTCTGTGCTGACAGCTCAGAGCCTGGAGCCTACTTCAGATTCTGTGTCTCCTCCTCTCTCTGCCCCTCCTCTGCCTATGCACTGTCTCTCTATGTCTCTCAAAATAAATAAACATTAAAAAAATCTAACATGAAGAATTTTTTCTAGAATACTCAATCAAATGTCTAATGAATAAAACTTCAGACATGGTATCCTGAGGCAATAGGTAATAAAGCATTTTGCTCCCTGGGTTGCAGTCAGGATGAACGTGAACTTCATCCTTGCCAGTTCCTCTACAATTTAAAACATCCATGTGCAGATATGCCAGAAGTTTCGGGGGCTTCAATTGATGCACTATATGTCAGCATTCTGAGCATCTCTATGTTGAGTCCCCACAGGAACCGTAGAGGCACTACTGAATTCAACACCCCACACCCCATCCTCCACACAAGAGCACCCCTCCCACTGTGTTCCCTGCCTTTGTGAACTGAACACCACCTACTCCTTTGTCCAGATCTGAAGTCTTGCTATGATTCCGGACTTCTCTCTTCTCACTAACTTGTCACAACTAGTCATTACCGAGTCTTGGACAATTGCACTTTTTAAACCTTCTCTAGTGCAACAACTTTTCTGCGTATTTTCTGGCTTCACATCTGCCATCCCTCCCACACTGAGTTTCAGCCATTCTTAAATATTTCCAGGTTCCAATAACCCAGATCCCTTATCTCAGCCCATTACATGCTTCTCCGTCTCAGGTCCTTTTCCTGCCTTATCCCTGCTGACCCTTTAGGTCTCAGCTTGATGCGCTTCTTCACAGAAGCCGTCGCTGACCCCCAAGACTGAGATCAGAGTTCCTCCACGGTCCCTTCCATACCTGGTCCTTGACTCCTGTTGTGCAGCATTTATTCCTCCTGCTGCAATCCCCTGCCTGCCTTCTCCTCCACTCACCTCCCGGCCTCCGAGGGTGTGGCTGTCAGCCCAGCACCTAGGCCACTGCCTTTTGTAGTGAAGACCATTAATAAATGTTTGCTGAACAGACGCATGAGTTAGCGTTGTAGCTCCAACCGCAATCTTTATTGACTTAGCAAAACTTCTAACATCTATTATATTCTAGGGAATTTTACACATGGATGATATAATGAGTACTTTTCTATGAATAGATGTCTGTTCAGATTATAGTTCTACAATACACTATGGAATGCAATACTTGTGATTGAGCAGCAGTGCTTTCAGCTTTAAAATTAAGCCTCAAATTGATCCTATCATAAAAAATCAAGGTATGTTTACTTTGAGCTCTATCCAAAAGTCAATTTTTCATAATCTGTAACATCTCAATTAATGGTTGAATTTTTGACTGTTGACTTTGAAAACAAAGATTTCAATTTACATATATAAATATTTTAATAAATTCTTTAATATTAACAGTGCTTGATGCATAGGATAGTAAGTGCTCAATAAATTGGCTCAGTGGCAATGCCTAGAAAAGCATTAGAAACTTAGAAAGATATTAAAAATGCTTGATGAGATATTCAAATTCTAGAAATGGGTTTTGTATACAGTCTCAAAAAAGTTGATTGTTGACAAGGAGGTGGGGAAGAGAGCATCTCAGTTTTTTTTAAAGAAATATTTAATATCTGTGGTAGGCTGAATTATGACCACCTAAATATCAGTTTCTAATTACTTAGAACAAGCAAATTTTACCTTATAAGAAAAAAAATGTCTTTGCAGTTGTGATTAAGGATTGTAATAGGGAAATTATCCTGGATTGTCAGGGTGGACCCTAAATGCAATCACAAGTGTCATATAAGAGGAAGGTAGAGGGAGATTTCAGAGACGGAAGAGGCTAGCATTATGACTTCAGAGACAGAGGCTGGCGTGATGTGGCCTTAAGTCAAGGAATGTTGGTGCCACCTGCAGCCGGAGGAGACAAGGAGCAGATTCTCCCCCAGAGCCCCAGAACGAGCACAGCCCTGCTGACACCTTCGTTTCAGCCCAACAAAATTAAGTCCGGAGTTGCAGTTGTGTAAGAACAAATTTCTGTTGTTTTTAAGCCATTGCATTTGTTACAGCAGTTTTAGGAAACTAATATCATGTCCATGTGATCATTTCTTCTTACAGTGTGTAAACTTGAGTTTATAACTACATGAATGAAACAAATAAATCTAGGAATAAAATAGATATTTCATTGGATTAAGCTTTCCTTTATAGAACAACTTCATGCATAAAAACATTTATTTATTCTGGTTCCCTCCCCCTTCCTCATTCTTTTTGAAAAAAAAAATGTTTATTTCTTTATTTTGAAAGAGAGAGAGAATCCCAAGCAGGCTCTGCACTGTTGGATCAGAGGGGCTCAATCTCATGAACCATGAGATCATGACCTGAGCCAAAATCCAAAGTTGGGTGATTAACTGACTGAGCCCACCAGGTGCCCCCCTCATTCTTTACATTAGACTATAATTGAGGAGAATGTAGGAGAATATCAATAAATTATAGAATGTGAATCTATACTGTTTCTTTGAGTGTATGTCTGTTTTCCAAAACATTAGGCAAATTAGATTTTCATAGAGGATTCACCACCCTTGCTAAATGTCATATGAGCTTCGGTTCCTCAACACTGATGGTCTTAGTCATGATAATAGCACTCTTTGGCTAGCTACATGTGATCTCCCAAGTTCAGGAATGTTGATTGTTTAGTTAGAGAAATAAGCCAGTTTTATTTTTTAAAAACACATTTATCTCCTAATTATAAAATTAAATCTGTAAAATACGTAAGAAAACATAGCTTAAAACAAACAATAAACTCTGCTTTTAAATTCAAGTGAAACTATTCTGTAAATACTGGCTTATTCTGCTCCCCCCCACCCCCACAATAACTGGAAACAGCAAAAAAGGCATGACCAGAAACTTACATTCTGTTACACATGGAGAAGACATGTATATATACGTGGATATACTTGGAGAAAACCTAGAAACAGTGCAAATAATTTACAGAATATTGTCCTACCTATTAAATCTTCTCTAAATGAAGTCTTCATCTGTCGCTTGATTAACCATTGGATTTTTAACAGAGGAAAAGGAACACAGTATCTTGTGCACTCATGAAAATGATTTTGATATGGTTCAAAAGACTGAGATTGTCCTCAGCATCAGATTGTGCCAATTACTATATACAGAAGTTCTATGAATTATTTCCCTAATTCTGACGTATGCCAAGACACAGAGCATAAGCAGTCTCCCCGAGGCTGCACAGAGAGATTCAGCTAAGACTGAAACTCACGTGGGTTTAATTTTCTGTCCAGTGTCAGACCAGAGTTCCTACTATATTTCTGTCAAGGAGTGTCCCTGCAAAGTGATTCAAGAAATCCTGTGACTAGAAGTGATGAAGGACTTGGGCTGCCTTACAACTGAGATTCCTTTTCTGCCCTCATCAGAGTGTAGTCGTAGTGTTTCCATAGGAGGTTGCTGAGGCTCTGATGTGGCTTCATGCACATATGATCTTAGAACAGCAGAGGGTTTATCCTTAAGTCAGTGTGATCTTGAGCTTTCCTTTTCTTTCCTTTTCTGTCTAAAAGAAGAGTGTTATTACCTATTACCTCAGTATACCATGTCTGAAGGTAGATATTTGATTGAAAAAACCCTTCATATTAGAAATTGTGCATTTGGAATACCATACTCATAATACTCCTAATATCATTTAAAGGCACACATTTTAAACTAATTTTGACACGTGGTAAACTTTAATGGTAAGGTATGTTTTGTGAGGGAATTATTTCCTGGGGCTTTCAGTAAAATAGCTAAGTACTGAATAATTGCTTAGCTCAAAGCCTTATTGTAGTCAATGTGCAACCTGTGTACAATGCTTAATGGAATATTCACATTTATTATTCATGAGAAAATTTCACAACTTTAGAAGTCAGGACCTTCTCTAATTTTGGTTTTATCTTGTGAACGATTGCATTTATTCAAGAAACATTTGCTAAGTGACAATTACAACTATCAGCTAGGAGTTGTGGTAAGAGGGCATGCCAGCCCTATAGAGCAATGCCATCTAATGGAACAATGGCACTCACAAATGTGAGCATATATGTAATTAAAAGTTTTTAAGTAGTCACATAAAAAGTGAAATAAACAGGCAAGGTAAAGTAATATATTAACATTTGAATATATAATTAATATTTAAATTATTAATAATTTGTGTCATTTTTTGGTCTTCAGTCTTCAAAGTCCAATGTATATTTTTTTGCATAAAGCATATCTCAATTAGACCAGTCACATTATATGTGCTCAGAAGTTACATTGTGTGGCTCATCCTACCTTATTGTACAGAAGTTTGCAATTTACTAGATGCAATAGGTTCAGTGGAATTTTTATATTTCTAGAGATATTTACAAAGTGATGTGGGAACACAAAGTGGGAAACAGATGACTTCACTTGGATAAGGAGGAAAGTTATCAAGCAAATATTTTTTTAAAGTTGCAGATCTGGGCAATCAGAAAAAAAAAAAACAAAAAAAGGCATGAAAACTATGAGAGCAGGCCAGCAATAGAAAGGAGAAAGATTAGGCACAGTGGGTACCTTCCAGACTTCAAGTTATTTGGTGATTAGTAGAGTATTAGGTACACCAGGGGAGGGGATAGTGAAGAGGGGGCGGTGGCAAAAGAATGCGTAAAAAGTAGGTTTCAGATAGAATTGTTAAAAATCCCTCTGTGTTCTACTGAGGAGTACAGACGTTGTCACACAATCTAGTGCCATTGGATTGTTGGAGGAGTTATGAAATGTTCATCCAGATCAGTTGACTTATAAAAAAACAATTGCATGCTTAAATAAGCCTGTATACTATTGGCTTAAATACATCTGAATTTATTTCTTCTAGGATTTTCAATCTTTATGATATTATCTATTAAAATTCATAATGGAGTTTTCATAATTATTCATAAAAATTCATAATGGTTTTTCCTAATTAATTTGACCATTGAACTCTTTGTTTTTTCTAAGGACCATCTTGCCCAAGCAGTGTTCTCTAGAAAATTTGGCAAATGCTGATTTAAGTAGAGTCTTAGCTGTAATAAAATGGGAACAAACACTGTGTGACATATCTAAAGTCTCTCCACTCTGTTTCCTGTCCTAATTAGTATCTGACTTGTGGGTAACAAACCCCTCCATGCACATTTCAATTTTGATTAAATGATTAATACCCCCCTTTTTGTGATCAGGACTACAGAAATCAGTTGTGGAACTATTACCTCATATAACAACCTCACCGTGGAAGGAAATGATATTATAGGGGCAAATTGAGATGGAAAAAAACCCTCCTCCTCCTCCACCACCCCCCAAAAGGAAAAGAAAGGAAAGGAGAAGAGAGGAAAGGGATGGGAAAGAGATTCATGAGGAGGAAAAGAAGGGAGAAAAGAAAGGACAGGATGGCAGGAGTAGGGAATGGGGAAGAGGGACAGGAAGGGAGAAGAGATTAAAAGAAAGGAATTTTTTTAATGTTTATTTATTTTCAAGAGACAGAGAGGTAGAGTGTGAGTGGGGGAGGGGCAGAGAGAGAGGGAGACACAGAATCCAAAGACAGGCTCCAGGCTCTGAGCTGTCAGCACAGAGCCTGACTCGAGGCTCGAACCCACTAACTGCGAGATCATGACCTGAGCCAAAGTTGGACACTTAATCAACTGAGCCACCCAGGTGCCCCAAAAGGAAGGAATTAAATTTAAGTATCTGACAGAAGAAGAGAGCAAATGAAGAAAACAGAGTCAGTGGTCAGGAAAGGAGAAGGAGTCACAGAACTCAGTTTTTTAGGGAGGAGGTAGTTTTAAGACAAAGGGAGCCACCAACAGGGCCAGATGTAGCAGAGAATCATGCAGGAGAAATCTTCATGCCGTGAGGATTCCAAGCGTACCTTCTATAAGAATTGATAGTCTCTGAGGCTAAGTAATTATATTGTATGTTTGATTACAGACATTTCTTTTTTAATTATAAAACAAGAAAGTTCATGCAAAATTATGGATATATGTGTTGGGGAAAGGGAGTCAGGAGAAACGTGTTAACTGATGAATATAAAATCATGACAAGCGTTGGACAAACAGCATACTTTCTCTGAAGGTAGGGTCTAATTATTTGTTTCATGCATGAAAAAAGAGGCATTTAATTTCCTTCTTAGATTTCTCTGAGTGAGATTTTCAGGAGAACAGTTTTGCAAGTTTTTCATTTGGCTGTTTTTCAGACCTACCTAGTCATTTCTATCTGGTAATCTACAGATTGCTTTCTTGTTGTGCCCTGGGAATAGTGTTCTCATGGGCGCACTGAGAGGGATCAGTGCTCTGAATTGATCCAGGAGCATTTGTCTCCTGTGAATAAGTAATTTAGAGTTGAGAGCATATTTCACACAGCCAAAGTTAAGAGACATCTTACTTTACCAAGAAATAGGTCATTTGAAGCAGGAGACACAGAGTGTGTGCTTAAGGTAATTATGTGGAGCAGGTGGTCTTCACAGCTAGGGCTGACTTTGATGAAAGAGAGATCATAGTCTGAAAATAGCCTGTGTCATGTTGAGTTCTGGAGGGAATAAAGGAAAAATTTAATAACCAGCTTTGAAGTGAATACCAATATTCTGTCATCCCTCGCTTATTTTCCATGGCAGATTAAAGATACTATTTTAACCTTTTTTCTGTAAGAAAACTAAGAGAAGTACTCTTTTTCCATTTCCTTAATTAATTCCTGAAAAACTTGTCCCAATTATGCTTTTTGGATTTAGCATGAATCTATTTGTTTTCACTTACAAATTTCTTTTTCCAAACTTAAGGTTGTAGTTGAATGGGGGGGGGGGGAATGCTGAATCTAGAGCTAGCAGAGTATCAGTAATTTATCTTGTGTGGCCAGATCCACTTTCAAAAGTGCTCAGGCGGTTTCGGCAGAAGTTGGTGGAGGTGGTTTACAGAAGCGTATGGATGCTATAAAGATTTGCTCGCATTGGGGTAGCGCCTTGCTGAAAATACATCCTTTCCTTGAAATGCAAATATGGGAAGAGTTCGTTCCTTGTTTCACAAATTATTTTTAAAATATTGTTCTTCTAAAAGTAATAAATAGATTATTTTTAAAATATACTGCATGAATATATACATATATATGCACATATAGTATATAGTCAAGATGGCCAACATGAAACCTCACTCTCCTATCGGGATTCGTTTCCTCTGGCTATGGAAACTATAACAAAGTACAAACAGGATGGCTTAAAACAACAGAGATTTGTTCTCCCAAGGTGCTGTTCTGGAGGCCAGAAGTTGGAACTTAGTATCACTAAGGCCAAAGTCAGTGTCGGCCAGGCCTTGCCCCCTAAGTAGGCTGTAAAGGAGAATATGTTCCTTGTATCTTCCAGTCTGAATTGCTTGGCAAGTGACCACAGCATTCTAATCTTCAAGGCCAGTGTATTCTAATCCCTCCCTGCTCCATCCTCATATATTTTTCTAATATGTACGTGCATGTGTCTAATCTCCCAGCACTTCCTTGTTTTATGGATTCATGTGATCACATTTAGATAATGTAGAATAATCTCCCCTCCTCAAGGTCCTTAACAGATAAGGATGTTCAGAGAACCCTTTGTGCCATATGAGGCAACATCCAGATGTTCCAGAGAATAGAACATGGCTATATTTGGGAGGTGGGGCATTTTTCAGCCAATGACACTGAATACACATTCTCCATTTCCTTTCCCACTAAGTGGTTTTGCTGAAGACATCACTGTCCCTAAAAGATGTAGGCGATGACTTATGATGAATATACACTAAGTTATGGCAGTCCATCTCTACATGCCATGTAGTTCTAGATTGCCCTATAACCCAGTTCTGGCAAACGAGATGTAAGAAAAAAATCAGTCTGGGAATCAGTTTTCAGAAGGGGCTTCGGTGAAGACTAAGTGGACCAGACATGACTCAGCTATTTCTGGCCCCGTTTTCTACCTTGAAATCCCGTATGATTCCTTGTTTCTAAGGCAACAGTTTGTGATCGTGAGACAAAGAGCCAATAAGGAGGGAAAAAAAGGCGAATCTAAAGATGGGAAGTTTGAAAGATCAATATTAAGCAGCTGAAACAATGCCAACAACTTCCCATTCCAGTCTTCTTGATGGGTAAAAATGCAAAAATAAATACATAAATAAAAAACATAAACCAGTCTTTCTTTAAGCCAGGAGCAGTCAGATTTTTAGTTATTATAGCCAAAAGCATCCCTGATTGATACATTCTGAAATATTTGGAAAATAATGAGGAGCATGAAAAAGAAAATAAAAGCCACTGTTAATATCCACACCCAGAAATAATCACTGTTAACACTTGGTAGTATATTCCTCCAGCCATATCAAAGGTATCTTGCAGCGCATACAGTCTTAGATATTGCTTTATATGGTCTAATTTTGGGATGACTATTTTTCCATGTCACTAAATGTTAACTTACATGACTGGCTCTGCATGGTGGCCCATCATTTTGATAAACCACAATGAAACAACTTTCACTGGAAATTTATTCAAAAAATTAAAACTGGAATATCTAAGTGTTGCATTTCTAGTCTACTTGCCACAGGCTCCCAAAAGAATGTTTCAAGGTTCGTTTTTCATTATTGTTATTGTTATTTAGTGTTTCTTTGTGTAGTAATAAAATGTAAAATGAGCACAGACAGCAATGTAAGAAACACTGCTAAATAGTTTGAGTGAAGGCCTCTGAGCGAAGAAAATGTTGCCATTTTTCCAGTATTTCATCTCCCACTTGAAAGGATCTAGGGGAAAGGTCTGAGAGGATGAAATCTAGTTAGATTTGACTGACGGAGGGACTGTGTTGCCAAGGAGATTCTCTAAATTATGTTTGATAGGAATTCTGTCCTTTGTTTTACTATTTTCTTTTAGTTATACATTCTCAAGTGTAGCGTTTCTTTTAACCAAAATAGCTTTTATAGAAAAGGTAACAGATATAATAAGCCTTGAAGTACAAAACCAGAATGTAAGATTGATGCAAAAGAAAAATAAAACACTTCTTACATTAGCTGTTCAAAAAATGAATTAATTGAAAATATGAGTCTAACAACTAATTCTGTGTCATGAAACTTGTAGGAGGGATCTGGGCCAGTACCTTCAAGAAGACAAACAAAAAGCTTGTCTCTTTCTAGTCTGTAGAAAGAAGTATACAATAAAGACACACTGAGCAACAGAATCTCATTGTAGCAAATGCTGATGATCCATGGAAATATCACCACTTGTGGAGAACGTTAAGCAGCAGCGGGAGAAAGTGTTGAAGGATTTCTGGTGAACCCAATGATTCACACAGAAAAAAATCTAAGACTGTTCTTTCTCACTGAGCCCAAGTTACCAAACCCTTAGTCTGCATGTAGGAGTTTATACTGAAGGTTTTATAAATTTGTAATCCCACTTGTATTTTCCGTTTGTAATATGTGTATAGGGGGAGGTGTGATCGTGAAAGGAAATAGTAGGTTTCCATAGCAACGTAACAGACAATCCATAACATGGAGGTGATGTGGTACAAACATCTTCTTCCTCCAAAGTAAGGGGTGGGTGTACAATAAACATTGTGTAGTTATCAGCCAAGTGCAGTCATTTTGTGGGATTCCAAAGACACTTAATTTAATTCAGAGTTAGCTGCAGCTGTGTTGTTCAGGATGTGTCACTCCTGTTACTCTTCTCTCTCTCCCCAAGTATGTCAGAATTGATAGCCGCTAGCAAACACAGGCGACAGAGAGGAGGGCGTGGGGACTTTGGTTAGTTAAATAATTCTGCCAATAATTTGATGCATTTAAAATTTTGATTTTTGATTCAATCTTTTGATATCAAAACTACTCATCATGAGAACCCAGTGTTTGCTGGGCACTCATCTATATTGAGATAAAAATTGCATGCTTTGTTTTGGAGCCCAAATGATATCCACATGGACTAGAAAGAAAAAGAATCTAAACAAGATATGAATTGTATTGGCAATTAAATGGCAACCACTGTATCATCTTGCATGTTGCCCTCACTTGCTAGTGTAGTAAGTTCAATTTGAACTTGTTATCATTAAGATTTTAAGGCATTGGCCAGCAGCTGTAATCCATCTACTTTAATTTTTTTTTTCTGCAGAGTGATGAAAACAAGCCACAAGGAAAAATGGTGATATAAAGTATTAATGGCATCTAGTGATTTCTAAAAATGGTATATGGGGATAGTGTAATATGTTCAAAGGTTTAAGAGGATGAGGAACAATATTGTGACTTACAAGAAATGACCAAATATATATTTCTCATATGTATTTTTGGTTTTCATTCTTGATTTCTGGCTCATAGCTCCTGAAACCCTTGGAATTTCCTGTAATAAAAGAGATATGAGTAACTTTTGTTATGTTAATGAGGCAAGTTTCCAAAGCCTTTAAGTACCAAGGGCATTTGGCTGCCTGGAGGACAGACCAAGTTCTTAGAGGGTGGGCACTTTGGGTCCCAGCCCCAGACCTCTGGGGAAGGGAGAGGGGCTGGAGGTTGAATCAGACAATGGCCAACGACTTAGTCAATCATGACTATAGAATGAAGCCTTTTTGAAAACACAGAAGGACTGGATTCAGAGAGCTTCTGGGTTAGTGACCAGGTGGAGAAGCAGAGAGAGGGGAGCATCTGGGGAAGACATCGAAGCCCCATGTCCTTTCCTCATTCCTTGTTTTACACACCTCTTGATCTAAGTGTTGATTCCTACCCTTTATCGTGTCCTTTAACAAACTGGTAAATTTAAGTAACTTTCCCCTTCTGTAAGCAACTCTAGCAAATTGATTAAACCTAAGGAGCAGGTTGTTGGAGCCTCAAAACTGTAGCCAGTGGGTCAGAGTCATGCTAGCAGCTTGGGGATTGCAATTGATCTGGGGGGTGGGAAGGGTCAGCTTTGTGGGACTGATGCTATTTCTGGGTAGATGGCGTCAGAATTGAGTTGAATCTTGGGCATTCTGCTGGTGTCTAAGAATTGCCTGGTGTTGTGGGAGGGAGGACCCCACCCCCACATGGAACTGGGTCTGAGAACCCCTAAAAGATGGGTAATGTTCATCTACTCATACACATTCTCCTAAGGCAAAGTGAAAATGGGCGGCTTGCATTTTGGTTCAGTGAAGGCTGTGTCAGAAGTGTTGTGTTAACTTCTAACACAAAGGAAAGGAAAAACTGAATTATAAACCTAAAAACAAACTCCTGCCAACGATCATCAATCATTTTATTCTTTAGATTTAGACTCCCAAGGAATCTACTCTCAGGATCCATCCTTTTTTTGCCCAGCCTCTTGAAGTCCCACTTTCTTCCTTCTATATAATTTTTTTTTTACGTTTACTTATATTGAGAGAAAGAGAGTGCAGAAGAGGGGCAAAGAGAGATGAGGAGAGAGAATCTCAGGCAGGCTCCTCACTGTCAGCACAGAGCTGGATGTGGGACTCAGACTCACAAACCGTGAGATTATGACCTGAGCCAAAACCAAGAATAAGATGCTTAACCTACTGAGCCCCCCAGGTGCCCCTCCCACTTTCTTTTCAACTGCCATTATCCACTCCATACCTCACAAATTGTGAAAATGTTGGTTTCACTCAGTTTCCTTCCTTAGTCACTATGCTATTTCCTTTTTTCTTCTACTAAGAATAGTTTTGATTGATGCCTTATTGAAAAGTCCTTAATGTTCTTACTCTGCTTTCTAGGCTCATCATTACCAAAATTGAACTGCTAAAGTAGTTGCCAACACCTTACATAATCATTAACTGACCTTCATTTTCCTAGACCATTTTGTGGCAAAAGGGCTATACTGATCACCTCTTCCTCATGAAACATTTTCTTCCTCTGGTTCTAATAAATAACAATATCTTGATTTGTTACCAGTCTTCTAAGAAATCCTTGTCTGTCTCACTTAGTCACCACTAAGTGGTGCTATTCTGTGTATGTGAGCATGCCCCACAATGTGACTCTGAACTGCTCGTTTTTTATATTTCAGGAGTTCTCCACTTTATCCAAATCTGCATTCTGTGTTCCATACTGTTACTAAACATCAAACGTAACCATCCTCCTATATCTATTTATTATTTTTATTTGGATAACTCAGTGTTCCCTAAAATGCTATATATTTGGTTTGGGTAATGATCACCACCTCTCTGGGAAGGATTGAATACTCTTCCCCAACTTTCCTATTTCTCTGTTGCACAGCCCTTTCCCTAAGATACAATTCTTACTTATTTATACTGGTCTCATGCTCATATATCTAATCACTCTTTTATTTATTAAACGAGTTATCCATCTACCTTACTCTGTTGCCCTAGTGGAAGGTTTCTGGATATGTTTTGAAGGTATTGCTGATGACATGTGCTGGTGAATTGGGTAAAGGATATGAGGAAAAGACAAAAGTCAAAGGTAATTTTAAGGATTTTGGCTTGAGCAATGGAGGGAATGGTAGTGTTATTGATTGTGCAGTAAAACACCAGGGAAGAATAAGATTAGGGGAATTCTATTTTAGTCAAAGTATGTTGGAAATTCCTATGTATCATTCAACTGGAGATGTAATATAAGCAGTTAAGATTTCAGAGTCAAAAGTTCAGAAGGAAAATGGGGGCTGTAGATATAAGTTTAGGAGGGATGACTCTGTAAAGCCATGGAACAGGTTGAGAGTCCCTAGGATCGTTCTCACAGAGAGAGAAGGGGTCCCACACTCAGGTGTGGACTATGTCAGGATTGACAAGGCAGCTAGGAGCAGCATGCCTCAGAAGAGGCTGAGGAACAACAACCAGTGAGGTGGGAACAAACCAACAAGATTATCAACTCCATGGAGTGTTTTCCAGAGTCTGAGCAAGGTGAGGCCTAACAAGTCACCATCAGGGCCATCTTATCCATTGTGGACAGGAGGCCTAGGGCCCATGATATCATAGAGCACATGGAATGTGTTAATTGCATTTTTTTAATTAGAAGAAAAAATATGACTATAATAACAATGATATGTAATACTGAATCTGGCCTGGGTTATATTGGTATTTATAACAATACAGTCATAAAACAATTTTGAATACTTTAATGAAAAAGAGGGCCCTGGAAGGTCTTGACATGGCCCTGCTGAACAGTAGCCAGGCAGTGTGGACATCACTGCTCATGTTGATAAGAATAGCCTTGATGGAGTCCCGGGAAGGGTGGTTACAGTTGGAAATGAAGTAGAATGTGAAAATGGGAGATAGCGTTAACAGACCTTTAAAAGAATTTTGTACAAGGGTGCAGAGAAGTAGGATCACAGCTGGAAGAGATGTGGAACCAAAGGAAGATTTTGTTTTATTTTGTGTGATGTAGAGCCAGAGGAGGTATGGGTCCGTGTGTGTGTGTGTGTGTGTGTGTGTGTGTGTGTGTGTGTGTACATGCATGCATGTGTGTGCATGAAAACTGGGAAGACATATCTTAGAATGTCTAACTGAAGGGGCAGAGTCCATCAGGGCAGAAAGGCATGCAGTCTGGTGCCCCGTTGGAATGGTTGGCCTCTTAGATGGAAGCCAGTTCATCCTGATGGCTTCAGCTCCTGCAGTGAAATAAAAAGTAAAGTCACCAGCTGAGCGTGACAGGCTCTGAGGAGGGGGAGAGCAATTTGAAAAGAGGACAAAATATACAAGAGTCACTTTTATACTGAGACAGTGGAGTATCTAGGGAAACATAATAGGACTTCTGAGGGAGAAAGAATGGAACGAAATTGAAAATGTTAACAGCAGCAGTGATCTCAGGGTAGTAGAATCAAATTTGATTATTATTTTCTTTTTAATAATTTTGTTTTCAAAGTTTTACATTGAAGTGCTTTTGTTGCTTTAAACAGCTATTAAAATACTAATAAAAATATTCAACAATCTTCCTATCCCTCTTATCTTGCTTTAGTACCTGTTTTCTGTAGGAATTTTTCCTGGACCAAGTCCAGCTCCTTTTTAAAATTCCCTGAAGAGTTACTGTCCAGTGTATGGTGCTGTTCTGTCATGTATATTGTAATATGTCATCTTATCTGCCTTCTGCTTGAATGTATAATTTTTTAATGAAATTATCAACTTCTTACTTCCAGCAACTAGGTCCCATATGAGTATTTCTTTGGTTTTAATGAATCAGTTTACACACATGCCTTATATATGAATCATTGGGTAGATTCTCCTTCTCTTGTTCTGTGGCAAAGCCTGCTTTCTTCTTGCAGGCCACATGATCTCTAGCCTGTCCTGAATCAGATGCATTTTTCATTCCCCTTCTTCCAAATCCACTGCAGGGGATTTTTGAGGGCACGAGCTCCATGTTGGAGACTAAATGAGGAGCAGGGGAGAGAGAATGCTTTGCCAGTTCATATGCTGACTCTCCTTCCTCACTTCCTCCCCATGGCACTCCTTCGTGTGTTCCAATATATGTGGATAAGAGCAAAGCTATGGAGCATATTCTTCTGGGTCTAAGTCAACTCTCAGTGCTGAAGACAGTGGGTTGATAAGTTGTTCTACAGTCTAAAGAGAGAACTCAGAAATATCTACAGGGGAGACCAAAGTATGAAAGAGCTTGTATAAGGAAGATTCTGATTCATGAGAGAGAAGGGTCTTCAGAAAACTGAGGAGAGTATAAACCATGTGACATTCCTGCTTCCCCATAGACTTGACCTGGAAGAGTCTGAGGGGGAGGCTGTAAAGTAGCTCCCAGTGGAAGTGAGGACAAAGATGTGATATGCGGCAACAATGCACATTGTTCCGATTGTTTACTAGATGCTGAGAAGGCTAGCCCAGCTCGAGTTACTTGTCAGCACCCTCCCTGCTAGAATAAGGTGTGTGCCGCACAAAAATTCTAGGGGCTTACCCCTGAAAACCGGATGTGGGGAAGTGGGAAAGTGGCAGGTGAGTGCTGACTCTAGAGTGCTTCACTCCAGTCAGAATGGCAGTGGGAGAGAGCCCAGGACAAGGAGGTGGGACTTCCTGAAAAACCTGTAAATCACCTCATGGATTTTCATATCTGCCATGACATCGTGCCTGCCTAATACCCAAGAGAGAGATCCAAGGAAAACTAGCTAATTGTAAACAAGCCTCATTTTCTTGTTACTCCATGCCTTCCTTCTGATTGTAGGAGCCAAGAAGCCAAAGGGTGGGGGTAAGAGGGCAGACCACCTGCACTCTAGGTCCATGAGTCCTGGGTCCAATCTAAACCTAGATGGGTGGGGATTACCTGTAACCTGGCTTTAAACCAGATGAGGTAGAGACCTTCAGTTCTTAAGTCTGTACCCTAATACCTAAAAAAAATGGCGCTAGTCATCAATGGCTGCAATGCTATGGCATGTTCCCGAGATGTCAAGGAAAAAGGGAAGAGATCCAGTAGAGTGAATTTGAAGGCTGTGGTAGGAAACAAATCACGCTGTAACCTCCAGGGTCAGCCCCTTTGTTTGACCGGCAAATCACAAAAGTAATCCTGGTGGTGAGAGCAGCAGTCGCCATCAAGGTCATTGTTGCAGGACTAACAGCGGTGATAGACTGTTCACAGAATGCCTGCTAGGTGCCAGTCATTATGTTAGGGGCTTTAGGTGTATTATCTCTAATCTTTACTACAAACTATCAGTGTGGCTGTTCGGTTGCCAACAAGCATAGGAGGAAACTGACGCTCATGGAGTAAATAAGTCAGGGTCACACAGGCAGCAATAAAAGCATGAAGTTAAAGAAGCATAATTAGTTGGGAGGAGACCAGCATGCATCTTCGGCAATCACGTCTCGTACTTTCTGCAGTCCTGCCTTCTCACTGTCCTAAGAGCTTCCAGGTCCTATTGATAATAGCTGTGGGTGGCACCAGCACTCCCACTACCTGACCTTGGGGAGAAGATGATCCTTAAGTTCCACTTCGGCCTCCACCAGCCTTTTATTGGTAACAAGGACTGTTTCTGTACGAATGCTACTTCATTCTGTTCTAGAAATGTTGTGCATGCCACAAATATTTGTGCCACATAAATCAATATCCTATTTTTAGATTGGCCTGCACACTTGAACTACAATGTTTAATGTCATTTCCAGAGGAAAATATGTTCTCAGTCTCAGGTGGAATGATTCACAATTAATCTTAACACTGTTAACTTCAAATGACTATTATGATAAACATGATTATCCATGTTGATGGCAGGAATCAATGAAATGTGTATTAAAAAATCAAATATTTGTTGTTATTATTTAGTTTCAGATGCATTGTGCAGTTCAGTTCATGTGTCCTCCAAGCAATTGGCAGGGAATGCCTGAGGGATGCTGAGTGGCAGGGAAAGCCAGGCTGTGACGGTTCACAAGGTGGATCATCAGGAACAAAGACGTGACTGCAGTGTCTTCCACACCCCCTCACTCCCAGCCCCAACACACACAACAACCCTTCTCTCCCAATTCTTTATCTGTCCAGTTAGCTTTGCTATCACCATAGTTGGGCATCTCATTAGTCATCATTAAGAACCTTCTGAGAAAGAGCCTGGTGCTCGGTGAGATCGTGGCATTCCGAGGCAGATTCAGTTCACATCCCTGACCTGCTGTTTAGTGATGTGACCTGGGACATCCTTTACTTCCTCTCCACAAACCGATCTGCTCACTTCAGTTTTAGGATGTTAAATTATACAATAACTGATTAATTAAACCCATGAAGAATATGCATTAGAGGGGCTCCTGGGTGGCCCAGTCAGTTGAGCGTCCGACTTCAGCTCAGGTCATGATCTTGCAGTTCATGAATTTGGGCCCCACATTGGACTCTGTGCTGACATCTTGGAGCCTGCAGTCTGCTTCGGATTCTGTGTTTCTCCCTCTCTCTCTCTCTCTCTCTCTCTCTCTCTCTCTCTCTCCCTCTGTTCCTCCCCTGATCACATTCTCTGTCTCTCTCTCCTTCAAAAATAAATAAAAACATTCAAATAAAATAAAGTAAAATAAAATGAAATAAATAAAATAAAATAAAATAAGATGCATTGTTGGCCTCAAATAGTTTAAAATAGTCATTAATTCCACAAACATTTATTGAGGGTTTATTTTGTATCAGACACTGTACTAAACATCAGACACAGATAAATAAAGCACCGTCCCTGCCTTTAAGGAATCATGTTATATTCAGAAACTGAATAACCAATGGCTTTGTTGACTCACTTTACTTCTATGGCACCAAGAATTTCCTTCAGTTTTATTTTTCACAAAATTAATTTGTCAGTTGACGACTCCACACAAGTTTAGCATCTGGCCATGTTGATCATATGACTCATAGGTTGGATTAGAAGAAAATAGAATGTCTGAGTGGATAGAGTAATTGCTGCCATGAAGCCTGTTAATTTTCTTCCAATGTAGAGGCAAAAGTCATTATTAAATGACAACATGAACAACCTGAGTCAAGAGCCAGACCACTGAGGGTGGTCTGGGCCATGATAGGGTTTTGGACTCTATCATAAGAGCTATGGGAGGACTTAAGGTGGAGGCCTAACCAATGGAGTCCCTCATAACTGGATAGATGTTTGAAAGATAACTCTGCCTGACGTGTTGGCATCACAGGAACCTCCCTTCTTAACCACGTACAAAATTTTGCACTGTGATGTCCTCAATGTGATCTCTAGGGACGGATTGCTTACCTCTGCCACCCTTTATCAAGTCCCTTAGTGGCATATGGAGGTGGATCATGCACGGGGGAGGGAATGGGTTGTACGATGGAGGTGGAGAGACAAGTTGCAACCCTCACTGGGAGTCACTCTTCCCCTCATACTTCCTGTGCCTCAAGCAGTATTGATCTTCTTTCAGCTTCTCAAAGGAGCCGATCTCCTAATCATCTCAGGGCTGGTTATAGCCTGTTGACCCTGGCTGACACTCCTGAGCACCCTTCACCTCTTGTCCTCTCCCGACACTCACGTAGCTACCCTATGCAAAATGCTATGTCCTATGTATATGTGGTATATGCTCTATGTTACTTACTATACTCTACATACCATACGCTATACACTACATACTACATATTATATACAGTATATATTGCATACCATATATTTCCTTCATAGCATGGCATTTATCACTATCCATTAGTATATATTAATGTTTCTTCCTATCTGGTTAAATATCCTTCTCCAGTAAAAATCTTGAGTAGGTTAGAAACCACACCTGTATTGTTTTCCATTGCACATCTGGTGTCACATAAATATTTCTCAAAGTTGAATAATAAATGATGATCGTTTGGAAGAAATTAATTTGGGGATTTCTGAACGGAGGGAGTATGGATTGATGGAAAACTGGGGAAAGTAATCGTTTGAGCAGAAATATAAAGGCAGAAATAAGCACCTAAGAGGTGACATCTAAACTTTTTTTGTTTTTTTATTTTAATCAGAATAAAATTAAATCTACCTTTGTGAAACACTTTCCCTAAGAATAGCCACATGCCACGGTCTTCCTTCCCTGTCATAGTTAAGGCTCTGAAACTGCTCTTGGAAGAGTTACTGTGTGAAGGTGACTTTCAAAAGTCTTTCTTGATGAACAGAAAAGCCACTCCAGGAAAGAGGCCATTCTGTGTAAGGTATTTTGAGAGTTAGAGTTTGTTCTATTGAGTATTTTGGCTGTTGCTGTTTGGACTCCTGTCCTCCGAATAGAAATTATTTCAAGATATTTACCTCAGGAGTAAGAATATATATTTATCTGAAATAAAACAATTTCATCAGGGAATATGAACAAATGAAGGAAAATTCAACAAATTAATCTAGGAGATTATTCCTAAAGAAATTACCTTTAGTAATGCTTTTAGATTAGTCATTTTACTATATTTCATAAATGGTTTTAGGTACAAGTTAATACTTTGCAATTTTCTCTATCAGACGTCTTAGATTCCTATTCTCTACTTATATATCTTCTTCAGACTTTGAGATATATGAAATAAATTTTCGATATTACCCTAGAAAATTACTGAAGAAAACCTTTATCTTATCTGTATTTCATCTGTTTGCTCAAAGAATGTAATTTGGAATATTATTTCATAATCAAGAAGAAGGCATAATTCTGGGCATAGACAAATCTCTTCAGGACAAAACTGATTATTACTCAGGTTGCTCTGATGGATCTTTCTCAAAATGGAAAAATTACTTATTACCAGTAACATTGAATGGAAAATTTGTCAGCACAGCAGGTTGACATTAGCTGTGAATATTCCTGGATCTTTTGGCCCTGCCCTTCTCACTGAAATGTGATGTTTCCCACATTGTATTCTGTAGGGCTCAGAGACAGTCACCAATTTTTTTTAAGTTTATTTCTTTTATTTTGAAATAAAGCATGGAGCATAGAACCTGATATAGGGCTCAATCTCACAAACCACGAGATCATGACCTAAACCGAAACCAAGAGTGGGACACATAACTAACTGAGCCGTCTAGGTGCCCTGACAGTCAGCAATTTTAAAAAACTGGATCCCTGCTCAAATAAATTTAGGCATTTCCAGATACCAAGGGAATGGGTGAAATAGAAAAAGGGGATGAAAAGGAACAAATTTCCAGTTAAAAACTAAATAAGTCACAGAGATGAAAAGGGAATATAATTAATATTGTAATAACGTTGTCTGGTGACAGATGGTGACGACATGTATCCTGGTGAGCACTGAGCAGTGTGAAGAGTTGTTGAATCATTGTGCTGTACACCTGAGATAAATGGGACATTGTATGCCAACTACTCCAATAACACATATTTTAAATAGATAAGTAAGTCCTAGGGATGTAATGTAAAATATGACTGTAGTTATATACTTGTCCATGGCATATTTCAAAGGTGTTAAGAGTAAATTCTGAGACTTCTCATCATAAGGAACTTTTTTTTTTCTTTTTCTCTCTCCTTTTTTTTTAACCTATGAACTTATTGTGGCAAACATTTCACAATATAGGTAAAGTGAAATCTTAAACATACACAATGCCATATGCCAATTATATGTTAATAAAACTGAGGTAGGGGCACCTGAGCGGCTCAGTTGGTTAAGTGTCCAACTTTGGCTCAAGTGATGAGCTTGTGGTTCATGAATTTGAGCTTCACATCAGGCTCTCTGCTGTCAGCATAGAGCTTGCTTCAGATCCTCTGTCCTCCTCCATCTCTGCTCTTCTCCCACTTGTGTTCTCTCTCTCTCTCTCTCTCTCTCTCTCTCTCTCTCTCTAAAAAGTAAACATTAAAAACCTGGGTAAAAAATACCATATTGTATACTTAAAAATTTTCCAGTAGGGTAGATCTTCCCTTAAATGTTCTTGACCTTAAAGAAAAAAACAAAGAGGGGCGCCTGGGTGGCTCAGTAGGTTAAGCGTCTGGCTTCAGCTCAGGTCACGAACTCACAGTTTGTGGGTTCGAGCCCCATGTCAGGTTCTGTGCTGACAGCTCAAAGCCTGGAGCCTGCTTCACATTCTGTGTCTCCCTCTCTCTCTGATCCTCCCCTGCTCATGCTGTATCTCTCTGTCTCTCAAAAATAAATTTAAAAAAAAAAACATTAAGAAAAAAACAAAGAATGAACAAATAAATGAATGAGTGAGAGGAAACTTTAGGTAATGGGAATGTTTATGGCTTTGATTGCATTGATGGTTTCATAGGTGACTATCTCCCAACTTATCAAGCTGTATCACTAAATATGTACAACTGGCTTTAGTATGAGTCATATACTTGGAAAGCTCTAAAAGAAAAAAGATTAGAAGATTGAGGATGAATGATAATTTAGAAAAATATCAAATGACATAACTTGTAGTTAAAAGAAGGTGATACCCTTAATCTGGGCCTCAACCCCAGCTTTTATAAAGCAAGGGGTGCGGTGGTTGCACTCACAGGGTAGTATCTAAAGTGGCACCCTCTGCACACCAGAGGGTCTCTGCTAGTTAATCTAGGTGGAGCCCTCTGTGCACCACTCTAGGGAAGATCAGAAGGAGACTTCCCGCATTCTGGGAAGGACGTACATTAACCTCCACCGGGCCTGGAGCACACGGCCCCATGAGGGAGGTCACTGCGTGGGCATGAATAGGGCAAAGGACCAAAGATGGGGTCAGTGTTGTTCACACTCCTCCATCTCTCCTGCTTAGTTACACAGTAGAAATCAGTCAAAATTTGCAGAAAGCCAGTTATGTGCCACAAGAGCAGTAGGCAGAGGAAACAATGACAAATTCACTCTCTGCTGCTGAGGAACATTCAGTTTAGTGTGGGTGACAGACCTGTAAACCTAAGTTACTCACATGGAATGAGTACTAAAATACCTTAAAATTCTTTCTGTCATATTCTCTTACCCTCACATAAATTTTTTCATTTTAACCTTGAAAGTAAGTTCTTCATGACATTTTAAAAAGAAATTTATTATCCTATTGCTTTAAAAGTGGAATTAATTTTTTTACCTACATCAGTAACTGCTGTTATGTTGCTTTGTAATTTGAGCAGTAAATAAATTTCTTTATTCAGTGTCAAATTTTTGGAAACAATTGACTTGTGATTCAAAGAAAATATATTTCACTTGGACTGTAGATGTTCTCCAAGTAAAATATACACATTTATAAACTAACATCTGGTTCAATTTATTTTAAAAGTTAAACGAAAAATGTCAAAGTGAAAACTTGTTTTTGGTCAATAAACATTGTGAAGAATCAGACTGTAGTCATTGTAAGAAAGATATATTTACATAATTTTTTAAATTGGTTAACAATGACTAAATATTGGTGTCATTAGCTTAAAATAGATTATTAAAACTCTAAGATGTTTTATAAAAACCACATGGTAAACACAAAAATAAAGCATATAGAAAATACATAACAGACAATGAGAAAGGAAATAAAACATATCATTACAAAATCAATGAAATACAAAGTGGATAGCAAAATAAGAAAAGATGGACAAAGGGCTACAGGATAGACTGAAAGTAATAAATAGAAATAGTAAGTCCTTCTCCATCAAGAATTACTATAAATGTAAATGGATTAAACTTCCCAATCAAAAGGCTTAGAGTAGCTGAATGGATTTTAAAAATCCAGCTACCTGCTCTCTATAAGAAACTCACTTTAGGTTTAAGGATGTATATGAAGGGATGGAAAAATATATTCCATATAACTGGTAACCAAATGAGAACAGGGACAGCTATATTGATATCACACAAACTACACTATAAGTCAAAACTGTCACAAGAGACAAAGGGCATTATATAATGATAAAAGAGTCAATACCCTAGGAAGATAAACCAGGATTTTAAAAAGTATGCACCCAACATCAGAGCTCCTAAATATATATAATATTGACAAACTGAAGGATAGACAGTAGTTCAATAATAGTAGAGACTTTAATACTCCACATTCAATAATAAAAATAACATCCAGACAGAAAAATCAATAAAGAAATAGTATACTTAAATAACACTGTACACCAAATGAACCTAACAGACATATACAGAATATCCTACCCAAAAGAAGCAGAACATACAGTCTTCTTAAGAAAATTGCACATGGAACATTCTCCAGGATAGACCATATATTGGGCCACAAAAGGAGTCTCAATGTATTTTAGAAGACTGAAACCATATTGAACATATTTTCCAACCACTGTAGGATGAAACTAGAAATTAATAGTAAGAAAAAAAACTAGAAAATATGTGTCCACATATATGTGGGCATTAAAAACACACTGTCTGACAACTAATGGACTAAACAAAAAAAAACAAAGGGAAATTATACAATATCTTGAAACAAATGAAAACAAAAACACAGCATACCCAAACTATGGGATGGAGCAAAAGCAATAGTAAGAGAGAAGTTTATAATTGTAAGCACCTACACTAAGAAAAAGAAGATCTCAAATAAACTAACTTTACACCTCAAAGGACTAGAAAAATCACAAGCTAAGCTCAAAGTTAGCAGAAGAAAGAATATAATAAAGATTAGAGCAGAAATAAAATCGGGACCAAAGAAACAATAGAAATATCAACATAGCTAAGAAGTGATTTTTGAAAAAGTAACGAGAATGACAAACCCTCAGGCTAGGAAAAAGAGAGAAATGATTCAAACAAATAAAGTCAGAAATGAAAGAGAAGATATTAAAATTTATGTCACAGAAATAAACAGGATCATAAGTTACTGTAAATAATTATATGCCAATAAATTGGATAACCTAGAAGAAATGGGTACATTCCTAGAAACATAAACCCTAGCTAGGCTAAATCATGAAGGAAGAGAAAATCTGAACATACCTATAATTAGTAAGAAATTTGAATCAGTGGAGTGCCTGAGTGGCTCAGTTGGTTAGGTGTCTGAATTCAGCTCAGGACATGATCTCACAGTTTGTGAGTTTGAGCCCATCAGTGGGCTCTGTGCTGAGAGCTCAGAGCCTGGAACCTGATTTCAGTTCTGTGTCTCCCTCTCTCTCTCTGTCCTTCCGCTACTCACACTGTCTTTCTCTGTCTCTCAAAAAATGAACACATGTTAAAAAAATTGCATCAGTAATCAAAACAAAACAAAAACAAACAAACAAACACAGAAAAAGACCACATATCCTCACGGGTCGGCTCTACCAAAGATTTAAGAATTAACACCAATTCTCAATCTCTTCCAAAATATGAAAAAGGAGGGAATATTTCCAAACTTATTCTATAAGTCCAGAATTACTATGATATCAAAGCCAAAACAAAGATATTACTAGAAAAGAAAAATACAATTATTCCTGATTAACATAGAGACAAAATCCTCAGCACAATACTAGCAAACAAACACATGAAAAGAAGCATAAACCATTGCCAAATGGAATTTATCCCTCAAATGGAAGGATGCTTCAATATGAAAACCAGTTAATGTGATACACCACATTTCAAATCCAGGGCTGTTTGGCAAGAAAAGGAAATAAAAAGCATCCAAATGGGAAAGACAGAAGTAAAATTATCTCTGTTTGCAGATGACATATTTTATATGTTGAAAACCTTAAGAATCACACACACACACACACACACACACACACAAAACTGTTAGAACTAATAAATGAATTGAGTAAAATTGTAGAATATAAAATTGACATACAAATATTAGTAAAGTTTCTAGTCACTAATACCAAATTATCTGAAAAGATAACCAGAGGGGGGAAACTCTGCTATTTTTATTGTTATTATTACTCTTTACATATGTATTCATATATATTTATTTATCTATTTATACTAGTATTGAAAAGATAAAAATAAATTTAGGAATAAATTTAGCCAAAGAGGTGAAAGACTTGTATTCTAAAATCTACAAAACACTGGTGAAAGAAATTGAAGAAGATAGAAATAAATGGAAAGACACCATGTGTTCATGGATTGGAAGACTTAATGTTTTTAAAATGTCTATACTAGTGTACCAAGACACCCTCTGCATCCCACATTTATCTGGAGTACATGGCAGCCACCTTCTCCATTCTTTAATCTCTCAACCTCGCCACCACTGTATTGCCAAGATGCTGTTTGCCATCTGGCTGACTCTGGACAAGCTGGGTGTGAAGGGGAAGTGGACAGTCATGAGTGGACTTAATGTCCCTATGAAGAACCAGATAAGAACCAACCAGAGAATCAAGGCTACCATCTCAAGTGTCAAATTCTGCTTGGACAATGGGGCTAAGTCTGTTCTTATGAGCCATTTGGGCCAGCATGATGATGTCCCCATGCCCGACAAGTACTCTTTGGAGCCAGACACTACAGGACTCAAATCTTCACTGGGCAAAGATGTTTTGTTCTTGAAGAACTATGCCGGCCCAGAAGTGGAGAAACCTTGTGCTGACCCAGCTTCCGGGTCTGTCATTTTGCTGGAGAACCTCTACTTGTATGTGGAGGAAGAAGGGAAAGGAAAAGATGCTTCTGGGGAAAAGGTTAAAGCTGAACCAGCCAGAATAGAAGCCTTCCAAGCCTCACTTCCCAAACTAGGACGTCTATGTCAATGATGCTTTTGGCACTACTCACAGCTCCATGGTAGGAGTCAGTATGATACAGAAGGCCAGACACTTCTTGATGAAGAAAGACCTGTGCTACTTCGCAAGGCCTTGGAGAGCCCAGACTGATCCTTCGTGGCCCTCCTAGACAGAGCTGAAGTTGCAGGCAATATCAAAATGATCAGCAATATACTAGACAAAGTCAATGAGATGATTATTGGTGGTGGAAAGACTTTTCTTTCCTTAAGGTGCTCAGCAATATGGAGATTGGCTCTTCTCTGTATGAAGAAGGAGGCAAGATCATTAATGTCCTGGTGTCTAAAGCTGAGAAGAACAGGGTGAAAATCACTGTGTCTGTTGACTTTGTTACTGCTGAGAAGTTTGATGAGAATGTCAAGACTGGCCCAGCCACTGTGGCCTCTGGCATGCCTGCTGGTGGCATGGGCTTGGACTGTGGTTCTGAGAGGAGGGAGAAGTATGCTGAGGCAGTTGCTCAGGCTAAGCCGATTGGGTGGAATGGACCTGTGGGCATATTCGAAGGGGAAACTTTTGGCCAAGGGACCAAAACCCTAATAGATGAGATGGTGAAAGCCACTTCCAGGGGATGCTTCACCATCATAGGAGGTGGAGACCCTGCCCTTTACTGTGCCAAATGGAACCCAGAGGATAAGGTCAGCCATGTAGCACTATGGGGGTGGTGCCAGTTTAGAGCTCCTGGAAGGCAAAGTCCTTCCTAGGGTTGGTGCTCTCAGAAGGGTTTAATACTTTCCTGCCTTTTGGTTCCTGTAAACAGCCCCTAAATCAACATAGAACTTGCTGCATCTCCACTTGGCATTAACTAAATCTTCCCTTGTGTCAAGATTCAGCGAGCCGCCAGAGATGCAGCGCCAGGAACATTTAAGCAGTTGCACAGTATCTCAGCTCCTCTTTACTGCACCCTGTTTTTTGCCTACATTCTTCAAGATATCATTTGAATTTCTTTGTGACTTATAATCACTTAATGATTATGCATCCTAGAGTGCATATATTTCTATTTTGCCTTTTTAAAGAAAATGAGGTATGTTAGCTTTTCTTTTTGAAGTAGCTTATTCTGATTAACTTTGTCCTTGTTTCACTACTCAGCATGGAAATAAGATGAAATTTCAATTGTAGATGGATAGGGAGACAACGTTGGTGATCTATTAAATAAATAAAATAAAATGTCCATACCACTAAAGCAATCTACAAACTTAATGCCATCTCTATCAAAATGCCAACTACATTTCTTAATAAATTTTTTAATGTTTATTCATTTTTGAAATAAAGAGACAGCTCATGAGTGGAAGAGGGGCAGAGAGAGAGGGAGATACAGCATCCAAAGCAGGCTCCAGGCTCCAAGCTGTCAGCACAGATCCCAATATGGGGCTTGAACTCACAAACCGTGAGATCCTGACCTGAGCTGAAGTAAGTTACTTAACTAACTAAGCCACCCAGATGCCCCAGCAATCATATTTTTTACAGAAATAGAAAAAATATTAAAATTCATATGAAATTACAAAAGACTGAATAGTCAAGCAATCTTGAGAAACTAAAACAAAGATGGAGGTATCATACTTTGGGGTTTTAAAACATATTACAAAACTATAATGATTAAAACAGTATGGTACTTACATAAAGATAGAATATAGACCAATGTAACAGAATAGAAAGCTGGAAATAAATCCACAGATACAGTCAATTGAGATTCAACAAGGGTACCAAAAACACACAATGAGGAAAGGATAGTCTTTTCAACAAGCACCATAGGAAAAAGTGGATATCTACAAGCAAAAAAAAAAAAAAAATGAAATTGGATCTTTATCTTATACCATACACAAAAATCAATTCAAAATTAAAGATTTTAACATGAGGTCTGAGACTGTAACACTCCAATAAGAAAACATAGGGGAAAAGCTTCATGACATTGGGCTTGATAATGATCTTGTGGATTTGACACCAAAAGCAAAGGCACAAAGCAAAATAAACAATTGGGACTACAGTTGACCCTGAACAACATGGGTTTTAACTTGATCTGTGTGAGGTGTTTTATACACAGATTTTTTACAGTATGGGATTGTACATGTAATTTCTCTTATGATATTATTAATATTTTCTTTTCTCTGGCTAATTTTATTATAAGAATATAGTATATAATATATATAACATACAAAATATATATTAATCAATTATTTATATTATCAGTAAGGCTTCCAGTCAATAGTAGCCCCTTAGAAGTTAATCTTTTGGGGAGTCAAAAATTATACATGGATTCTCAACTGGACAGGGGTTAGGTGCTCCTCAAACCTCCCACTGCTATTCAAGGGTCAACTGCACATCAGACTAAAAAGCTTCTGTGCAGCAATTGAAACCATCAGCCATATGAAAAGACAACCTACAAAATGGTAGAAAATATTTGCAAGTTCTATATCTGATAAAGGGTTAATATCCAAACTATATAAGGAATTCCTACAACTCAATAGCAAAGTAACAGCTCAATTTAAAATATGGGCAAAGGTCTTCACTGACATTTCTTCAAAGAAGACACACAATGGCAACAGCTATACAAAAAGATGTTCAATGGCACTAATCATCAGAAAAATACAAATCAAAATACAAATAAAAACCACAGAGACATGTCACCTCATACCTGTTAGGATGCCTACTATTAAAAAATTAAATAAATATAACATGTGTTAGAGAGAATATCGCAAAATTGAACCCCTTGCATGCTGTTGATGAGAATGTGAAATTGGCAACTGCTATGGAAAACAGTATGGAGTTTCATCAGAAGGTTAAAAATAGAATTTTACTCACTTCTGGCAATCTCACTTCTTAGTATTTATCCAAAAGAATTGAAATTAGAATCCCAAAGAGATATTTGCACTCTCGTGTTCATTGCAGAATTATTCACAATAGCCAAGTTGTAGAAACAACTTAAATGTTCATCCACAGATGAGTGGATAAAGAAAAAATGATCAATACACATGATGGACATTAATTAGCCTACAAAAGAAGGAAACCCTGCTGTAGGCAACAACACGGATGAACCTTGAGGACTTTATGCTATGTCAAATAAGCTAGTCACAGAAAGACAAATATTGCATGCTTTCACTTATACGAGGTATCCAAAACAATCAAATCCATTGAAGCAGAGAGTAGAATGGTGGTTGCCAGGAGCTACATGAGGGGAAGGAAGGGAGGTGCTGTCCAATGGTTAGAAAGCTTCAGTGTTGCAAGTTGAATAAGCCCTAGAGGTCCGCTCTACATTATGCTTCTAGTTAACAATACTGTATTGTGCACTTAAAAATTTGAGAGGGTAGATCTCATGTTAGGCACTGTTACCACAATTTTTAAGAAAGGAATGAACAACCAAATGTCTTTATAAATTTTCCATGAGATCCCAGAGTGCCAGCCTCGTGGTTACCCTCTCTCATACAAAGTGAATTTTCCTGGATGGCAAATAATCTGGGAAGAATTTGGTATCTAGAAAGTTCACAGACCCTTTACATGCTTTCTAATACTCTGTCATAACCTTCTGATTATCACTTGAATTTTATTTGATAGTCTCTCACTGAGTCTTTCAGTTACTGAAAAACATGGAAATATGAACTTAAAAGGTTCACTTACAAAAATAAAGTTCAAATTCTTTTAGTATTCCCTAGTCCCCTGTCCTGACTTTGGATTTTGAATAGCTCCTTTGCTTATTGAAAGCCTCTATTCCTCTTTTCCTGAAAAAAGAAATCCTCTCCTATCTTTGACTCCATGTTTTTCTCTCCATTACCTCCTGAGTCAGTAGGAAAATATCCCGTGGGGATCTTTAGTGACCTTTTTAGGTTTTCTTTTTGGCTTTCATATTTGGTCATCTGTATTAGGTTGGGAACCCTCAAAACAAGACTTCTGTCAGAGTATAATATTTATATAGTTCTGTTTTATAGATTTTTACAGATTTCATTCCCTTGTATTTATCTAACATTATGTCAATACTTATGCTGCCTTAGATTATTCCAAAGGGAGGTCTGTGTGAAAGTAGGAAAGAAAATCTTTATCATGGAATGTATTTGCTGTGTCTCTTTATATACTGCATGCAAATACCAGTGTCAGCAGGAAAACAAAGCATTTGTCATATATACTGGGCTCTACTATGGTTTTCTTTAGACCACAGAAGATGACATATGGACATAAGTGACCCTGGAAGTGATTTTTGTACTTCTCTGAAGAGTAGTTTATCTAGGTGTGTCCATGCATCCTCACCTTATCTGAGGCAGAGCTACAAATCCAGTTTCATGGTTAAATTAGCAGGTAATCCCTCTGTTTGAAAGCTTTGAAATGGTGCATATCCTTCAGAGGAATCTGATTATGCCAGACCCCCAAGGTTCCCGCTTCAGTGCACAAGGGCTTAACTCAAAAACAACTGACTCAACCGGGGAATGCCAGTACTGGGAAACAGCCCTATGACTCTTTTGTTGTGATACATCCCAATGCATATGAACAACAGAAATGCAATTGGATCACTTGCACACTTGTATTCTGAAATGAGCTGTTGAGCCTAGATTTAGCTTTTCCTCCACCAGATTCCCCATCTTAATAAACAGCTCCTTCATCTTTCATTTGACTCCTTCCTCAGCACTCTCCTCATCTATCCAGTAAAACATCTGCACAGTAATTTACTTCTGAAAAACCTTCTGATGTATCTACATCTGGCCATGTCATTCCTAGTGGAAGCCCATTCTGTCTTTCCACAAGTTACTGAAATAGGCAGTGAACGCTTCAGCCTATTTTTCATATGTCTTCCTTACTCCTTGTCTATACTCTGCCTGAATAAACTTTACATTTTTTTGGAAATATTGTAACTGTACAAAAAATAGATAATATAGAAAACATTGTGTACCCAATAGCCAGTTTGAAGGGGGGGGGGTTAAATAGACACAGTTGAATTTTACCCTGTACCCTTCTCCATGTGTTCTCCACTTTTCTTCTCTGGAAGTAAACACTCTCATGAATGTGGAATTTATCAGAATGTTCTTTCAGTAGAGTAAATCTTGTCATGTTGTCTGTTCAACCCTTCAGTGTGTTTCCATTACTTTTAGTCCCCAAACTGTGCCGTGACTGACATGGCCTCTTGTGGGCTGTTGCTGTTCCCTGGCTGCCTCTCTCCAGCCTCATCACACATCATTCTCTGTGAGGTCAGGGGAGGCCCTCTCCCTATTCTAGCTGCCTAGTATAACCAGGCTCAATAATACTCAAACATACTAAGCGTTCAATAATTATTAGCAAATTGGATGAATACATGAGTGACCGCCAGACACTGTGTTGAGATTCCAGCATGCAAAAGTTCTGTCCCCTGTCCTCTAGGGTGTGCAACAGATGATAAGAGAGAAGACCAAACCAAGGGGTGGATGTGAAAATAAACAATTGTAAACCAGTGAGGTTGACACCTATAGTAGAAGTTGGGTTGAGCATAGGGATGGAACACCAAGGGGTGTAATCAGATCTTCTGGGGTTGGAGAGGATAAAAGACGGCTTCACACAAGAGGAGACGTTTAAATTGAAGCTTAAAAAATGAATAGGATTTTTCAGGGTACAGAAGGAAGAATGCATCTTTCAGGCAGAAGAATGCAGCATGTGAAAAGTGCATAAAATGCATGACACCCACGGAAGCTGGGAGTGTGGAGGAGAAAAGAAGGGGAAGTTCAAGAGCGGGGCGGCGGCCAGACCGGGATGGGCTTTATATATTGAGCTGTGTCATTAGGACCATTCTCATTGTTGAAACCCAGTTTATTACTTCTGCTCAGACACTCTGCCCAGCCAAGCTGAACAACATATACAAAGATGAATAAATTGACCCACCTGCACTTAAAAACTTATCTAATAAGGAGATCAAACATTTCCACAATGCAAATTGTTTTTATACCATTTTTTCCTCAAGTAGAAGTGTCTCTGGCAGGGCAGATTCGTATTAATGAAATTGGGATTTTTTAAAGTACTTTTTGGTAAAGTCATTGGACAGGAGCTTGAATGGCCGCAAACCAGAGGCCAGCATGTCACTAATGCCTGTGACTCACTCTTGCAGTGGGACCATGTTATGGTATCTAGTCTTTAAAAAGCACCACAGTCACAGAACCTACCAAGGCTGTAACAGCCACCTGAGTGGCTGTGGGGACCCATGTTCACGTGATTTTAACTCCCACCTTTTGCAGGATGGTATGGGGTTAGTGGGGAATCTGTGCTCACCTTCAACTCAAGGTCAGCGGTGAGTGGATACTCGTTGGGATATTTCAGCCTCTGTGGGTGACGATAGGAGATAACCATTTCTTTAGCTTAAGAATGGTCATCTTTCTTAATAACATATAAATACTCCTGAGAGTGAATAACATGGTAAAGATTGTATCCCATTCACACAGTAGCACCTAAAAATTTGTCAAATCTCTCATGAGAGAAGGTTTAAATATGAGGGAGAGAGCTAATTGCCATTGTATATCTACATAGGGTTTCTGGCAATGCCAATGCATGGAAAAGGAAATGTGGAAGCCTGAACAATGAACCCTCATAAAATTTATGCCCCCTCATGCCTCCTGCATCCCAAATTCATGCAAAGGTTAAAATGTTATTAAATTTTATTTTAAATAATTTAAAGAGGCATTCCTTTAGCACTGGTGTCTGATTGAATACAGCCTTGTCCCTGGCTTCGTTGAGCTTCGGGTACATAAACGAGGTGCACTCTTATGGCCGGGTTATGTCATTGAGGCCGGATGCTATCTGCAGCCCCCTTTACTGCTGCACTCACACACTGTTCAGGAAACTTCAAATGAATGTCCAGGGAAAGAATTCCTCATGTCATCCTTTCAGTTCTGGTTAGTCTGAAGCAGTTACACAAAAGTGTATTTGAGATACAGGCTCTTGCTGTTCTTCCACAAAGACTAATATCTGAGAAAACCAGGTTATCAATTATAGTATAGCCTCCATGCTTTCCCACAGTCCCCTTTGAGAAGTGCCTCTTTTCAACCTAAGATATTATAGTTTTGCCCCCTTGAGCCTTTTTGTCAGATATAAATATGGTGATGGGGGAGAAATATCTAAAAATCTCGTTTATTTTCCCTGGGAGGCAATAAAATGTTGTACTTGCACTTGGAAGGTCGTTTTTGTTACTGGTCACACCAGTTACTTAAGGGTGGGTTTGCAGGCCGCCTTTTCTCTCTGGGGTTGTCCCAGAGCTGTGGTTCTACTGTCTGTCCTCTGTTTGCCACCTGCGCATTTCTGTCTCTTCCCAGTTCTGGTCAAAGGCACTGTGAACTGAGAAGTTAAATGAGCCTTTTTTGTGAATATCATTTCCTACTGTTTTACTTAGGTTGGATAATCAGATGTTAAGGTTTAATTGAAGTGCATGTGTTGAGAAAGAGATGGGAAAAATGGCGTCTCTAAATGAAGTTTCAAGAGAAGTAAGATGTTCAGGTAGCTACTGGTTGATGGCTTGACAGAAGCTTCTCTATTCCTCTCAAAGGTATGGAGAGAGTTCTTTATAAATAAGAAGAAATAGAAAGGAGAAACAACCAGAAGTGTGATTCATCAGCAGTGACATTTCTTCTAAATGTTTTACCAAATATTTTTTCAGGCTTGTAAAATACCTTTGTGATAGTTATTTTAGTTAGATTCTGAATTCTCTTTCTTTCATGTTCTATAGATTTCAAGTTATCATCTAGATATCTATTTTACGATAAGCTGATTGTTTTCTGCATTAAACCAATATACAATATATTGCCAGTGAAGAAGAAATAAAAGTTATAATGATTGGAAAGGAAAAACATTGCCATTATTTTCTAATGATATGATTGTCAATAAAGGAAAGCACCCCAAAAATGTGCAGACAAATTATTAGAATTAGTTCCGGAGCTAAAGATTGCTAAATATAAAATCGTATACAAAGGTAATTTTCTGAATGCCGCCACAAGCTGTTATAAAATATGATTGAAACTAAAGTTTTTAATAATAATATCTTCAAAAAAGACTAAGTAAATTGGAATAAATCTAAAAATGATATACAACACATTTTTGAGAAAATGAATTCAAAACAATTTAAGATATCTAGATTGCCTAAATAAATATGTATGCCATGTTTGCACGTTGGAAGACCCAAAATCAAAAGGAGTGAATTCCTCCTACACTTACTTAAACTTTCAGTGCAGGGGCACCTGGGTGGCTCAGTCGGTTAAGCCTCCGACTTCGGCTCAGGTCAGATCTCACGTTCGTGGGTTCGAGCCCCGCCCCGCGTCAGGCTCTGTGCTGACAGCTAGCTCAGAGCCTGGAGCCTGCTTCCTGTTCTGTGTCTCCTTCTCTCTCTGCCCCTCCCCCTCTCATGCTCTGTCTCTCTCTGTATCAAAATAAATAAAACATTAAAAAATTTAATAAAAATAATAAATAAACTTTCAGTGCAGTTTCAGTCACATTCCAACACCTTTATTTTACTTGTGTGAGTGTGTGTGTGTGTGTGTGTGTGTGTGTGTGTGTGTATCTTGATAAACTAATTCAGAAGTATGAAAGAGTGAAAGGCTAAAGATTATTACATATTCTTTTTTATTTTTTAATGTTGAATTATTTTTGAGAAGGAGACAAAGCTGGAGTGGGGGAGGGGCATAGAGAGAGAGAGAGAGAGAAAGAGGGAGGGAGAAACAGAATCTGAAGCAGCTTCAAGTCTGGCTCTGTGCTGGGCCCGCAGCCTGCTTAAGATTCTCTCTCTCTCTCTCTCTCTCTCTCTCTCTCTCTCTCTCTCTCTCTCCCTCTCTCT
>NC_043709.1:118468819-118470792 GCF_006229205.1 Suricata suricatta
TCTCTCTCTCTCTCTCTCTCTCTCTCTCTCTCTCTCTCTCTCTCTCTCTTTCTCTCTCTCTCCCACTGCTCCTCTCCTTCTATCTCTCAAAAAATAATTAAATTTTTTAGAAGTAAAAAGCGTAAAAACTCTAAAAGAAGGAAATGATAAATTAAAAAATGTATGAAAGAGGTTAGCAGTAAATTTTAAAGGTTATATTTGTGCTTCATTCTATATCTTTTAGTCTGGATGGTAGATAAACTGATATATGGGTGCTTATTACTTATTCATATGTGCATAAGTGTATATTCTCTGCATATGTTATGAATTTTATCATTGAACATTTATTTTTAAAGCCATTAATATACATAGTCATATATATAAACAAGTAGCAATTAGTCAAACACCACAAAATATCCATATTTGAATGTATATGAATGTTTGAATATGTACTCAGGAATTTTAAAATCTAAATATCGCTTGCAAAGACTCCCAAGGTCAAGGAAAACGCTTGTATTTTGATCAAAATAAATATATCCTGTCAATTTTTTTTCAAGTAGGATTATAGGAAGTAGACTCTCCTACATTTGAATTAGGATCTAATTTGTGAGATAAATGGTGGTACTAACCACATTCCACATTTCGGCCTCAGTAACCATATAACAAATGAATGCACATAATTCTGTATAGTAGCTGTGCTGGAAGAATATATATTCTTTTTTTAAATGTTTTTATTTTATATTTGAGAGAGAGAGACAGAGACAGAGCATGAGCAGGGGAGAGGCACAGAGACAGAAACAGAATCTGAAGCAGGCCCCAGACTCTGAGCTGTCGGCACACAGCCCGGCAGAGGGCTCGAACTCATGAGGAGTGAGATCATGACCTGAGCCAAAGTGTGATGCTCAACCAATGGAGCCACCTAGGTGCCCTTAGAAGAATATATATATTCTAATGAACTCTCCCCTGAGTCAACACTAGGAAGAGATGACTGAATGAACTTTGTTTATTTGTTTGTTTGTTCATTCATTTGGTATGAAAGCAAGGTTGTGAAAGAAAGGTAAGACATGGATGTAGAATGTCTTAGCGCTGTTTTCAATCTCTCACTGCTCTCAGTAACTACAGTCTTTCCTAAAATGGAGCTGATAAATTTCATAGAAGAATACATTCTATTTTTGAAAATAAAATGCCATTTTGAAAAGCTCAATCTAGGTGGTGTCAGCCAAAATAGCAATGAGTTGGGTGCATCTGGGTCAGAAAAATGAGTAAAAACATGTCTAAAATGCTTTCAGAGGAAGTAGGCTAACGGGATTGTTAACTGGGATTAAGGACTTTATGATGCTTCAGATTTAAGATAGTCAAGATGCATTTTGTATTGATATACAAATCTACAACTCTAAGATTCTCTCTCCCTCAAAAGAGAAGAATATAGGAATAACCCAAGGATGCAAAAACCCCAGTGCTTCAGAACATGAGTTTCATTTTGCTAATTCAGAGAATACTTCCTTGTTTTCCTTAGCCATGTCCAAAGCCACTTCCTATCACTATTTCAGATTCGTGGTTAGCAACCAAGAAGTGAAATGTAACTGTAACGATGAGTTCCACTCAGTTCTCATAACATTATATGTATAACGAATGTAAGTAACATAATATGAAGATATACCATAAGGAAATATAACAAAATATAATACATAATTTAAAAATATATAAGAAGTAAATACATAAAATAAAATGTTTGTGTATGTATTCATATTTGTGTGTATACACATACCACACACACACCTGTATACATATAAACAAAGCCAAATACATAAATTCCTTTCTTTTCTCAGATACACTGAGTTTTTCTTTTGGCATCTAAAGTTTTTTTTTAATAGTTTATTGTCAAATTGGTTTCCATACAACACCCAGTGCTCTTCCCTCCAAGTGCCCTCCTCCATCACCACCACCTTTTTTCTCCCCTCCCACTCCCCCTTCAACCCTCAGTTCATTTTCAG
>NC_043709.1:118470892-118495994 GCF_006229205.1 Suricata suricatta
AAACATGGTATCTGTCCTTCTCTGCCTGACTTATTTCACTTAGCATGACACCCTCGAGGCCCATCCACTTTCCTACAAATAGCCAGATTTCATTCTTTCTCATTGCCATGTAATATTCCATTGTATATATATATACCACATCTTCTTGATCCACTCATCAGGTGATGGACATTTAGGCTCTTTCCATGATTTGGCTATTGTTGACAGTGCCGCTATGAACATTGGGGTACATGTGTTCCTATGCATCAGCATTTCTGTATCCCTTGGGTAAATCCCTAGCAGTGCTATTGCTGGGCCATAAGGGAGTTCTATGGATAGTTTTTTGAGGAACCTCCACACTGTTTTCCAGAGCGGCTGCACCAGTTTATTTTCCCTCCAACAGTGCAGGAGGGTGCCCATCTCTCCACACCCTCGCCAGCATCTATAGTCTCTTGATTTGTTCATTTTAGCCACTCTGACTGGTGTGAGGTGGTATCTCAATGTGGTTTTGGTTTGTGTTTCCCTGATGATGAGTGATGTTGAGCATCGTTTCATGGGCCTGTAGGCCATCTGGATGTCTTCTTTGGAGAAGTGTCTGTTTATGTCTTCTTGGCATCTAAGGTTTTGAGTGTTCAAATTGTAGGGCATATTGAAACTACCAAGTGCAGATTGTCATATGAATATACAATGGGGTCAGTGCTCTTTTATTAACAGTCTGTTTCATTCCTTTCACTGATAATTCATCTTCTTAAAGGACCAGATAACTAAAACTTCTGAGAAAATGTAGTCGTGGTCACAATTCTGTGACTGTGAAAGGGCTCATGTCTCAAGGAGGTGGGCAGTATCACAGTTTGAACCTGACCATGGGGCTGCAGCAGTCAAGAACAGATGAGGAGGGGAATCCGTGCAGCTGCAGAGGGAGCTTCCACAGGACCCTGACTTTCAAGGGATGTCACAGGGCAGTGCAGACGTTCCGAATGTATGCTGAATGGAAGGATTGCGGCTACATCTCTGTAGCATTTCTTCCCTGATGAATGCACACTACAGTGCTGTTTAGAAGGGGTTAATTTTAACCTAATTTTACAGAAGAAATTGCAACTCAATGAGAGTAAGTGATGACATGAATGATACACACACACACGCACACACACACACACACGCACACACACACACATATATATATATATATATATGACCTAGAAGTTAAATCCTAAGACATTAAAACCAAAACTATCTGAGGCATCAACTGGGACACTTTAGTTGTACTAGGGGGAAAAAAGGAAGGGGGCAAGCCCTTGAGTCCTTGGTGCACTGCAGATGGTGGTGTTTGAGAAAGCAAAGCTCTTCTACTCCCTTTTATAGCTCTGTCCTTTCTACATGAATCGTATTTCTCTTGCACTAAAAAAGGGAAGGACAATGAAGAGATTGTCATTCAAGACCTTTTATGACCCGATCTGGAATGATTCTGGTAAAACGTAGGGATGAAATCTCTGTGTCTCCAAGGAATGTCTGAACAATGATGGGAAACAAAATCATTTTGGGAAGAAAGGAGGCGGGGAAACATAGCTTTAACTTCAAAAAATGTATAATATGATTTGTTTTGCCATTTATAGGTAGCTAGAGCACTATTCTGAACAGGAATTCAAAGGCGGTATTCTCCTCCTACCCAATATTTTTACTTCAAGTTTACCTGATTTTTAAAGTAAGAAATGCAGTACTACAAATTATTCAATAAGTACAGTAAGGTCTGATGATGTGGGAAAAACATTGCCTACCTGAAGATGGCCTCCCTTTACAGGTGGCCGTTTTGCTTCCAGGGCTTTTTCTGGTCATTAAAAAAACGGATTTCAGTGATAGTTTTTAAGTCCTTTGAAAAGGATGGGTAGTTTTTCTTGCTCTTCAGGGTAATGGGGCACCCTGGTGATAAAGTAAAAGCCACAGTTTGAGCTCCCCTCTCTACAGCAAAACAGAGCCTGGATGGGAGGCCAGCTGGGAACTTTGAGCTGTCCTAGGTAGTTTCCCAAAGGGGTTACTTAGGTCCCAATAAATAGGCACAAATCCCAGGGGCAACTGATATTCACAGGTCAGGAAGCCAAGTAGTTGTTTTCTAGAAAGACTGCCCACAGGGAGCAGGGTCCAAGAGATTAGGTGGGAAACGAGATAGAGGCTTTGCAAACATGGAGCAGCATCGCCCCAAATTAAGCCACCTCGGGTACTGGGGTCTGACTCCCAGCTAGAACTCAGTGCTACATGTGAGCTCAGCATTTGACACAGGATCTCTGAATCCCCAGTCCGAGGGGCATAAATAATTCAATGCAATTCTCCCATTCTTCCCTATGTAGGAATAAGACTTTTGAAATATTACCTGGATCAATCTGAATAGAGGAGATGGACTTGATACTCAAGCAAACAAGAGCAATCAGTGCTTCCATGAAAAGCCATGTGTTCCGTGCACTACACAACTCCAGGCGGTGTCATTCATTATCTGCAGTGTGAATGGACCCATCTCTGCAAATTTTACATAATCAGAAACATTTGGAGGAGAGAGAGGAAGGGTGCTGTTGACAGGGGCCACTAGCAATTAACATGAGTTAAGAACAAGTCACATAGATTTATTTGAGAAACAAGAGGGAGAAGGCAAGAACTATAGGCTACAATTTTGTTAACAGTTCAAAATGAAAATGAAAGAGTTACAGACTTTTGTCTCTCTTTCTCTCAACATCTACACAATTCTGGCTCCTGCTCTTTCCTTCTAGAGTTGGAGAGAAGCACTTTATATAGTCAACATATATTTTTATATTGGTAATTTCATGAACATAATTCGTAGCCAATAACCAAGTTGTCACTTGTTGCTTTTTTTCCCCCAAGGAATGGCTTTGCTATGATTTGCAATCCCCTATGGTGCCTCGAGCCAGTAGAATAAAGGAGTCTAGGAGATGTGATATATTTTAACATATTTATTTAAAATTTTCTATTTCTAGAAAATATACTTGATATATTTTACCTTTAACAGCTTGTTGTAAGTGTAAAGGGAAAATATTTGGTGAGTGGCAATATTATAGGTTGCTTCCAGGACCCAGTGGTTGACAAGCTCGCATGAACCTCAGAAATGTTTTTTCCTTTTTCTTTTTTTTCTTTAATCATCTAGGTTGCATGTCCAAACCAGTATCCTCACAGTGAACTGTGAGGTCTACTCACAACAATTTTGTCCAGAGGGAGCTCGTTACATGAAACCTATCATTGTATGGTTGCAGCTGGCAGACCTTTCCATTACCAGATAACTTACCACAACTTAATTTTCAAATTAGCAGTTGCTGCCACATATGGTTTTGTTTAAAAGGCCAACTTCACTACAAACAAGTATTTGTCTGAAAGGGGTGTAATTTATAGCATAGTGAGAATGTATTGGGATTCATCAAATGGCATTTGTGTAGAATGTAAGTTGAATTATGCCCAGATTTCACTTGTTCGCTTCAAGCAAGCTTGTCCACAACAAATGCAGAGTGACTGACAGAACAATTAACCACGAGCACCACCCAATGCAATAACTCAGGCTCTCATGAATAGAAAGGAAACAGATCACATGTAAAGTTAGTGAGGAGTCCGAATGGGGAATCTGTTCTCTAAATCCTGGTGGAACGAAGACCACGGATTTTGGATCTGTCTGATTAGCATGTAGACAAGTATGTACATCATAAAGGTTACAATAGTGCCTTTGTACTCTAAAGGTAGCATTTAACTATCAGTGCTCAATACCCTACAGGCATACACATTAGCTCCAACCTTTCCTTGGGGTCAAAAATATCAACTGAAAGATGATGAAATTAAATATTTTACCCAGCCCTTTACACATCACAGTTTCATAGGATGTTTCACAGACAATTATAATCTTTATTAGTATGACACTTCCAACTAAATAAAATAATCATTTGCAACCAATAAAATGTTAACATTCTTACAAGGTGTCTGCTTCATCAGAATGTAAGAAAAGATATCTCGAATGTAGAACTTTGGACATTCAGGCTTTTAGTTATCTGGTTTAATTATCTGCCCTGTAGTTAGAGTCTGCAGTATACCTTAGCCCAAAGTAGAATAATGCAGAGAAACAAACATCATACCATTTGAGTCTGAAGCACAATTTTGAAATCATGTAAACATCTCAGGGAAATCCAGTCAGCTCATGTATATTAGATACAACAGACATCAGGAGGTAAAAATTAGAGGGAATTTAATGGATTGCTTATTGTCTGCACATTTTTATTCTAAACACTGATTTTAAGTGTTTTTCATGCATCAACTTATTCAACCATCACAACCCAATGACTACTCCCCCATTTTACAGATTAGGGAACTGAACCACAAAGGTGCCAAGTAACTTAGTCACACCACGAGAATATAATTTGCTTGTATCATTAAATAAATTCTGTAATAATATCTCATTCACCTACCAACTTAAGTCTTATTTTGTGGATTGCAACAGAGGAATCAAACGTAAACCTATCCATAAACTTGGTCAATTAAAAGAACAGAGACTGAAATAGGATCCGAGGTGACTACAGCTGTATTCCAAAGTATAGGGGTTGGAATTTTCACAGGGAAAACAGGGTGTTTCTTCCTCAAACTTCTTTTAAATAAGAAGCTTGTTAGTATGACCAAAAGAGATATTTTAAGATTAGCCCCTTCACATGGCTACCATTTTGAAAAAAACGGTAGAAACATTTTGCTTAAATAACCCCATAATGTGAACAATGAGAAAAATAAAATACAGTAAAACCTTGGATTGCAAGTAACCTCTTCTGTGAGTGTTCCACAAGATGAGAAAACATTTCTAATAAATTTTAATTTGATAAACAAACGATGTTTTACATTACGAGTAGTGCATGATGCCGAACGCCAAATGATCACATGTGAGCCAATGGTGCCCTCTCTCTCTCTCTCTCTCACTCACACACACACACACACACACACACACACACACACACACACTCACTTACTCACACTGCCGGATTGTGGATGATCGACTCTCACGCTCAAACGCTCAGTCTCAGGCCATGGTGTTTGGCAGAAATTAATGATTTTTCAGAATACTGAAACGTGCCCACAACTGGCACTAGTGTATTTTTTGTCATTTCAAAGCACCTATGGACAGTCCCTTGCTTTTCCAGACAAGAGGAAGCTTAGGACTGCTTTGCTTCATTCTAGGTCAGGTTGCCTGCGAATATAGACCCTTTTCTCTGCTGTCTTATTGTCAGTTACACTAAATCCAGTAGATCACAAGAGTTTATTAATACTGCACTCTAGTCAGCATCCGTGTAAGCAAACACAATAGCCCCCATGCAGACAAAGATTCCACTGAGCCAGTAGATAGCAGTAATTCCATCAGTGATAATGAAAGTTGTTCTATACGATAACTCCCCTCTCGTCTCCCTCACACCAGCCACAAAGGTTTTAAGTGCAGGTTAATTTGTCTATTTTTCTTTATATTTTGTATTTTATTTATTATCTTGTATTATACTACAGTATTATAGTCATTTTTATATGAATATTTTTGGGTTGTAAAATTAACCATCTGAGTTTCCATTATTTCTTATGGGGAAATTCACTGTGATATACAAGTGCCTTGGATGACAATCATGTTTCCGGAATGAATTATGGTCACAAACCAAAGTTTTACTGTATATAATTTCTCTACAATAGAGCATGCCCCAAAAAGCTAAAGAAAAGAGGTAAATATCTAAATGGGACAGTGGCAGCTCTGAGTGCCTTTGAAGCTTTGGAAAAGTTTTGTTCCATGAAAGCACTCTTTAATTTGCACAACTTGTTCTTATTCAACATCTAATCAGATTTCCCTACTCTCAGTAGGCCTGTAAGATTTTCCTCTTGCTCAGTGATGACTCCCTGCTGAAATGACATTTTCAGAATTTAGAAATGTATGGAAAAGTCCATAGAACCATCACTATAGTTAACCATTTCACTCCATGGTCACCAAGAACTAGGAACTGGCTTGCCATATGGCTAAGGAGAACAAGCATGTGTTCTTTAAATTCACAACAGTAAACTCATGTGTGGAGTAAGTGGGGGGTTTTGCACCCTTAGCTTATTTTTTCACATTATTCTTGGTGGCGGCAGAGTGGTAAAAGTGGAAATAGATTAAGAGCAGGGGCAAACCAGTTAGCAATTATAATAGCTGTTGGCTGTTAATAGTATTTGTAGCATTGGTAATACAGTAACAGCAAAAATCACTTTTTAATGTTACAGAAATAGAAGAACAAGAATTATAATTATAGTTTTTATATATTAACAGATTCTTCCATATTTTTATTCATTTATATGGGAACAAGATGAGACTTAACCTTTGAAATTTGGGATATTGTAGTTCTAGAATTTTTTTTTCTGATGAAGGGAAGCACCAGTTAAGGATTTGTATGATTTGAAAACTGGGTTATGGAAAATGGAGAATAATTTTTTGTCAAATCTAGGTGGAAACATCCAGAGATAAAAATATACATATATGTATCTTATTTTTTAAGAATTAACTCTAAGAATTAGGTATCTGAAATCATTTATGGTCCTGTATTTTGTAACTCTGTTTTCCTGGGAATTGTGGCTGCTTTTCTTAGACCTGTTTTGGAAAATTAACTTAGTATTACTTCACAATTATCATATTGCCTTGATTATGCACTTCTTATTCTTTAAATCAAGGCAGGTTTCTCCATTAGTACATGGAGAATAGAGAAATAACTATCCAGAGGCGCTGTTCCTTACAGAACATTCTCAGAGTATAATTTAATCCTTTCCTTGAAAGATCATACATATAAGGTTGCCTGGGTGGCTCAGTCAGTTAATTGTCTGACCCTTGATTTCAGCTCAAGACATGATCTTACAATCTGATGGTTTGTACAGTTTGGGAGATCAAGCCCTGCATTTGTCTTTGTGCTGACAGAACAGAGCCTCCTTGGGATTCTTTCTCTCCCTGTCTCTCTGCTCCTTCCCAGCTTGCGCTCTATCTCTCTCAAAAATAAATAAATAAATAAATAAACATTTAAAAAAGAAGAAGAAGAAAGGTCATATTCATACAGAATTTTTGTATCCACCTTAATGGTGAAAATATAGACATGCTCATGAAGGTAGGCGAAAAAAACAATTCATAGGTCTTGAAACTTCATCTTTATAATTTTAAGAATGTGATACTGACTTTGAACATTGATACTCTGAAATTTTACAGGCAAATAAAATAAAAGTGATGAGTATGTTACTCTATCTTAATATCATTTCATACACTTGAGATATCTGAAATAGTACAATTCTGCCCAAGACAGATGAAATTTATTTTGAAAGATATTACTTGGCATTTGAGAAACAAGAAGTGAGCAATCATTAAAATACATGGTAAAGATTATAAGTTAGAAATATATTTTTAAAGTGAATAGCTAAAATTTAATCATGCTTTTGATAAAAAGTGAAAAGGAAGTCAAAAGAGTAAGACAACGCTAAAAATAAATTAATTTCAAATATTATTTCAAAATAAATAAATAACTGCAAATTTAAATGTCCAATAACTTACCGAGAAATCATAACTGAGAATCTGAAACAATGATGACCACAATATGTCAATGAATGCTTTGTTCAGACCATGAAGTGAAGTAACATGAGCTTTAACACGTTTTTAGAGGTTTGAATTCTACACCACTTTGTGGGGGTTTTTAATCTTGCTTGTTTTATTTCATTAATTCTTATGAAACTAGGAAATTAATCTATAGTAGTTTCAGATATCTGGTTAACTTGACATTGCCTAAACACTATAATTGCTTTATCATAAATGTGTGTGTGTGTGTGTGTGCGTGCACGCTTTTATATATACGCATGTCGGTGTGTGTAATGTGTATATATAATAAAAATATTATCTATATAATGTTCTTAATTTTGCATTTCTTAGATTAATATTAAAATTAATTGTCATTCCCTGAGCTGACTCTCCTTTCTGGAAGCTAAAGACCTTGGAGGCAAGAAGCCAGTATAGGATTAACAATTTGTCATGGATGATACACAACGTAAATAAAGCCAATGTGAATAATTGGAAATGGGCAGCGTTGTAACATAGGAGCTATGGAAAGTTAATTCAATATGAAGTTCTTCGTCGTTAATTCTCTCTTGTTATCCAACCACTAGAATAGGCTGCCATTGATAACTTTCAAAAGAAAGAGGCATTTGTGCATTATCAGTGTTTTACCATTTTATCTGTAACATATAATCCTTTTCTTCTTTATAGAGTGCTAGTATTATAATAACTGAGAAATGTGCAGGTTTTTCCTTGGGTGTTTAACATACTTTCAATTCTGACAAAAAGGTTCAGAACATTTTCTGCATTTTAGTATTAAAGATATCCACGTGTGGTTTCTAAAATGTCCTAAACTGAGATTACAGTTGAAGAAATGCAATTAAACTTTGTAAAAATGCAATTAAACATCATGAAAATGCATTCGTTTGTAAAAAGGACTTGCATGTCCAGCTAGTGTTAAAATAACGAGGGATTAGTAATGGCAGATTGAGTATTTGAATTACATACCCTACTGTATTGCCTTTTTAGCCTAATGATCTCTTCCACAGTCCACACTTTTCCCACAGTTAAAATTATATATATTCTAGATTTCTGATTTATCAGTCTGCAAGACACAAAAAATCGTATGAGACTTTGTTCCTTAATCCAGAATGTTGTTGATCAGACGTTAAGACATTAATCATATTCCTTTTTTTAGCTACTTTGATATTTTATTTTCAAAATATGACAGTAATGGAGTTGGAGGTTATTTAATTAAAATTCTGTCTGGGCTTTTCTTTTACTTATTTCCCAATTTCTTCCCCCAATTACAGGTTTCATATACACTGGAGAAGTTGTACATCGAATGCTAACAGCCACACAGTACATAGCACCTTTAATGGCAAATTTCGATCCCAGTGTATCCAGAAATTCAACAGTCAGATACTTTGATAATGGTATGTATTGGTTCGCCTATTCTTTATTGACTGTGTACTGTTAAACATTGATCATCAGATTCATGTTCGTATTTTATGACCTGGAGTTTTTCTGGTAAGCTGGATTGTAAATTGCTTGATGCAAATGCCTGGAGTTGACAAATATTATACTGTAACTGTTAATATGTGGATTGAAGTGTATAGCCAAATGCCACTCATTTATGCGTTCATTCATTTGTTTGTTCAACAACTCTTTATTACCACCTCTTAGGCACTATAATAAATGAGTTGCTGTCAACGACTTCTTGAACAAAGCAAATACATTTATTTGATGCTATTTGCAATAAGTCCTTACTGTTGAAAAAACTAAATAAGGATAATTTGTTGTCTTCAAATAGAGCCAAGTGGCATAATACTTCAATGTTAAATTTCCAAACCTACTAATGATATATACTATAAGATGAACACACCTTGTAAAAAATACATAGTGGATAGTTAAAATACACCTATGAAAATCAAAGTCTCCTGACTTTAAAATAGGAAATAGAGCCTACCAAGGTTTATCAAGTGTAATGACAGTCCATCCCTACTATTTATTATTTGGGGACATATAAAATAGAGAAAACCTAAATGCTATTCACTAAGGAATTTGTGGTTCTGAAGACCTTCAGATAAATGGATTTCATGTCTGTATCTTATGGACGGCTAAAACTTTGTAGAGAAAACAGGAAAAGAAAAGTTTGTTCTGGAAAATCAAAGAAATTTCTGTACTCCATAATACAAAGGTAGTATTTATTTGCCCAAATGACAATTTCATCTTTTAAACTTATGGAACTATTTGATGTGAACCAAGTTATTTCTACTCACAATGACCAAGAAAAAAATTTACTAGTGAGTAGTATAGACTTAATCGTGATAGTAACATTGGGGAAATGTAATCATTTTGCTAAAAGCAATCTTCTGACCAGTGTGGTAAAGCCATTTTACAGGTGAAAATAGCAAACAAAGGAATCTAAACATAGTTAGATATATGCTCTGAGAAACACACTCCAAACAATTTGAATAGCTTGAAAGAATGTTCCAGTATTAAATAACTCTTAATGTTAGCCATAATAATTACTTCCTCCTATTATTTTAAGAGCAATCAAACTCTATCCTCCCTTAAAAAAATGAGGTGCTAAAGACAAGGATGTCCAAATAGATTATAAAGATACTTGAGGCAAAACTATAACCACTTACCTGAAACTTATTCCATGACCTATTAGCCAGAATCACCTTAGTAAGCAGCAGATGATTTGATGAAAGTGATTATTTTCTAAGCTCTGTCACTTACTAAATGTGTTAGAGACATCCACTTATGGGGACAGAATTCTGATGACTGAGTTTTCATAATATTAACCTCAAAATCGTAAAGCATAATGACATAAATAAGTCCCTCAAATAAGCGTATAGGACAGTATACCAACATGTGGTCTGATATATATGCACTTAAGTAACACCTTCATCTTCAAGATAAGGAAGAGTGTCACTAGATATTATGCCCATCATGAAAGAAATGGTGTAGGGTTGTTAGTCATGGGCCGGGAAATGGACCACGCTAACTCAGCTCCTCAGAAATGTAAATTCCATCCTTCAATCCATGGTTTTCTTTTGACAGTATATACTTTATATCATACTTCTCCAAGGAAAGTGCCTCCCTGGTTTACTTACCAAATTGCTCCCTATATTAAGCACCACCTAGAGAGAAATAGCTGAGTTAGGGGCTACTTTGAGAAATAGAAGATGTTATCTCTAAAAGCCACTCCCACCAACCATTAGGTCATAAAGTTTTAGATTTCAGTAACTTTTTAAAATTGTTTTAAGTTTATTTATTTATTTTGAGAGACAGAGACAAGGTGAGTGGGAAGGAACAGAAAGAGAGAAGGACAGAGAGAATCCCAGGTGGGCTCTGCGCTGTCAGCACCGAATCTGATGCAGGGAAACCCTGAGCTCATGACTGAGCTGAAACAAAGACTTGGATGCCTAGCTTGCTGAGCCACCCAGGTGCCCCTCAGTAACTTTTAATAAAAGAAGAAACTTAAAATACTAGTTATTTGACAGAACAGGATAGAGATATTTAGATTTTTAAATTTTTTTTAAATTTATTTTTGAGAGACAAAGAGAGACAGAGCACAAGCAGGGGAGGGTCAGAGAGAGAGGGAGACACGGAATCTGAAGACAGACTCCAGGCTCTGAGCTATCAGCACAGAGCCAGATGCGGGGCTTGAACCCATGAACCGTGAGATCATGAAGTAAGTTGAAGTCAGACACTTAACGGACTGAGTCACCCAGGCGCCCCCAGAGATATTTAGTTTTAAATTTAATAACATTTACACTTAAATAATCTTTCAATTATGTATGAACCACTCCGTGTATATGTAGAACCGTTTGAATTAATAAATGTTGGGGGAACTATAATGGTACTACTTAAAATTAAAAAACTTCTTGCAAACTTATTGTTATTTTTAAAAGTCTGCTACTGACGATATATTAAGAATACCTTAAGGGCACCTGGGTGGCTCAGACAACTGAGTGTCGGATTTCAGCTCACTTTATGATCTCAGGGTTCTTGGGCTTAAGCCCTACATCGGGCTCCCTGCTGTCACCCTTTCAGCTGAGAACCTGCTTCAGATCCTGTATCTCCCTCTCTTTGTCCCTCCCTCACTTGCACTTTCCCAAAAATAAATAAATATTTAAAAAATATATATCTTGGAGTGTCTGGGTGGCTCATTTGAACGTCAGACTCTTGATTTTGGCTCAAGTCAGGATACCTGGGTCATGGAATCAAACCCCGGACAGAGATTCTCTCACTCTCCGTGGGCCCCTCCCCCACTCACACATATGATCTCTCTCTCAAATAAGTAAACAAATAAATAAGAATATCTTCATCAGAATTTGCATTAATGACATTTAATTTACTCAATTTACGTGGACCTTTCTTTGGCACAAAATTTGAGGTAACCATATTTTCTTGAATTTAATGCAGAAATCCCTGGAAAGCAAGAACAACTCTGCCCTCCCCCACCACCTTGTAGGACAACAAACATTCATGCAGATTATGTCCATGGTCCTGCAAAAAGCTGTAGAGGCAGGACAGAGGGGAGGTATTCTGCCCTCTAATTCAGTGTTTTCTCTGTACCATCTAAGTGCCTAATAGAAATTAATGAATAAAGAGGAGACTAGAGCTTGACAGTTGCCAATATGCATGAAGGATAAATGATATGATTAGTAGGCATTTCCTGATCAGAAACCCCTTTACTTCTATGCTTACGGAAGCTTCCTGCCTATTATTATCCTCTTACCTTTCTAATATTTAAAAACTAGTAATATAGATACATAGATGCCCATAAAAAGATGAGACTTAAGTTTTAAGTTTTCACTTGTAACATTGGTGCGTGTTGGGTGTTCCCTATGATTAAAAGCACCCAGATTAAATCCAAAGAGAAAATTTTTGGCATCTAAATGTATACCTCAAAGAAACAAATACATTGCTATATTGAAAGTGTACAAGGTGATGATTTGTATACTTGGCAACAGAAATCCCACTGGGAAGTTAATTAACACATCAATCATCTTACATACTTACTGTTTTTTTTTCTTTTGGTGAGAACACTTAAATTTTACTCTTCGAAAATTTCAGTTATGCAAAACAGTGTTAAACCCTACAGTCAGTGTCCTATGTATTAGATCCTTAGACCTTATCTGCAGTGTATATGAAAATTTGTACACTTTTACCAACCTCTTGCTATTTTCTTCATCCTCTAACTCTTGGCAACCAACATTCTTAAATGTATGTTTATGAGTTCAACTATGTTTTGTTTTTAGATTCTACAGGTAAGGGATACTATGCAGGTTTTCTTTTTCTCTCTTTGGCTTATTTCACTTAGCATAATGTCCTCCAGACCATTACAAAGGCACAATTTCACTCTTTTTTAAGGCTGAATAATATTCACTGTGTGTGTGTGTGTGTGTGTGTTCTTTATCCATTCCTCTATAGATGAACACTTAAAGTTGTTTCCATGTTTGGCTATTATGAATAAAGCTGCAGTGAACAAGAGAGTACAGATACTATTGAAAAGTGATCTTGTTCCCTCTGGTATATTCCCCATAGTGGGACTACTAGACAATACTATAGTTCTAATTTTAGTTTCTTGAAGAAACTGTTTTCCACAGTAGCTGTGCCAATTTACATATCCCACAGACTACATGATTTTCCTATTCTCCACACCCTCTCCAGCATTTGTTACTTCTTGTCTTTTTGATGGTAACAGGTATCAAGTGATATCTCATTGTGCTTTTGATTTCTATTTCTCTCATATCTGGTATTGAGCACCCTTCATACACCTGGTTGGACATTTGTATATCATCTTTAGAAAAATGGCTATTTACTTCTCCTATTTTTTGTTTGTTTGCTATTTAGTTATGTGAGTTCCTTGTGCATTTTGAATGTTAACCTGTTATTGGGTATATGGTCTTCAAATATTTTTTTTCTTTCCCATTCCATAGGCTGCCTTTTCATTCTGTTGGTTTCCTTTGCTGTACAGATTTTTTGTTTGATGAAGCTCCACTTGTTATTTTTGCTCTTGCTGCCTTTGTTTTTGGTGTCAAATCCCCCCCAAAAAATCATTACTGAGACAAGGAGCTTACCCTCTGTGTTTTCTTCTAGAAGTTTTGTGGTTTCAAGTCATTTTGTGTTGGTTTTTGTGTATAGTGATTTAGGGGTTTAGTTTCACATTTTTGTATGTGCCTATCCACTTTTCCCAGCATCATTTTAAAAAATATTTTTAACATTTATTTATTGTTGACAGACAGAGAGAGACAGAGCATGAGCATGGGAGGGGCAGAGAGAAAGAGAGACACAGAATTTGAAGCAGGCTTCAGGCTCTAAGCTGTCAGCACGGAGCCCAATGTGGGGCTTGAACTCATGAATAGCAAGATCATGACCTGAGCCAAAGTCAGATGCTCAACTGACTGAGCCACCTAGGTGCCCCTCGCAGAATTTTTCTAGTGTTTATTAATTTTTGAGACAGACAGAAACAGACAGCGTGAATTGGGGAGGAGCAGAGCAGGAGACACTGAATCCATAGGAGGCTCCAGGCTCCGAGCTGTCAGCACAGAGCGTGATGCAGGGCTCAAACTCAGGAATGGTGAAGCATGACTTGAGCCAAAGTCAGAAGCTTAACTGACTGAGTCACCTGAGCAACCCTTCCAAGCACAATTCATTGAAGAGACTATCCTTTCCCCACTGAATATTCTTGGCTTCTTTTCTGAAATTTAATGGGCCACACAAGAACAGGTTATTTCCAGGCTCTCTATTGTGTGCCCCTGATCTGTGTGTCTGTTTTTATGCCAATACCATACTGTTTTGATTACCAAAGCTTTGTAATGTTTTGAAACCAGAAAGTGTGATGACGCTGCCAGTTTTGTTTTTCTTTTTCATAATTGCTTGGCTATTTGGAGTCTTTTGTGTTTCTGTACAAATTTTAGGATTCTATTTTATATCTGTGAAAAATGGCATTAGAATTTTTGTAAGGATTGCATTGAATCTGTAGATTGGTTTGGGCAGTATGACATTTTAATAATATTAATTCTTCTAGCACATGAATATGGAACATTTTCACACGATTTTTGTCTCTCCTCAATTTCTTTCATCAATATCTTCTAGTTTTCAACATATAGATCTTGCATCATCTTGTTTAAATCTATTCTGAAGTATTTTATTGTTTTTGAAGCCCTTATAAGTGGACTTATTTCCTTAATTTCTCTTCCTGAAAGTTGTTAGTCTGTAGAAAATCACTGGATATTTATAAATTGATTTTGTATCTTGCAACTTTACTAAACTCGTTTACTATTTCTACAATTTTTTGTGGAGTCTTAAGGGTTTTCTATTTATAATATCATGTCATCTGCAAATGGATACAATTTTACTTCACTTTTTCCAGTTTGGATTCCTTTTATTTCCTTGCCTAATTTCTCTGGCTAGTACTTCCCGTGCTGTGTTGGATAAAAATAGTGAGAATGGGCATCCTTCTCTTTCTCCTGATCTTAGAGAAAAGGCTTTTCACTTTTCACCCTTAAGAATTATGTTAACTATGGGCTTGTCATATATGAACTTTGTTATGTTAAGATACATTCTATCTATAACCAATTTATTAAGTGTTTTTATTATAAAAGAATGTTGAATCATGTCAAATGCTTTTTCTGCATTTATTCAGATAATTATAATTTTTATCCTTCATTTCATTGCTTTTTGCATCACATTGCTTGATATATATATATATATAAAATGTAAGCATTTATGACTACACACACACACACACATACATATATATATATGTTGAATTAATCTTGCATCCCAGTAATAAATCCAACTTGATCATGATATATGATCGTTTTAATGTACTGTTGAATTTGGTTTGCTAATATTTTGTTGAGGAATTTTGCATCTATGTTCATTAGAAATACTGGCCTGTAAGCTTCCTTTCTTAATAGTGTCCTCATCTGGCTTTAATATCAAGGTAACATTGATCTTATAAAATAAATTTTGAAGTGTTTTCTATTCTACTTTTTGGAAGAATTTGATAAGGATTGCTGGAAAAAAAATTTTTTTTATGTTTGCTAGAACTCCCCAGTGACGTTATCTGATCCTGGACATCCCCCTTTTTTTTTTTTTCTAAGTATTGAGTCAATCTCCTTACTAGTAATTGGTCTGTTTAGGTTTTCTATTCTTTCATGATTCATTCTTGATTAAGGATATGCTTCTAGGAATTTATATATTTCTTCTAAGTTATACAATCTGTTGGCATATAATTATTCATAGTAGTTTCTTATAATCATTTGTACTTCTGTGTTGTCAGTAGTCATGTCTCCAAATTCATTTCTGATTTTTTTATTTGAGTCTTTTCTCTTTTTTCTTAATCTAGCTAAAATTTTGTCAATTTTTTTATTTTTAGAATTTTTTTATGTCTTTATTTTATTTTGAGAGAGAGAGACAGAGAGTGAACTGGGGAGGGGCAGAGAGAGTGAGACACAGAATCGGAAGTAGGCTCCAGGCTCTGAGCTGTCAGCACAGAGCCCACCACAGGGCTCGAACCCACAAACTTTGAGATCATGACCTGAGCCAAAGTCGGATGCTTACCCAACTGAGCAACCCAGGCACCCCAATTTTTATCTTTATAAAAATAATTCTTTGTTTCATTGATTTTTTCTATTTTCTTTTTAGTCTCCATTTTATTTATTACTGTTGTGATCTTTTTCATTTCCTTCTACTAACTTTGGGTTTGTTTTGTTTTTCTGTTTAGATCCTTAAGGTGTAAATTTAGGTAGCTTTAGATAATCTTTCTTGTTTCTTAATGTAAGCATTTATGACTACACATTTTCCTCCTAGAACTGCTTTTGCTGCATCTCATAAATTTGGATATGTTGTGTTCCCATTTCTTGTGGCTTGAGATATTTTTATAATTCCCATTTTATTTCTTCGTTGACTCATTGGCTATTCAGGAAGATGTATTTTTTAACCTCCACATATTTGTGAATTCTCCAGTTTTCCTTCTGCTTTTGATTTTTAGTTTTCATACTTTTGGTTAACATACATGCATAAAATAATTTCAGTCTTTGTAAATTTGTTAAGATTTGTCCTGTAGCCAAACTTATGATCTATCCTGGAGAATGTTCCATGTGTACTTGAGTAGAATGTATCTTCTGCTACTACTGGATGGCATATTTTGTATATTTCCATTTGATCTATCTGGTGTAACAAGTCTGTTGTTTCATTATTGATTTTCTGACTGGATAATCTATCCACTGTTGAAAGTGGAATATGAAATTCCCTACTATTAATACGTTACTCTTTATTTCTGCATTCAGATATCTTAATATTTGCTTTATATATTTAACTGCTCTCATGTGGGTGGATACATTTTTACAATTATTATATCCTCTTGATGAATTGACCCATTTACCATTATATAATGATCTCCCTTGCCTCTTGTTACAGGTTTTGGCTTAAAGTCTATAATGTCTGATATAAATCTGTATACCCCAACTTTCTTTTGGTCTTTATTTGCATGTATACTGATGTTGTCTTCCATTATTGCACTTTCAGTCCATGTGTGTCTTTAACACTGTATCTCTTCTAAACAGCATATACAATAGTCTTTTTAATTCTTTTTTATATCTTCAGACACTCTTTTTTTTCCTCTGTGTCTCGTGATTGGAGAATTTAAATCCATCTACATTAAAAGTAACTATTGATAGTTATGAACTTATTGTCGTCATTTTTGTAGTTGTTTTCTGGCTGTTTCATAGTTCTTTTTCCCTTTCTTCCTCCCTTGCTCTTTTCCTTTGTGATTTGATCATTTTCTATATGTTTATACTTAGATTCCTTCTACTTTATCTTCTGTGTGTCTACTATGGGTTTTTGTTTTGTGGTTACCTTAAGACTTATGTAAAACATCTTATACAATCTATTTTAAGCCAATAATGACTAACTCAGATGCATATAATAGCTCTATATTTTTACACCCTCCACCACATTTTGTTTTTGATGTCACAACTTTTTAAATTGTATCCATTAATGAATTATTATGGTAATTTTTATACCTTTGTTTTTTAACCTTTATGCATGAGCTGTAAGTGACTTACTCATCACCATTATAGTATTAGACTATTTAACTATATGTTTATCTTTATTCAGTGATTTTTATATTTTCATATAATTCCTATTAGTTATTAGTATCCTTGCATTTCAGCTTGAAGAACTCCCTTTAATATAAGGCTGTCTAGTGAACTCCTTTAGTTTTTGTTTGTCTGAGAAACTCCCTTTCTCTGCCAATTCGAAGGACAGCTTTTTTTTGGTAGAGTACTCTTGGTTGCCAGGTTTTTTTCTTTCTTTCAGCACTTTGAATCTTTCATCCTATCCACTCTATCCTGCAAGGTTTCTACTAAAAAAATCTCATTGTCTTATGGGGGTTCCTTTAAACATAGTAATTTGCTTTTCTCTTTCTACTTTTAAGATTCTTTATTTGCTCTCCACTTCTGATCATTTAATTAAAGTGTTTCCAAATGTTAGTCTTCTTTGATTGATCTTATTTGGTTTTGGGTTTTCCTGGATTTGGGTGTCTGTTTATTTCTCCAGATTAGAGAGGTTTTTAGCCATTATTTTTTTGAACAAGCTTTCTTTCCCTTCCTTTGTCTCCTTCTAGGATTCTTATAATATGAACATCCATCTACTTGATGGTGTCACATACATTTCTTAAGCTATCTTTACTCTTTTATTCTTTTTTCTTTTTGCTTCTCTAACTGAATGATTTCCACTGTCCTGTCTTCAAGTGCATTAATCTTTTCTTCTACTTGACCTAGCCTGTTGTTGAACCACACTATTAAAATTTTCAGGTAAGTTATTGTATTCTTTATCTCTTTGATTTCTATTGAGTACTGTTTAACATTTTCCATATCTTTGTTGAAATTCTCACTTTGTTTATGTATTGTTTTTGTAACCTCAGTGAACATCTTTATGACTGCAAGTTTGAATTCATTTGGGTAAATTAATTTACTGCTGTTTCATTAAGAATGGTTTCTTGAAATTTATTTTGCTCTTTTGTTTGGAACGTATTTCCATCTTTTTCTTTTATTTTCATTTTTCTTAACCATGTTAGTATCTGCACATGAGATAAAATAGCAAACTCCTTGAGTCTTGTCAAAGTGGCTTATGCAGGGCACAAAGAGTATCAATCAGTCCAGCCCAAGCTCCTGGTTGTCTCTCAAACCTCTATGATTGCCCCTGATACTGCTTTTGTTCTTAGTGGTTCCCAGTAGTTGAGAATGTGCCAAGGCTCCTCATTGTTTCAAAGAGAAGGATCCCAGTCAACACCTACATGCAGGGCTGATCTGTGGCCAGCCCCTCAGGCAGGACCTAAGAAAGTATGCAAACTACTTCCAGGGAGAAACTGAGAGATAGGCATTTTTGCCTTGTCTTTCCACACCAAGCTTGGATATATAGTCATAAGTGGGTGCTCCTTCACCCATTTAGAAACTGTTTATTTACTATCATCTTCTAGGACTTGTAAATATAAGCCTAATTGGCTATCAGAGCAAGATGATTTGGGTGCCTAAATCCTGGATGACAGCTGTAAAAATGGGGACACTAGATATATGGACAAATTCTTTCAAGACAGATACTGGAAACTTTGTTTTATTGTTGGAGTTAGAGGAAAATGGTGGGGGGAGTTTTCATTGGCTCTCTTTGACCGTGGGAGAATAATAGTCAGCACCTAGATGAACTAAGCTTGACCATCATGCTATAGCTTATAAAGTATGTAGTCACACCCGTTCTAGGGAAAGACTAGGAGATGGGCATTTTTGCCTGCTCCCTCTCAGCTGAGCCCTAGGGGGAAGTGGGGACAGGAGAGGGAGAATAGTCATGGCAAGTACTCAAGGGCACGCCTGTTGCTTCTTTGTTTGCTACCATCCTGTGGGACTTGTAATGCAAACCCAGTTGTCTCTAAGAACTAGGGTGATCTGGATGTGAGGGTGATCTGGCTGCGACATCTGTCACCCCATTGATCGCCAGGGTTGATTCAGTTGCTCTAGCTGGCTAGGCGGGTGTCCCCTTCCTCCCTCACCGCTCCATGTGCGTCCCTCCCGAAGCTGCGTGTTCAGTTGAAGACGAGGACCATCCCCGATAGAGGAGGACCGTTCTTCAGTCAAGGGTATAGGAGTAGGTGCGCTCCCCTGCTAGAACCTCCAAACAAGCTCTCAAGAACTAGGGTGATCTGGGAACCTGTCTCTCAGGCTGCAGCCACAAAAGCTGGGTGCCTGACATGTATGCAAGCTCTTCTCCAGAAGGATGTTGGTGAACTGGTTTTGTAGTCAGAGTGAGAAAAAGGCAGAAGTTGGGGAAAGTGCCCATTGGCTCTACTGGGCTCCAGAGAGAGTCACTGAACCCAGATGCATGCAGTTTCAATGTGGGTATTTTCTCAGTTGCCTATATTACAGCAGTTTTCTCAAAGGAAATTGTTCTGTGTGTAGCTACACATTGGGTGTGTTCCAAGGGAGGGAAGTTCTGAGGCCTCCTATGTCACCACATATGGGTTAAAAGCTTTCAGCAGTAAGTTGAACTCAAAAACAAAACGAAGACAGTATTCTGTCTTACGTCAGTCATCAGGTACAGGAATTTACTCATGAGCAGTCAGATGGATGAAGTGCACAGGATATGGAGCTCACATACCAGGGCACTCCCTGGGCTCACTACTCTCCTAGCACCTCTGCATCTTCACTAACCCACAGGCTCTCTGTCATACAACCTCGGTTTTTCTTTTTTCCTTTTTAATCAGATGTTTACTGACCTGAGAGATAAGCTTATCTCTTTTGGTTCTCTGAATTTCATTTTCTGTAAAACATTTTTCATTTCTGTAAAACAAGTCTTCACAGAATGTAAACATGGTTTTTCTTAACCAAACAAAAAATCCAATACTTAGGACTAAGCAGAAGCCTTAGCTCCTCATTTGTTATCTTTTAGAAAAAAAAAAAGAAAAGAAAAGAAACAATGTCCGTTAAAACAAAACTATGAATTCTCATTGGTGGCTATTAAACTGTGTTTCAGTTTATATTTCATGTTAATAGTTTTATAGTAAATACTGGCAGATTGACTCATCAGAATATGATACATAGCGCTGAAGACTCAGTCATCCCAGTGCACTTGAACGTGAAAGGGGCTTCAGAAATCTTTGCCTAGGGCTCTTTAAGCTACCTTGCAGCCTCTTTGAAGCAATACAACAAAGACAGAAATACAGGCATTGTGAACCACAGAAGAAAATTCCCATTAGTGTTGAAGGAATACTTTTCAGCACGGAAGAGTATAATTCTAAGTAAGGAAGAGACATTTTCAGGTCTTTTATAAGTGATTCTAGCTTTCCTGAATGTGTTCATTTTTTTCTCTTTTGTCAAATGTATTTGAAGTTTGTTCAATCCACCTGGGCTGCATTTTGAAAGTGGCTCATAGAAGTTTAAGCAGACAGTACCCATTAACATTAATGGACTTCCTAAGGCAAAATTCTCTCATACTGGGCTCAATATTAACCTCAGTATGAGATTAGGTTTTACTAAATATTTAGAGAATACTCAATTGTTTAAAAATATCCCAAATACAATTTCAATAAAGAATTCCAATTATCCGAATAAAATTCAAGTAGCACAAATACTAGACTTGAAGACTGTATGCATGGTTTTGTGAAGTCTCTCACCAGAGTTGATTGGTATATTTTTATCCACGTGTTTCTTCTGTTTCAATGGGGTTTATAGGCACAGCACTTGTTGTCCAGTGGGACCACGTACATCTTCAGGACAATTACAACCTGGGAAGCTTCACATTCCAGGCAACCCTCCTCATGGATGGACGCATCATCTTTGGGTACAAAGAAGTAAGTAATATATTGATTTCCTTTCCCTTTGAACTTGACCTCTCTCTTTTTCTCCCAGTGTCAAGAAAGAGACATTTTACAGTCATGAACCTCAAATCATTTTCTCATGTCTTGGTTTGTTTTGCTTCATACAAAAAAATTTATAACATACTAGGTTGCACTGATTGTGAATTCTTTGTGTTATATTTTATATTCTGATATTATGATCAATGAATTTTATAAAATTATGGGACAATTATATCCTAGTGGTATTATAATATTTCCAACTTGTAAATAATCTAAATCTGATTATTTATATTTGATTTTTGTTTGATTTTGCTTTGTCAATTTCTGCGACACATTTTGGTTCTAATTCCAAAAGTATTATTATACACGTAAACTTGTGTGGCTCGATGACCCAATACTAAAAGCAATTAGGACTCATAATTCCTTTGGCCGGTATTTATTTCAACCTGAGAGGAAAAATTAATTAGAGTTCTAAGTGACAGAAAGAATAATGGAATTAAAACTTATGGTTTGTTTCATTTTAGCAAATTCACAAAGTAAAGAATGGAAGTTTATTAAATTATAGCCTTAAGTTTATAGAATATTAAATTATAATAATAGCATGTTAAATTCAAGAACTCTATTAACAATACAACTAAGGACTAATAGACAACCTAAACTCTTAGGGAAGAAAACAAAGGATATAAGAGTAAAATTCCAGGAACAGTACTGTGATATTTTAGGTAGTCAGTGGGCATGAGAGGAATTTTGACAATGGAATTAATGATGGGCAATTATTAACCCCTGGGTTAATGTATATTTGTAATAATACGGACTCAGTATCTTATTTGAAGAGTTAATTTTTCTTGGCAAATGAAAAGGATTCTCATCATTAAAAGGATGTTGGCAATTTAACATTTATTCACTTTGGTCAAGTCTTCTGAAATACATCTTTTCTATAAAGTGAGGGATAGTTATATATATATTATATAAGTCAACTTTTGAAAATCTTATAATCATTTACAATATTCCCACTCCTTTGAAGTATTCTTCCATGTGGAATATAATATAGGATCTGGTCTTCTTGGTGCTTTATCCAGAGCTATGATAGAATAGTCCATCATATATATATTTTTTATTTTTTGCCCATTATATTCTTATATCACCCTTCTTGGAAGCTGAGAGAATATGGTTCAAAGGGACTCCTCCATTTCTAGTTTTCATTACAATCTAGGGTCATCCTGGAACTGCAGGGTGACATTACAGAATGTTAGTTTTCAACTGTTTTAACCAGCGGTGGGAAAGTTTCTGGAGAGATACAGAGTCAGTAAGTCTAGGGTCTTAAATCTCACTAACTGTAGGCATTTTGAAGCGGAAGTTTGTGTTTGTACTGTGGTCTCTGTCTCTAGTCTTTATTATCAAAATTGTCATCTTTGTTTATACACTCTCAATGGGTGTCTCACAGCAGAGCAGCAGTTCATTTTTCCTATTCCTTCTTTGGAGGGGGTTTGCTATTTTTAAAAATGTGTTCTTTTCTTTATTTTAATCAAAGAAGAATTTTCCACTATGGTTTTCCTGTTTTGTCATGGGTAGTATTATACCGGTAGGCAATTTTAACACTTTCTTTAAATTCCCAGACTGTTATCCTCCTGAACATTAGTCCTTCTGAACTCAGAGTTGTAAAAAAGTCATTACTTTATTATTTGCCTTGTTGTCCTTTCTCTTTCCTGGTTAGAAAGCAGCTTTCTATTTCATATTCTACTTTATTTTTTCTGATAATTGCCATGCATTTCATTTTGTTGATGCAAATTTCTATTTGTAAAATTTGTCACAGTAAGGGTTCCCTTGCATTTGAGGGAAAGCTAGATGCTCCTTGACACCTCTAGAAAAATATTTATGATCACAATACCATAAAATAGTTGTTTGCACAATGTATTATCCTTGACAAAATGCTTTCACATACAGTATAGTTTTCAATTTTTCAACAATGTCCTACCTTCTTAATACTCATAAAGACACTGACACATGAAAGTATTAATAAATGTGTGTGGCTTAATTGTGGATTTAGACCATACATAATTGTCTTTATTTTATAGCTAAGCAGACTGAGTCAGAAAGGTTAAATGGCATGCTTATGGGCACAGAACTAGTTAAAGACAAATTCAGGACTAAAGGTTCTAATTTGGTAATCTGAAAATACTTCAATATTGTTTTCTTTCCCAAGGAGATTATGTATAACATTTCACAAGTCTATTTCTAATTTCTTTTTTTTTAAATATTGGTTAATGATTGGCATTTAAGAATCTTTTTTTCTGACTCTAACATATGACACAATCACAATCTCACAAAGCTAGAAGTATTCTGAATTAGGTTATAGAGCTAACACAATCATAAGGACATAAGAAGAGTATAATTCTATGTTTCTATCCAGCTTAAATTTGCAGAATTATCATTATAGAGAGGGAAATAAATACAATTCTTTCTATAATACGTTGCTACTAACTGGCTAAGGCCAACTTTGTTTTATTTTATTTATTTTCTTTCATTTCATTTTATGTGATGAGATGAAAAAATATGATTTATGCAGAAACTATCAATAGAGGACTTGTTTAAACTGTAGAGTAAAATTAGTAACCCATTGAATAAACTTATTGACACAAATTCTATCTTTATTTCCCTCAGGTGATTTATGTCAGTAGCTAATTATGTTTTCTGCATCAACTGTTAATGTGTCAAGTGCCCATCCTAACCACTCAGATGACGTTCAACTCCATCATGTTCCACATATGGTCATTTTTCCAACCTCATAATTTTTCATGTGCAAACTAGATCAATAATGGTCAATAAATGAGAACATACATTTTCACTTTTAATAATCTTTCTTGTAATATGGTTGAGATAGGGAAGTACTTCTGCTGTTTAACACAGATTTGCTCATGGCATTCAGCATTCTTTCACCAAAGTCCCAATGTTCTCTTAGCCATATTGGGGAGAGAAATAGTGAAAGCACCGATTCCTTTGAATAAGTAAGTTATCTCTCCTGAAATTGTAACTCTGTATCCTTGAGCCAGAGATTTACAATTCTGTTTTAAGTTATTGTTTACACAGTCTCCTATTGTTATACAGCTGTTTATTTTAGTTAACTTCAAAGATACAGTTTACTTGGGATGAAGCCGAAGCACAAAAAACATATTGTCTTTTTCTTAATTTCCTGTCAGATTACCAACTGTTCACTTTAATGCATTTTCCAATTTCACAGTATCCATTTGTTTCTTGTGCATGGATTTAATTACCTGATGAAATTAACCATCTTGTCATCTATTGACCTAATGTATTAATAACAGCTCCTTCAAAGTTCATGGCTGATAACTGATATCTAGATTGCCTATGGGTCTCTATCAGCTGTATTTTTTTCTTTTCCTCTAGATTTTTGTTCATTAGTCATGTCTCTCCACCCCCTTTGTCTATAATTGATTATTTTTTAATTTGCATCCAACTTAGATAGCATGTAGTGCAACGATTTCAGGAGTAAATACCTTAATGCCCCTTGCCCATTTAGCCCATCCCCACTCCCACAAGCCCTCCAGCAAACCTCTGTTTGTTCTCCAAATTTAAGAATCTTTTATGTTTTGTCACCCTACCTGTTTTTATATTCTTTTTGCTTCTCCTCCCTCATGTTTATCTGTTTTGTATCTTAAATTCCTCAT
>NC_043709.1:118496094-118518372 GCF_006229205.1 Suricata suricatta
CACACACACACACCACATCTTCTTTATCCATTCATCCGTTGATGGTCATATGGGCTCTTTCTATACTTTGGCTATTGCTGAGAGTGCTGCTATAAACATTGGGGTGCATGTGCCCCCTCAAAACGGCACACCTGTATCCTTTGGATAAATACCTAGTAGTGCAATTGCTGGGTCATAGGGTAGTTCTGTTTTTAATTTATTGAGGAACCTCCATATTGTTTTGCAGAGTGGCCGCACCAGTTTGTATTCCCACCAGCAGTGCAAAAGAGATCCTTTTTCTCCACATCCTTGCTAACATCTGTTGTTGCCTGAGTTGTTAATGTCAGTCGTTCTGACAGGTGTGAGGTGGTATCTCATTGTGGTTTTAATTTGTATTTCCCCAATGGTGAGTGATGTTGGGCATTTTTTCATGTGTCTGTCAGCCATCTGGATTTCTTCTTTGGAGAAGTGTCTATTCGGTCATGTCTCCTTTTATGCTAGATATGTTGGCCATTACTTACAACTACTAAAAAAATACATTGAGGCTGTGGATGATGTTTTCTTCCTCCAGTGAGCATTTATATTGTTTGTTTGATGGGTAGGATGGAACAGATTACTTTTTTAAACTAGCAAACATTTCTATTTTTTTCCAAATTTTTATTTAAATTCTAGCTAATTGACATATAATGTAATATTGGTTTCAGGAATAGGATTTAGTGATTCATCACGTACATATAATATGCAGTGCTCAACACAAGGGCCCTCCTTAATCCCAAACAGGTTACTTTAGTACTGTCATGGCTAAACTCTCTGAAAGTTGAGCATTAGTCCTTGTAAAGATTGCTATATTTCGGGGTAGCACTAACTTTTAGAAAGTAGTCCTTCAGGAATCTCCACCCAGGCCTGCGCATTTACTGCAGAATCTTTTGGCTTCGTGACCCTGAACACTGTGTTTTCCTCAGCTCCATGAGGAAGTTTTGTTCAGTTTTCAGCCTCTAAATCTTGCTTGTAAATTGCCAAATGCCTTAACAGGAAAGTGGTATTGTGTCACTTCTGTGATTTCATTTCTCTGGAATCTTGGCTTTTCAAGTCTTCGCTCTTTGATAGTCACCTGATGCCTCCAATAGGTTCTTCCTATATGTTATTTATCTTTCTTGCTTGATCTCAGTAGGAGAAATGGTCTTTTACCAATTTGTCAGCCATAACCAGAAGTCCCATTCACTTTTAATAGCAATTCCCTAATTTGACAAAGTCTAGCATTTATTAAGCCCTTTATAAAAACGCCAGGCAGTGACCTAAGTGCTTAAGATTTATCTCCTATAATTCTCACAAAAAACAAGCAGTAATTGCTTTTGTCATTTATAGAGAGGGAAACTAAAACACCCAGAGTGGTTCAATAACTTTCCCAACATTATGAAAAAAAAGTTCATCCAAGGTTATATGACTCCAGAACCTATATTCCAAATCACTGTCCCCAACTGCCTCTCTCTAAACTTCCTTTTCAAGAAATGCCTGAACTCCTTCACTCACTTTGATAGCCTCTCTGGTCTTTCCTGGCTGGTCAGTATTCTACTGTAGCTCTTCCCCCTTGACAGCACAGGTAAGAATGGTTTGCCTTTCTATAGCACTTACCTTATTTATTTTATTACTTTTTAAAAAAAAATGAGAAGAGAGGGGCGCCTGGGTGGCTCAGTCGGTTAAACCTCCAACTTCGGCTCAGGTCAGATCTCATGTTCGTGGGTTCGAGTCTTGTGTCAGGCTCTGTGCTGACAGCTAGCTCAGAGCCTGGAGCCTGCTACTGGTTCTGTGTCTCCTTCTCTCTCTGCCCCTCCCCCTCTCATGCTCTGTTTCTCTCTGTATCAAAAATAAATAAAACATTAAAAAATAGTTTAAAAAATTAAAAAAAATGAGAAGAGAATGTATATAGGTAAAAATAATAAAAATAAAACATGCACCCTTCCTTAGACAAATGAATTTGGAAAATCACATTCCTATTTCCTATTCCGTTAATAACCAACTATAACCTAGATCCCATACTCTTTGTTATTTTTATGATTTTTTAAATACTTACTTATTCATAAAATAAATAAGTGAAAGAGGGCATGCACGTGAGTGGGGGAGGGGCAGAGAAAGGGGAAGAGAGAATCCCAAGTAACTCTGTGATGTCAACATCGAGCCTGACACAGGGCTCCATCTTGTGAACCATGAGACCATGACCCGAGCCCAAATCTAGAGTCCAGTGCTTAACCAACTGAGCCACCCAGGGTCTTTTTTATGTTATTCTTAGTTACTACTCAATAGTGATTATTGTTTGTTCCTTACAGTAGATGTAGCCCTAAAATCTGGGAATCATGGATAATGTGTGAAGGAACTTAACTATTCACAAAGAAGAGTTCATTCCAAAAATATTAGGGATTTGAAATCAGATTTCTTAACAGTCCTCATGTTCTTCCCTAGTATATCATCATAATTTAGAAGTTGCATTTCCTTTACTTGTGCTTCTCTTTTGTATTTTAAATTTATTATACTATTTTTCCTATTGTATTTTGAATTTATTGTTACTTTGATACAAATTAGGGAAGGATATGATTCTTCCTGTATCTTTTGCAAATTCAGTTATTCTTTAACTAGCTTATGAGAGGGACAGGTAGTCATCAGTTTCTGACAACACAAAAAGAAAGATATGGCGATGGGGGAATCACAGAGAATGCGTACCGTCCCTGCAAGTCCACCTATTCCACCCATTTTCTTGGTTGAACACCTTATAGAAGAACTCTATTGTTTATTAAGTAAGATCATTTTCTAGTCTGTTTTTACCATTTAAGTATTTAAACTTAATGTACCTTAGTGTAACATCCACTGTTTTTGTGGATGGATGCATAGCTAATAAAGCAACACTGCCAATTTGTTATAGGTTTTTTTTTTTTTACATTTTATTTATTTTTGATAGAGCATGAACAGGGGAGGGGCAGAGAGAGAAAGAGACACAGAATCCGAAGCAGGCTCCAGGCTCTGAGCTAGCTGTCAGCACGGAGCCCCATGCGGGGCTTGAACCCACGAACGATGAGATGATGACCTGAGCTGAAGTTGGACACTCAACTAACTGAGCCACCCAGGAGCCCCAATTTGGTATAGGTTAAGTGTCTCCCTTAATGCATTTGTAAAATTTCCTTCAAAACTCTTTCTCTTATTTAAGATGTAGTGATTCTTCATTCATGATTATCATCCTGAAAGTATTTAAAAATGAACACTTGCTGAGCTTGTAGAATTTATGGGGAAAAAAATAACTCAAGAAAGTAAGAGAAAGCCAAAAGAACAGAGCAGTGAAATTTTACCTTTGATATGAAGTAATTTGCCTTTATGACTATTGCTCTATGTGTGAGAATATTGGACATGTGTTTATATAATATATTTCATCCAAAAAACTTTATAGTTCTGCCAGTAGAAATACATATATATGTATGAAAAGTATACATATACATTATATGTTCATATATTTTTATACTTTTATTTAAATAAAACCTATTTAATGAATCTGTGATATAAGATTGAGAAAACCCAGGTGACATAAAATGCTGATTATAAACTCTCAGGAAATAATTCTAAAGAAAACAGAGACACAGATGGTTTTACATTATAGCATTACCCTGTATTTTAAATACATGAAATACAAAATTGTGTCAAAATGTCTTTATTTAGGATCTAATTTATTTGTATCTGTGGATGTATTTTATGTTTTAGTTTTTCACACGTAAAACTTCCTGATGTTCTGGTTTCCTTTACTTTTCGCAGTGTAAGAAGACTGAGCCACTTTCCCTTTATGATGTTCCCATAACAAATGCTGTGGGTAAAAATAAATAAAATAAACAAATAAATTAGTTAATTAAAATAGCAAGGTGGAAGGATCTAGCTAAAGGAAGTAATTTTAGAAACAGAAACCTGTTCTAACGCTGGCCCTGCCCCTGGCTGTTGTGTTGTCCTTGGACAACGTATTTGATCTTTCAGGATGCGCCTCCTCCTCGAAGCCCTTCTTTCCTCCCACCCCTGAGATGTCACTGAGATTTGGTCTTGCCTGAATCAGCAAAAATCCTGACTCCCTGCTCTGATGCTTCAAGACCAAAGAGCTCTTTTGTCTCTTCCCAAGGTGAAAGGCCTGTGCACACCACGTGTCTTTCCAAACCCAAGGGGTTTCCAAATCCCCTCCCTTCTTCCCTAATGTTTGATTCCCTGGTCATGTTTACGCAAGCTCCATTGTCTAGCTGTAGTCCCACATAAAGGCCTCACGATAGTTTTATTTATTGTCTTGAGCCCAGTCACACTGCCTTCTTCAGGCAGACATCGGCCTCATTGTCTTATTTTATATGAAGCTCTAACTCTACTAGTCAGTTCAGTAAGGGGCAGTCTTTAAATCAGACGTCACATTGATGTGTGATGTGTGTGTGTGTGTGTGTGTGTGTGTGTGTGTGTGTGTGTGTGTGTAAAATGGATATGTTGTCAACACTTAAGTATCAGAAGGTTTTAAATAAAAATACAGATTTGTATTGCCCCTGGAGATCTCGGAAGCCCTACCTTATTTGCCCTACATGTCCACACAGCAACAGTCAGTTGGGAAATGTATTCAGGGTATGTTCCCTCCAGTTTCTCCCACAGCAATTTCTTTCTTACTCCAAGCTGGCACTGGTTTATGTAGAGATTAAGTTTGAAACCCGTCTTTTAATATAGGAGCTGTCTTATGTTGTCTTGTTCTAGATTTTCTATAGGGTGTGATGGTGGAAACAGGGGATGGAGAGATATTAAGAATGTATCTTTAGTTTATGATGTTCCTTTGCTTTCATGCCATCAAGTGCATTGCTCAATACGTGTTATGTGGAAAGAATTCAGTACTATAAGCTAAAACAAGATTAACATAATTGGGCAAAGGTTAATGATAGTCAGCAAAGAAAATGGATTTTTATCTTGTCAAATTTAACAGAAAGCCTTTCTATTCAAATACAATTTTGAGACAACTAAACATTGACACTCAGGACTTTGTGTTGTTATGATAGTAATAAAAGAAAGTATGACTTTATAATTGGACACCCTACTGAGCTACACAGAAGGCAGATCTGACATTTAAGGATGATGAGATAGAAAGTTAAAGGTTGAATGCAGGTGAGAATGGGTAAACTAATAAGCTTTGGGTTTTTTTTATGTGTATATATTAAGCTACTAGGCACCATGTTGTGGATTCGCGAGTGAACAAAAATGAGTTTAGAGTAATTCTTCACCAGTGATGAGCATGTGATTCATACTTTGGAACACCACACTTCACAATCAAGCCCTGGCTGAGATGTTGTGCTGCCTATTAGATAGATAGCTGGGTCCATAATGGAAACAAATGAATGTTTTGGCGAGGTTTGCAGTGCAGAAGAGAAAGGAAAATAAAGTTCCACTACCTCTGACTCAAGCAGCACGCTGTTATGGCAGACATAAAAGCTCACATTTTATGTGCTGCATTTGTGCCTCTGTATCCTGGAGGATGGCACCACAGCATGGAACAGAGCCGCTTTGGCCTCTGAACCTTCCTCGAGGGACCAGTGTGCTCTGCTCTACCTTTTCCTGCCCCTAATATCTTTTCCTGCCTTAATTTTGTCTGCTGACTGCATATAATTTATACTCACTTAAATAATAAATTCATTGTTGTCCTGTAAAATGAAACAAAAATTAAACACCTATAAAAAAGAATTTAGAAATGCTTGTGTAAGCGGAAATAGAAGCACATTTTAGCTAATGTTCCTTTTTCTACAACTATCCTGTGGAATGAATGTGATTGTAAAACCCATTCTCAGAAATTTATGAGTCAGTACAAATCAAATAGAGGCCGAACAAAAATTTAGCTGTGCCTCAATCATAAAAAGGCAACTATTATAGCACTTGAAAATAATGAAGCTACATTTCTTTTTTTTTTTTTAAGCATCTATAGTTTATAATTGGTACTGTTTCGGGATAGCTTCCTGAAAACCCCAGGAACTAATTTCAGAAATCTTTCAAGAACAACTTGTAGAATGGGTTAAAAAAAATAGCTTCCCATAAAGCAAAGTTTTTAGGGTTCTCCTACTTGAACATCCTCATTGACCATGGCTTCTCTGACTTCATTTCCTTGTCCACTTAGAGTCCCCTGTGGAATAGATGATTGTGACAATATGACAGACCCTTTCTTGTACTAATTCTGCATAATACTGGCTATAATTCTAGATGGTTTGTACACACACACACACACACACACACACACACACAGTTGCTTTGTTGTTTTAGTCAATGTAGCTCAAGTTAAATGTGACTTCCAACAGTACTCCTGATTCATCTTAATGATCTATAGTTAAATACTAATATGGAAACCTGCAGATTGGTCCGACTTGCTCAGGGAGCTTACACAGGCCAATTTCTTTGGCTGCAGTTAGGGAGAGGATGAACCATCCTTTTGGAGAACAATCCCATGCCTTTGATGTCTTGAAATAAAAAGATTACAGTCCAAGAAAGTGAGGCAAAAAGGATATGACAGTATCAGGTGGAAAGAACCAGACTATTTCTGAAAGAAATCTGTGGCAAAGCCTGGAATTGTTCATCTTTTCCTCATTAATCTTTTACAATATCAAGCATTTAATTCAATTGCCAAAAGTAGTTTTTTAAAAAACCTGATATGTAATTATTTCATAAAAGACTCAGATGCCTTCTAGAAAAATGTGGGGAATTAAAAGCTTCTCATAGTTTTTATTTTAATATTTAATTAGGATAAAAGACCATAGTTTTAGAAAATCTGTGTTTTTATTCATGAACTCTATAAAATTTTAAAGAAAAGCATTTGAGGCCAGTGGAATTGCCATAAAAGTATCCTTTTCCAAACCTTTCTTTTCTCGTTTTGTCCATCTCTGGACATTCCAGTACTTTTCTTCAGTGATGCCCAGGCGTCCCTCTCACAGGCAGACAGCTCCTTCTGGCCTGTGGTGTGAAAGCCCCCGTGCAGGTGGGTGACATGGTGGCCCTAATGAAATGCTCAACTCCCTTCTCCCTGCTGTTCAGACCAAAGGCCATGGCGACATCACTGACCTCCTATGTCTCCTACTCTCCTCACACCCACGGCATGTCTCAATGGCAGTGCCTTCACGATTCATCTGGAATCCATCTTCCCATCACATCTGCCTGCTACACACATCACTCCAGTGTAGTCCAAGCCACCCATCTCTTATCTGGACAACTGTGATACCGTCCTAACTAGTTTTTCTGTCTCCCCTTGCCCCTTATAGTCTTGATGGCACAACACATCACAGTGTGACCTTTTTCAGATGTAAAAGAACAGCCTTCCTCTGTTCAAAACTCTCTAAACCATCACTGTACAACATGAAATAAAATTCAAAGCCATTGCCATGGCTTACAGGGAACATGTGCTCCCTATGACATGCCCCCAGCACCTCTCATCTCCTTTGAGAGTCTTACTTACTCATGCTTCAGTGATACCCTTTTAATTCTGAAAGGCACCAGAAGCAATTTAGTCAAAGCCTTTGCCTATACTTATTCCTCTACTCAGCATTTTTCTCAAATATCCACATGGCAGGTTCATTACTACAGAAAAACCATCTCATCATAGAAACTTTCTGTGACTCCTTCTCTTAAGGGAGGCTTCTAGCCCCTTCTATCTCTTTGCCATACTTTAGTTTCCTCCTTAGCACTTACCACCTCCCAGCATACCTTAAATTTTTACATTCACTTTTTGATATCAGTCTTTGCCTTCTAGAATGTAAGCACTAGGAGAGCAGGGTCTTTGTTCTGTTCTCTTCTATAATTCTAGTGCCTACCGTAATACACAGAAAATATTCAATTAATGTCTAATAAATGAGCGAATTTATTCTATCTTAGCAAATAGCATGGAGAGTAATGTGCCTTTTGGGGAAAATAATTTTTATATAGTAGGTAATATTCTCAGAAATTTATTTTCTGCTTTATATTTCCACATAATGTTAAGACTTAGAGTTATTTATGGTAATAGTGGTTTGTCAGATTCAGTCTTCAGAAGTCACTATCCCATGAAAAAGTAGAACTAGAAAATCAGCAGCAAGTTAAAATGTTACCCTTAGAAGCAGGGAGTGATTTCTGCTGACCTCAGTTCTCTTACAAATAGGTACAGTTTTTCACCCTTGTTAACAATTTACTGGTTGAAGTTTGGAAAGGTCCAGATCATTCAACAGAGTGAAACCATAGAATGGAAGCTTGAAAGGGTCTTTACAGGTCATCTACAATTATCTTCCTAAAGGGTTTGGCAATTTATGATAGGATTGTTTTCAATGACAGAAAACTGTCTACATTGTTAGGCAACCCATTGTGGTTTCAGATGGATTTTCCTTAGGTTAAATGAGTCTGAATATAGGTAACAGACACATTGGTCTTCATTTCTTGGAATAGAGAAGAAAAAGAATAAACTAGGGAATAAAGAGATCTAAAAGAGTGAAAGTAAGATGCAGAAAATGAAACTTTCTCCTGGAACATTCCAGTCATTCCAGTTTAATTGTACCTAGAAGTACAGAGATATTTATATGATTCCCTGAAACCTAGGAGGAAGAATGCTACTTCATTTTATGTAGAAACACCCAAACTTCTCTGTTTGTATTTGCTATTAGATCTCTAATAGAAAATGCATTGGTTAGTATTGCTGTGTAACAAATCACCCCAAAATGTAGTTACTTAACTCCATTTCTTGTGTCTCACAAGATACCTGTGGATCAGCTTCATAGTGCTACTGATCTGGTTTGTACTCTCTTGATCTCAACTGGGCTTATTCATGGGTCAGCTGTTAGCTGGTGGATTGGCTAGGGGCTAGCTGACCTCTGCTGCAAAGGAAATTTTCCTCCATATGCCTTTCATATATTTTCAGCAGACTAACAGTGTACATTCTTATGGCACGTGGGCCAAGAAAGAAGGTAGAAATGTGCAAATACATTTTCTATCCTCTATTTTGCTTCACCTTTGCTGTCTCTCCCTTTGTCATATTACTGAGCCAGAGTCCAAGTGAGAGGGGACCAAAAGTGAGAGTAAACGGTATGGAAAGAAGGGGGGCATTGATGTAAGCCATTAGTACAACCAGTCCACCACAGGTATAAAAACAGGAGGAGTGGGTTTGACTTAGAGACAAAATGTAAAGGAAGGGAAGGAAAGGAAGGAAAGAAGTGAAGACAATAAAATCAAAATGAAAGATGCCTAGGTGAAAAAAGTGACAAGGAAGAAAGATTGAAGAAGTGGAATAGAAAATCTGAAAAGAAGGGGAAATTATGATAAGGAGGTCTGCAGAAACAAAACAAGTGACCTAAAAAGTAAGCCCTTATATTAAAATACAATATTCATGACAACATAATAGGATTTTCCAGTTGATAGCTTTATAAACTCAAGTTCTGCTTTGAGTAAGGAATAAGAGGAATACAATCACTTACACAGAATTATCTGGTAAAAGATTTCTCACCTTGCAGAGGAAAATTGTCACAGATGTTGGAGGATGAAAGCAAGTTAGCAAATTTCTCATACTTAATCCTGATCAGGCATGTGTTAATGCTATTTGGCAATTGTGACTTTGTCTTGTTAGGATATACAAAAGGTAAATTGAATTGGAAATATTTTCTATGTTTTTTTCTAATTTTTTTGTCTTTTTTCTTTAATTATGTCTATCTTAAATATAAATTACATTTATACCTCAACATGGCATGTAAAACTGGGAAATAGTATAAAGTCCACTAAGAAAAGGAATTATGGGGCCCCTGAGTGACTCAGTCAGTTAAGCATCTGACTTCAGCTCAACTCATGATCTCACAATTCATGGGTTCGAGTCCCACATCAGGATCTTTGCTATTAGTGCAGAGCTTTGGATCTTCTTTTCCCATCTCTCTCTGCCCCTTCCCCACTGGCGCTCTCTCTCTCTCTCTCTCTCTCTCTCTCTCTCAAAATAAATGAACTTAAAAAAAATAATAATAAAGGGCCACCTGGGTGGCTCAGTTGGTTGAGCATCCAGCCTCAGCTCTTGATCTCATGGTTCACTGGTTTGAGCCCCACATTGGGCTCTGTGCTGACACTCAAAGAGAGCCTGGAGCCTGCAGCTGATTCTGTGTCTCCCTCTCTCTTGCTGCCTCTTCCCTGCTCGCACACTCTGTCTGTCAAAAATAAATAAACATTAAAAAATTTAAAAAATAAAAGGAATTAAATATATGATACTGAGTATGTCTTAGTAGTTACTAAATAAAGTATGTCAGAGTTTCATTTAGTGAATGAACCCTTAGGGACAGAAATGTTGACCTTGCTTTTTTTGTTTCTGTTGTGCAAATATCAAAATACTTCTTATGACTGGTTAAGAACTGGGCATACTGAAATATCATCTTCTATTTCTTGAGATACTTCCATAAATTTAAGATACATTAAAATTTTTTCTTAATTGGTTAATCTTGACAAAATACCCCTTTTACAGTTTCCTGATGTCATGAGCAAAAATAAGCAGTACAGTGCTTATTGTATCTTCTCTCCACGGTATTCTCCTTCCTTCTCATTGCTACACTGGTTATTATGGTTTATAAGACAAGGGCACGTCGAATATGTTGAATGAATTATCTACAGATGGCCACAGTCTGCTTATTCCACCTTAAGATTTGTTGGTACATCTATCTTCCCTTGTTGTTTCTTGTTTCTTTATTTATTGCAGACAGTTTAGTGCTCATTTTTACTTCTATAACACTGGTGATAAAGATAGTAGTCATATCTCCAATGACTGTTTTCTAGATCTAGAAAAACTGGCTTCAAGGGTTTGTCTTATTTAATATATTCTCAATGTGTTTTAAGTTTCTTGACTGTAAATATTAAAAATGACTGTCATCTTTAGATTTTGGTCCCACTGAGGTTTAAATTTAGGAAATGTGACCTTGAGATGAACCATCATAATTCACAAGTTTTCCATATAGGTTTCAGTCAGAATAGTTCAGCATCAATTAACATTTGCCAAGTTTCACTATCTATTAGTCAACAGTGATATTGCCTATTAAACATATATTTCGCAGTGCACTTACTTGTCCTTCTCTAGGTTTTAGATCTATAAGGCCACTTGTACACAAGGATTAAAAAAAGTCATGAAACGTAATATAGAATAAAATACCTTAAGAAAACAAATGGTAAGAGAAGAGTCTCTATTTCTGAAATGAAAGCCAGCACCAAATGTATTCACAGTGTGCCTATCCGTGTGATGTTTCCAGCCTTCAGCACCAGTTAGATTCTCAGAAAATCTATTTACTTTCTTCATCAAGTAGCTATCTGTTGGACCAGGAACTCTTTTGTCACATTAACCCATCAAAAGCACTAAACAGATGTTATAGTTTGGTATTGTATGTCTTCTCTAATATTTCCCACCCACTCTTCCTGGTCATTCATCTCCAGTACCTGATTTTCTCCAGTAAACAAGATGACCACTTTCCCCAGGGCGACTCCAAAATGAAATTCAAATCTAACACATAGCAATCTGCTTTTTCTTTTCCAGATTCCTGTCTTGGTCACACAGATAAGTTCGACCAATCACCCAGTGAAAGTGGGGCTGTCTGATGCATTTGTCGTTGTCCACAGGATCCAACAAATTCCCAGTATGTAGAAGAAGGGTAATTGCAAAGTCTGAGCCTGCTGTGGGGGTAAATTTAAAGGAGATTGATTTTAGGCAGATGTGACTGTTTGCACAGAGGAATCACTTAGCTGATTGCTGCTTGTAAATTATCTTTGGTTTATAACTCTTATTGGCATTTGCTGTCTCTCTGTTACTCTTCAACTCATAATTTAGGTAAAGTGAAATCAAATAGCTAAGCCAAGAGTATGTAATTTTGGATTCTTTGGTATAGTTAGCTTGGTTGCACAGATCTATTTCTTCTTCTTCGTCTTCATCTTCGTCTTCGTCTTCGTCTATTGACGTTTGAGATAGAGAACGAGGGAGTGAGGGTCAGGAAGTATCTGAAGCAGGCGTCGAACTGTTAGCACAGAGCCAGACGCAGGGCTCAAACTCATGACCTGAGCCCAAGTTGGATGCTTAACTGACTGAGCCACCCAGGCGCCCCACACAGATTTATTTCTTTCATTAATAAGAACATAAAGGAATGACAGATTATTTGATAAGAATATAACTATTATTTGTTTAGCTTAAATTTATTAGCAAAAGAGGAGCTTTGTGCTGTTTTATGTCTATTGTGTTTGTACAAAAGCATTTGAGAGTGTAAAAGAAGATGACAGAAAAAGTATAAAGTGAAGTAAATGAAAATTTTGGTGGAGCTATACCTACCAGAGAAGATACATGCCTTGTTTGTTTAAATCATTTTTACTCATCTAGTCTAGTTTACATTTGTAGAATAAATACATGTCTTATTTAGTCAGCAGTACATATTAAACATTCAAAATATTAGAAATTCAGAAAACTGCCATTAGTAGTAGTTCTGATCATGTATACAGCCATTGTTTGTAAGTTTCTGGGGTTTAAGCCTTCAGTATTCTAGAAGAGTCCTGAGGGATGCTTCGGGTGTTAGTCCTGAAGATGTTTGTATCCTCCTAAACATGCATATTTAAAGCAAGAGACAAAAATGAAATTCACCTCAATTTAGATCATTTATTTCCCTTTTTGGTTCAAAGTTCTTCTTATACTCCACTAGAGGGGCAGACTAAATTTATCACATGCATATGCTATTTGGTCTTCTCTTAAACGAATTCTGTTTAATTATATCATCTCTCAAATACAGAGAAGGTAAATGGAGTGGAAATTATTTAGACTTTTCAGAGCGGTGGATTGGCTGGAAACGTTATAGGGATTATCTTACAACTACAATTTAGAATGACATTCAGATATGGGAGTTCTGCTTGGTGAAGAACGTGTATCTTACGTGGCGGTTTTCTCCTTGTTAGTGGAGAATTAGTGGGAAGTAACATTTGAGGGAACTTTTAAATCAAGGCAGATTTTCCAGAAATGAAATTGCACAATGAACAAAGCAAGGACATATTAGCATGTGTAGGCACATAAAGACATCCTCTTCACTAAGAGGCTGTTATCCTGGGAGAGCCATAGTTGATTCCATTTTGAGGAGTGTTTTCACATTCCTTCTTCCCGGGGTGTTAAATCAAGCATGACTTTGAGTCAATTATTACACAAGTAAGCAAAGCACCAGTTTAGTTTATTTGTGGGTTCTGTTCTTCTGAGAAAGAATTTTGTTTGCAGCTTCGTCAGAAGCCAGCCTGCTCCACGTTGATGTTCTGATATATGATTGTTTTAACAAAAAGACTCACCCAAGTACAAAAGAAAAAAAGAATTACAAATGTATTTTAATATGCAAGTGTTGTCTCAGAACTGAGGCATGGTAGAATTGCACTTAGACGTTAGAACCCAAATTACGATTCTGCATCCCTTGTTATAATGTAGTAGGGTAACCATTATGTTTTGAAGAAAAATATTCCTCCCAGATATAAATTTTATTGAATAAATTGGCAACGTTTATATGAATTTTGAGAACAGGTTACGTCTGAAGTTGAGACTTGGTATTCATCTAAAAAAATGTCACAAGCTTCGAGTTCAGGGAAAGCTGCTTGCTGGAATAACATTCACATTTCCTGTTGACCTCACTGGTACATCCTGAGTATATTAGCCAAGAAAGAATGGAAGCTCTGAGTTTCTAATCCACTCGTCCCTGCCGTAGATGGGACCATATTTCACCAAGAAAATTGGAATTGATGTGTTCTATTTAAAAATCTTTTGGGGAGGGGAGCGCCTGGGTGGCTCAGTCAAGTGTCTGACCTCAGCTCAGGTCATTATCTCAAAGTTGGTTCCTCTGCCTTGGGCTGTCTTCTCTCAACACAGAGCCTGCTTCATATCTTCTGTCTCCCTCTCTCTCTGTCCCTTCCCAACCCTCTCTCCCTCAAAAATAAAAAATAAATAAAAATAAAAATAAATTTAAAACCTCTTCAGGAACAGAAAAATTTAAATCTCCTTAAAAATACATTCCCACATCCATAAGGTGTAATAATGTCTGTTACACGAACTTCTGTATAAAGGGAAAGATGTGTTCGCAGAGCATTCTCAGCCTAAAAAACAAAATAAAACAAAAAAACTCACACATCCTCATATATGCCAGAGATTAGACTGACCCAAGATGAGCATAATACAAGCTATACAAGTAGTACTTTTCCCAGAGAAATATGATTCCTAGAGATCTGTATGTTACCTATTTGTACAATCAGAGCTTAGATAAACATTTAAATCCATTTCAGAATTCTGTTCTCTTATCTAACAACCCTATTAGGAGTCATCCTCACGGCGAATTAAAATCATTCCTCTCTGTTCCCCCTTTTTCTTCTCCTGAGTGAATTTAGGGAAAAACTGATCATTATCATTAAGTAATGAGTGGTTTCATTTCTTCTCTAGTGCAAGGTGCATTATGTAGGACCCTGTTCTCATAAGATCAGATTTCTATTCTTTTAATCATTTTGGGTACATGGTTTATATAGCACTTAGATCCTCAGCCTGATCTCATGACAACACAGGAGTGCAAGCTATAACCTTGAGAATAATATTTCCCAGTGGGACCGCAGTTGCTATACGATTTTTATCAGTTGGTGAAGGTTTGGTAAAGCATTTGTAAAGCTGTTAGGTAAGTTTAATTTACTCATCAAGACGATTTCTCCCCACCCTTCATCATAATATCAATAACAGAAAACTTGTTTTTCAGTTTTTAAAGGTTTCCAAATAATAAATGATTTCAATGTAACTTTCAAGCATCGTTTATTACGTTAGTCTTTGTCTTTCAAAAAAAGATCAGGTGATCTGACAGTTTAAAGTATCAGCGGGAATTCAGGCATTGTTAGTAAAGTAATAAATAGTTCTAAGTGACAAAGGAAATTCCTTTGCTCCTTCTAAAAACAAATGAAAAAAAATGGTGAAATTAACCCTTATCTCTAAAAAATAAAATGAAAGATAAAATTAGTTAGCAGTCCAGAAAACATAAGGGTTATCATAGTGGGAATACTAATAATGAGACCTTGAGCATTTTATTCAATTCCTATAACCTTACAGACACGTGGTTATCTTAATACCTAAGATACAATGAGTATGTAGCATGAAGTATTTGGCACAAGGTAAGCAATGTATTTGTACATATATTTATTGTTTATTCATCATAATCAACATTATCACTTTAAAAAGACACTGATGCTAAGATGTCCACACCCAGAACAAATGCTTATGAGAATGGGGACCACAGGAGACCCCTCACCAGAAACATACGACACCCTCTCTCTGAAACTCATTCTTTGTAACTAAGCAGCATTTCCTTTTTGATGTCTTGATGTGTCTGTCTGTCTCTGTGTACATATGTGTCTGCATCACTTTCTGTTTTTCATAAAATATTTTGTAGAACTTTAGAAACCCAAAGAACACAGAGATCAGTTGATTCCGTCTCCACAGGTCCAGATGTGAAAAACTGGTCTGCATACAATGACTTTGATTGTTCATTACAGAAATCCAAATATAAGAACATACTTGTAATTATAACCACAGTGCATATTAATTCAGAGAGATTTGTAAAGTAACAGAGAATGCAAAGAAGAAAATTCCAATGTCTGTAAATCTACCACAGGGAGATAACAATTAATGTTTCCGCATATCTGCACCCAAACTTTTATTTATAGTATATACACTCGCAGACACATGGCACGTTAATATTGACATTGTGCTAAAAATGTTTTTGTCATCTATTTTCTCTTAATATATATAATACATTTTTTAGCTGCAACAAATTCCTTCATTTCATAATTTATGTAACCTGCGTGAGCACTGGGTTGTCATGCCCGTTGCTTTTCATATTAATTATCAAGTAAACAATGCTGAACATCTTCGTTTTCAAATTTTGACACAGCTGATTGTTTATAAGTGAATATGTAGCCATTGGCTGCTAATGGGTTTTTATGCACTTTGACAGATTGCTTTCTGTTAAAGGTCATAGCAATTTACTTCCTCAACCCCCAGCATTTTATTAGATATCCCATTTCCCCGGATGCTCCCAGACACTGTCATCATTTTTTTAAACTGCAAATTTGATAAGCAGAACATGGTACTTCATTGTTGCTTTAATATTCTGTTGATCACCAGAAGGTTTTCACATTGTCATGTATTCATAGGTCATGTGTAATTTCCATAATTTCTTGTCAAATAGCTTTATTAAGTAATTCTTTCTCAGCCTCAGCTTATGTGCCTCCAGATCCTTTACACAGTGTGCAAAGGTCTTCCTGAATAAATGTATAATTCTCACTAGAACCGTTCTTACTTGTTTGTTTCCATCTCCCCCAATTTAACACTCTGAATTTCCATCTGAATCTCTAGGGTGCTGACCTTCTCCCTCACGATTCACCTTTTCTCCACCTTCCGAGCTTAAAGAGCATAACATTTCCAGCAAGAAAATCCACTCTTGCCTTCGCAGTTCTTTTATTTGGAAACCTAAAGCTATGCCACTTTTGTAATGTGAAAGTTAGTTTTACAAAACACGCACAGAATTCTTGTCCAAGAAAGCCATCTGGAAGGCTGCTGACCTACCTTGAAATGGTTCTTCTACAAGTTATGATAACAGCTATTTCTGAACCCTTTAGAACACAACACTCTTCTCGCCGGCAGTACATTATCTGCTTCTTTCTTAACATCAGTCTGTTTCTCATCTGCATCTGCTGTTTTAAACCTATTAACCAACGTCGTTGGTGCTACAATGTGCCGTTGCCTTGTTGGTTAATTATTTTTCACAGCTCAATAAGAAATGTTAGTTAGCATGTTCAAAGAAAAAGTCACAACTCATTTGGAAAGCAAATATATTCTAAAGATATTTAGAGGTTCAAAGAACTCTGAGGAACATTGTGTATACTTTGTCATATACTGTCTCTTTATAAACTTTACAGACCAGGCAACAATTTTTTTAAACTTGACCAAAATTATATTTACAGACTGAAAAAAAAATGTTACGGAGAGATTTTTACTCTGCAAAATGTCTTAAGCTTTAATTCTCAAAAACAGACTAGCATAGACCAGTACTGTCTCATAGAACTTCCTGCTCTGTTAAAATGTCCTAAATCAGAACTGTGGAGTATCGGTCTCACTAGCTGCCTGTGGCTACTCCGCACTTGAAATGTGGCTAGAGACCTGGGGATATGCATTTTTAATTGATTTCATTAATTAACTTTAAGTTAAAGAGATACATGTGACTAGTGGTTACCATCTTGGACAGAGTAACAATAAACCATATGCATGTATTTAAATTAAATATTAAATTTTGGGTATAATATTTATAGAACATACTGTTTCTATTCTTTGCCTTTCGAAAGCCTTAGAATTTTAGATGTGATTAAATAACACATTTTCAAATATAAGCATTCCATTATTACTGGTTTTCCCCAAATAAAACTATTTATAATTTTGATGTGCTAGTAGGACAGCTCCATTATAATTACTTAGCAACTCTAATTAAAGAAAAAAGAACCATGTTGACAAACTATTGAGGAAATGAATAATCTTGGAAAAACTTAAGATAGTTTGCTTTCATAACCTATTAGAGCTCTTTTAGAAGAATAAGCCTCATTTATTTTCTTTCTTCTTTTTTTTCCTCCTGAGAGAGAGATAGAGAGAGGGCTGCTAGCAGGGAAGAGAGGAAGAGGGAGAGAGAGAATCTCAAGCAGGCTCCCCACTGATCAGCACAGAGCTGACACAGGGCTCTATCCCACAACCCTCGGATCATGACCTGAGCCGAAATCGAGTCAGATGATCAACTGACAGAGCCACCCAGGCACCCCAAGCCTCACTTATTTTCAAAGTTATTAGGGTCTTTTCATTCATTTAAGGACAGATTGATCCACAAATCCTCTAATAAATCCTACCTTTCTTCTCCTCAAAATGGAAAACACTTCAAAGTATTTATTTTACAGAAGATACAATTGCTTCTCTTTACAGCACAGCTTCATAAGGTGCTTTGGTTCCCAAGTATGCATTTGCCCACTCATGGCTCAATAAAAAGAAAAAGTAACATGACACTTTTCCCTATAAAATATACTCTCACAAAACTTTTCTGAGAAAGAAAGCATTATCCAAAGTGATGTTCTGTGGTTTGACATACATTTCAAACACCTCCTGTTTGATTCTAATCCTAAACATTTAAACTCCTAAATATCGGGGCTCTCAGCACGGATCCACTGCGTTGGTGAAGGCTGTGAGACCGAACCTAGGCCCGGCGAGTCTCAGCCGTAATAATAAATGTCCTTTGCTTTTGCAAAAAAATAAATAAAAATAAACTCCTAAATGTTTGCTTCTTTTTTAAAAATATTGATTTTTAAATTGGATTCTCAAAAAAGAAATATTTAGAAGTTTTCTGGATATTAGAAATCACTGATTAGTTAATTATAACATATTTCAGAGGTATTTGTAGTTAATTGTTTTTTATTTATTTATCCATTTATTCATTGACATTTTATCCTACATCAATATCAGATAAAGCAAAATTTTACCAATATAGAGCTATGTCTTCCAATTTAATAATTTATTTCTAATATAAAATACTAAAAGTCATAGAAAAGACTTTAATACATTATGAAAAATTCAAGATATTTAAACATTTATTTATCCAATAAATATCTATTGAGTACCTATTAGGCTAGGATTTATCAGTCCTAAGGAGAAGAAACCCAACTTAACGTACATTTATTTTATTCAATATAGTGAATCAAAAGCTCATCTTTTGCAAAAGTCGCCTTACCATGGAAGGCACGGGAAAGTAGCCGAAGCAGTTCTCAAAAATAATCTAAATTGAATTTTTCTATCAATTTCTGTCCGCCTTCTTTATTTAAATTATGACCTCAGAGATTCAATTCTCCCCTTTTCTCTCACTTGTTTGCCTTCAAATTTAGACTTTGTTTTGCCTCGTTTTTTGTTATTTTTCCCTATTACTTAACGAATATTTCTATTTTTACTTACGCTCCCCTACTACACAGAGAATATTTCTATTTTCAACAAATACTGGTTGGATACTTTTATAAACGTGCCCACATGTTAATTTTTCCAGTTGAATTTGTTATAGGAAGTTTAGTTTCTTGGAAATGTAGGGGGTTTTTCTTCTGTCAGTGCCAAAACATCTGCGTAATTTAGCACTAAAAGCTTTTCAAAAACTTGATTTCGAAATGTATTTTACCACATTTCACTCAACTTTATTTTTAAAAGTCACAATCTTCTTTTCAGTCAGAAAAAAAAGTAGAGATTTAATGACGTTGCGAATGTACATCGCAAAATCTCCCCTATTTCTCCCGAAAAAGAGGTGAGGTCTCCTGGGGGAAACACCACGCCCAGAACAGTCCTTAGGCCAATGGGAACCGGGGTGTGAGGCCTGCAGTCCCCATGTCACAGGAGCTCACTAAGATACTCTGCATCACCATTTACTGTCCCATTGCTGGCTCTGGTGCTCTTGGGCGAAGGGATTTCTAAAGGAAGTCAGGACATCTTGTTTAAGCCATTAGTAAATACATGGCATGAGGAGAAAAGTAAAGTTTGGTTTTAGATGAAGTTTCTGGTTTTCTTTACGCATGCTCAGGTAACTTATGAAATCTGACCATTCCGGTTTTAGCGGTGTCCTGAACTTTACAAGCCGCAAGGGAAGGACGAGAAGAAAATCTAAGAGGTTCAGATCAGTACTCCATGGTCCTCTAAATTTTATGTTGCCTTATCGAACCTGAATTACATCACTATTTAATAGAATTAGAATCGGACAGGGAATTAAGAATGTTTGAAGCAAAAACATCTTGTTTGTAGAGGCTTGATTTAACAATGCCAACCAGCTCTCCCTGTTAGTGAATTAATTTTGTGCAGGAGGCTTAATCACTGCTGTGATGGTGCACCTTTTTTTCCCAAGTCTTCATGCTGGGAATGAATTTGTAGGTGTGCAATATGTGCTATTTACATTAAAGAGTATTCAGTGAATGGTACTAGGTAGCAGGCTCAGTTGGAAGTGGAAAAAAAAATAACCGTTTGGGACCAGTCATTAAGCATTTGTAATCCAGGGGCGCCTAAGTGGCTCAGTCGGTTAAGTGGCCGACTTTGGCTCAAGTCATGATCTCACAGTCCATGGGTTAGAGCCCGGGTCACGACGGAGTCTGGGCTGACAGCTCAGAGCCTGGAGCCTGCTTCAGATTCTGTGTCTCCCTCTCTCTCTGCCCGTCCCCCACTCACTCTCTGTCTCTCTCTCTCTAAATAAAATAAAGACAAATTTTTTTTAAAATAGCATCAGTTATCCATAAGTAAGGCAATGTTAGCAAATTATCTGTTTCACAGTTCAGACAATATTAAAATATTCATAAAAATGGAAGAATCAGCCAAGTTAGAAAATTACTCATACATTCTCTATGTGAATGTTACCTTTAAAGGCAGGCAAATAAACTAGATCATGGCTAATCATGCCACAGGGTACTCATTAAACTGTGTTCATTTTGGCCAGGGTGAATATTGATTTGAGAGGATTCCTGGTGTTTCCATATGATCCCTCCTGTTAATTTGCTCAGATTTTCTAAAAAATGCAATTCATTACTCACACTTTGAATCCTATCACCTCAAGATTTTGGTTACTGTACTTTATTCTCAGTGTGTTAATCTGCTCAGAGATTTAGTTCTTTGTTTCTTTTTTAATTTTTAAAAGCCCTTAATGAGTATTATAGTCAATCTTAGTTTTGTAAAGGAGTAAAGAAATAGTAAAAGCTGTATCAACATTACTGACTGAATTCTTGGTACAGCATTTTTTTGGCTGACTTTCTAAAGAAGACACATGAGCTAAATACATTTCTGGAATCAAATGAAAGCTTAGAGTGTTGGCAGGAGCTACCAGTAAATACATTCCTAATTACTTGTTTGTGACAGATATGTCTCTGAAATACAGCAAAAATGACCATTTGGAAACTGTCGTTAATTGGCAGGTCATCAAACAAAAATCATTCTCATTAATTTCATTTTGTTAAATTCATTTCCTCCCCATAGTTGGAAGGGTTTGAGCAGGTGATAGAATCAGCATAGCAAAAAAGGTCACTTTCCCTTACCCTCATATGCCTAATCAATAATTAACTTCCAGAGCCTTCACAGTCCTTATGTCAGTAGTTTCAGATTTTCAAAGTATAATATGAAATGAACAGAAAACTAGTATTTTAAGCATCTACTAATACAGTAGATACTGAGTGAACTTTAGTATGAAGGTAACTCAAAACTGCTCCAACCCAGTAATCTCATAGAAGTCATGTTATTTATTTATTTCCAAGAATTAAATTACTTAGCAAAAAACAAGGGAGGCGTATTATTTAAACAAAGCAGAAGCTGGGTAATCTTTTTTGGTGCCTTACAACTTAAAAAAAACAAAAACAAAAACTGCCTTCCCCTCAAGAAACCTTACTAAATACCATTATATTAGCATTTTCTCTAATGGTTGATAAAGTTGACACCTTGAAAATTACATATGCATTTTTACTTATACCAAAAAGAAGTTAATTGGATTATGGTTATTAACCAATGTTTTCCAATCTGATAAACCTGAAGATATATTCAGCAAATGGCCCTAGAACCCCTCTAAGCCCCCCAAAAATTCATTTGGGGATACCTCCCTTACTCTTCTAGAGTAGTATTTAATGGTGAATGATCCGAAGTGAGTGGAAAGACAGGAGCAGATAAACGTAGAACTATGTGTAGGTTTTAAGTAGGTGTTTGACTTTGCTTCTGGATGTGTAGGTATATCTACAATTCCTAACTACTTGTACTCAATCTCCTGGACACCCACCGTATTCCTGCTTTGTGTCCTGTAGTATCAATTGATTTCAATCAAAATTTAACTCTCTCTAAACTAAGGGGGAGATAAATTCCTAGAAGCATAATTTCATAACCTTAATGTGATTTCAGTGAGTTTAGATCTATAGAAATAGGCCATTATATGTAGCAGGTAACCAATGTGATCTCTGGTTGCTGAATTAAACATTTATTGAGCACTCTTGTGAAAGAGATTGTTCTAACCAGTTTTTGTTTATTGTCTCATTTTAGTTCTCAGAACAACTCAGTGATATAGGTACTATTTTTTTTTAATTTTTTTAAATGTTTATTTATTTTTGATACAGAGAGAGACAGAGCATGAGAGGGGGAGGGGCAGAGAGAGAAGGAGACACAGAACCGGAAGCAGGCTCCAGGCTCTGAGCTGTCAGCACAGAGCCTGATGCAGGGCTTGAACCCACAAA
>NC_043709.1:118518472-118626635 GCF_006229205.1 Suricata suricatta
TTTTTTTTTTTTAATAATTAATCTCTTCACAGGGATTGATTACTTTAAGTCTTCATTTTAAACCAACTTCACATTGGTTGAAAAGCATATCATTCTAAATTTATTATTAAATGTTTTATAGACAAAGAAATCTTGAAAGGCTATTTTTTTTCTATTTTTGTTGTTGCAGATGTCCGGAGAAGAACAATTTATGAATACCACCGAGTAGAGTTACAAATGTCAAAAATTACCAATATTTCAGCAGTGGAGATGACCCCATTGCCCAGTAAGTTACCATGTGAACAGAACTAGTCAGAAACTTTTATGATCTGATCTGTTTATGCTTAGGTATCTTGATCCTATGTGTATATAGGACTGGGTGGGTGATTTTAATTTCAGTTGAGCATTCTTTTTTTTTTTTTTCCTCCATGTTGCCAATTAGTCTTGATAAACCTGTTCTGTCCTGTTTCCTAGCATGTCTCCAGTTTAATGGTTGTGGCCCCTGTGTATCCTCTCAGATTGGCTTCAACTGCAGTTGGTGTAGTAAACTTCAAAGGTAAAGACAAAAAGAGTAATGCAGAAAATGTAAAAATTTCACAGACTTGTTCCTTCTAACTCTTCCATTGAATTTTAAATGTGTCAGATGTACTGACTAGGTACATATGAACAAATGTATATGTGTAAAAAACACAGAAGTAACCAACATGCAAAAAATGCTCAGAGTTTTAGGGAGTTTTAAATTTTTCCTTTGATCACTCAAAATAACCAAGAACCTTTATAGTCAATAAAATAATTATCTGCTATATATTTGTAGTCTCTATGGGGCTTAAACTAGAAGGTGATTATGATTGAGGAGTCTATAGATTAATCCCACGGGTCCATAGTTTTAAGAAAGCATGGTATGACATATCATTACTGTAACAAGGGCAGTTCATGCATGATCACATGCACATTCTTAGGAAATTCCAGTAAATGTCTCAAAGGTTACTAGCCAAGATTAGAGATGTGGTCTAAAGGTAGGGAATAAAGTGCCACTAACTGACCTCTACATGAATAGAATGTGTGGTTTGATTTTCATGAATAGCAAAGAGGAGTTTTTAGTCCCCCGAGTTTTTCAGAGAATGAATGACCATTTGTTGGAAATGCAGAGTGAAGACTCTTAAATGTACTTTCTTATTTACTCAACTGTTTTGTGCATCAATTATGTCCCAAGGGCTGGGAAAGCAGCAGCGAGTAATACAGATGTGATCGCTGACCCCCATGCAGGTTACAGTCTTTCTGGGAATAAAGTCCCCTTCCACCTTCAGAGTCTATGAAAAGTTTGCTTCTTCGTGCGGGTGAAGAACCAAGCCTTCAAGCTGCCTGTCTATGCTTGTTTGCATCAGAGCTTTCTGTTGTGTAAGCTGTCTACGTCTTATCATCGTCCTGCAGCATTTGCTGTAAGGATAGTGGCATGTTTAGGAATACTTGAAAAGTTATTGAAGTATAAATAATAGAATGTCAATTCCTTGATAACAAGCTTTAGGGAACACGTTTAACTTGCTAACTTTGGGGCAACCAGTACAGTATTGTGGAGAGAACAGTATTCTTTATTATAATCTCTGCTTTGTTTTCAGTGTAGCCTGTTCCAATAATTTCTTTTGTGCAATGAATTTCAAATAATGATAAAGCAAGCAGGAGATCAATAATCTTAAAAGTCGATTTTAACTTGCCTGTATCTCCAGGTTGGGAAAAACTGCTTCCCAAAAACTAAGAGTTTGTGGTCATTTATATTCATATGTTGTTGGCATTCCATTAAATTACATGCATGTTAGAAGCTATTGAAAATCTGTTTAAATAACAGCAAAAATGAATGTAAGGAGCTAGCATTTTAATATGTATAGTTAAGTAATACTTAATCAAACTGACATGAAAAACACCCAGAAGAATTAAGTAGAAGACCTTGGCAGGGTATGAACCTAATACAAGTTCCAGATCAGTGGCCACCTCCTTTGAGAAGTCTTCCGAAACCATGAGTTTGTGTGAGGTGACCCACACCGGTGATTTTCGTACATCCTAGGCAAACCTCCGTTGTCAGCAGTTACCACGGGTCTTAGGGACACTTGTTGGTTTATCTTCTTTGTGAAGCTGTGGCTTTATTAAGACTGATTGCTCTTTATATCTCCGGAATAAGAATGTAGCTGGTAGGGGTGCCTGGGTGGCTCAGTCAGTTAAGCATTCAACTTTGGCTCAGGTCATGATCTCAGGGTTCCTGGGTTTGAGCCCCACCTTGGGCTCTGTGCTAATGGCTCAGAGCCTGGAGCCTGCTTCCAATTCTGTTTTCTCTCTCTCTCTCTACTCCTCCTCTGCTCATGCTCTGTCTCTCTCGGTTTCTCAAGAATAAATAAACATTAACAATTTTTTTTAAAACAGAAACATACATGTTCAATAATTTAAAAAACAAGGAATGTAGCAGCTGGAACTACAGAAAAATGGATGGATGGATGGATGAATGATTAGCTTCCAAATCAAAGAATCATGGTTAGGTTTGTCCGAGAAGGAAGGGCTTTTGAGGACGGAGGACTTTCAGTGCTGAAGCTGGAGAGTCAGCCAGGAGAGTTGCCACTGCAGATAGATTCGTAATTGAATTCTCAACTCAAATAAGGTACTTGTAAATGAAGATTTGGGATACTATCCTAGAAACCTATTTTCCACCAACCATTTCATTATTTTTTTAAAAATTGGTGAAAATATAAATGTTTATGGATATATATTTATATTATAAATTTATATTTATATTTATATGTGTACACACATGCATATATATATATACAGCAATTTTGGCAATCAAAATCCACCCACAAGTTGCAATTTGCTTTATATCAATACCTCCATTTTATTGAAATATATCCCTGGCACACATTGTGCCAAGGAATTTGCAAATATATTTAGCTCATACAAAATTTTTTACAGTAGAGGAAACGGAGGCTTACAGGAGCTAGGTTATTTGTGCAGGTCTCATAGCTCATGAGGGATAAGTGTGAACTGACACTAGATCTGTGTGACTCCCAGCCTGCGGCCTTGACTCCTCACCTATCCTGCCTCACCCCTGCCAGGCTGCAGACACACTGAGCAAGTTCATCTTCATCACTTCCTGAAAAGTGGTAGACATACTACTGAAAAATAAATATTTTTATAATGGATGCCTCAAGAAAATTGCATGCTTTTGAAATTGGCATAAAAAGAATGCAGAAGAGAATCAAAGCAAAAGAGTTTTGTACATTATTGAAAGCATAGTTTTTTAAAAAGATTAATGGAAAAAGGAAAGGTGGTGATGTATATAAATAAGGAATTCAACAAAGAGCACTACTTTTAAGACTACAAGTTTTCTACATTTATTTTTAATTCTTCAGCAACCCAGTTATATACATATCAAAACCTGCTTAATTAATTGCTTTAACTATGGCTCATTGCACTTTTGTTCAGTTTAATTTCCCCACTGCATTTTATTAATTTCTCCTTAGACCTGTGAGCCTCAAAACTTTGCTTTTGCTGCCCAGAAGTGTTTCCCCAGACTTCAGAGCTTTTGTTAACAAGTTCAATAAAACAAGGGAAGCCTTATCCTAAGCAACACAAAAAGTGCTTCTCAGAGTTTTTTCTTCCATCCTTTTTACTTTCTCATTTGTGCTCATTTACCCCTGAATGATAATCAGTTGGTGGTGATTATTGAACTCTCAAAGTTAGGCTTGCTCTAAAAAGATAAGATAATTTTAATTGGTTTGTTTATTTCCTTTAATTCCTATTTTTCAGGAAGCAAAAACTAAGGCAAAATGTTTCTAGTGTCTTATCCAAGCTTTAAAGAAAGAGAGATCTTGTCCGGAGACAATTTCAATTTGAATTGTCTATCAGACTTCAAGTAGAAATGCTGAGTGAGTGGGAATATATAAACCAGAAATTTGAGTTATAAGAACATTTAATGAGATCCATTTTCAAAACATTTTACTTAGAATAGGTGGCCCATTACTTCTAGATAAGAATGCTTTTGTTTCCTCACTGAAAATCGAGAGGATCTGAATCAAACACTTTCAACTATACCTTTTATTTTCACTCATTCAACAAAAATTTTGGCATGTCTCTCCATTCACGCTGCTATAACAAATTGTGAATTCAGTGATAAACAAGAGAAAATCGTGTTTGTCCCTCATAGAGCTTACATTTTTAGTATGATGAGAAAGAATTTAAGCAAATAGATGTGCAGAAAATAGAGTTAGTAGTGATAAGCGCTATGGTAAAAGAAATAAACATAACATTATAAGGGAAAGTACAGCAAAATTGTTAAGAATAACAGGAGTTTATTTCTTGGTATCATGCTAAGAAACCTAGCCTTTTTGAAGACACCTTAGTTTCATTAGCCTTCAACATCCAAAAGTCTATTTTTTTTCATTTTAAATATATTTTGGCTCTTAAAATATTCATTCACTCATTCGTGTACTTAAAAATTTATTGAATGCCTTCTACACTAATCTAAACAGCAAGCACTAGTCTAGACACTGAGGTAATGTGAACAAAACTTATGTATTAAAGCCAAAGCTCTCATGGAGGTTAGAGTTTAGCTTATTAAGCTTGAAAACAAACAAATAAATCATTAAGCAAAAAGTCAGTTGATGATGAGTGATCTGTTGAGTTTGAAAAAGCCAATAGTTGCTCTGGACTCAGTGACCAAGAAAGGCTTCTTGGAAGAAGTGACATTTAGATCTAATTGGGAACCAACTACATATACCCAGCTGAAGGCAAAGAGCATTCTGAAGGGACTGGCAAGTGAAGCAGCCCTACCATGGGTTCAAGCTTGATCTGGTGAGAAAAGGAAGAAGCAGAATGGGTTGGGAGCATTGAGAGTTGAGCATGAAGGGAGAATGGTATCAAATGAGGTCAGGTAGGTTGCACAGTACCAAGACATGGAAAGCCTTGTAAGCCAGGAAGAGTTTTGTTTATTCTCAGGGTGATGGGAAGCCTTTAGATTTTAGAAGAACTTAAATAGAAGAGTGATGTGATTTCATTTTATGTTAAAAATGAAACTCTGGGGGTGCCTGCCTGGCTCAGTGGGTAGAACATGCAACTTTTGATCTCAGGGTCATGAGTTTGAGTCCCATGTGTGGTGTAGAGTTTACTTTAAAAAATTAAAAATGAAACTCTGGCTGTTCCAAGGAAAATAGTTATTTTCTTATGTGCTTGTGCGTGCATGCGTGTGTGTGTGTGTGTGTGTGTGTGTGTGTGTGTAGAAAGATTGAAAAGGAAGAGGATAGTAGAGAATGTGTCCAATAGTCTATTGAAGGGATGACAGCTACTTAGATGAGAATGATAATTATGGAGATCAGGAGAGATGAGTGGATTAGAAGTAAAGGAAGAAGGAAAGATAAGAATCAAGGCTGCTTTCCAGACTTTGAGTAATTTGGTAGATGCTGGCATTAATTGTTTTTTTCCTGAGATAGGTAAGATGGCACAGGAAATACAGGGTAGGGTGGAGAGAAATAAAGATCTTGTCTGGGGACAGTTCAATTTTAGTTGTCTATCAGACTTCAAGTAGAAATGCTGAGTAGGTGGGACTATATAAACCAGAAATTTCAGGAAGAGGTGGTGACTGGAGGTTCAGAATGAGTCTTTATAATAAATATAGTATAATTTCATGGGGCTGAATGAGAACAGCTGTGGAGAAAGTATTTTTTGAAAAAAGAGATTCCAGGAACTAGCCTCTGGCATAGCATAATGAGGTATGAGGTATGGTAATTTTTCATTATATAAAATTATTTCAAAATATATTTGTATACATGTTTGTTTGTATAAACAAAGATACCTCAGAAAAGATCAAAGACTGATAATAATATTTGTTTCTGGGGAAACTATAGAGAACAGACATGGACATGAGAATGAGTATTACTTTTTATTATGTATTCTTGTGTAAAATCTGAATTTTTGCCACATGGAGTTGAAGACAAAAAGGAGGAATCAACAAAGGAGAAAAAAGAGAAATAAATTATTTCAAGGGTAGAAATGTAGTTGCAATCATGTTAGTCCAGCACACCATGCCTGGACAAAAATATGAGAATCCAACACATACACTTGACTGATCATGAAGATGATCAAGGCCATCCATAGGTTTTGTCAGTACTAATCAGATGGCTCTAAAAAGAACTAAGCTGATGCCTGGCATAAAAGGCCAACATTTATAATCAAGCATGTTGCATAGTGGGGAGTTAGTCTCTTGGTGTCTCACTGTTCAAGAATTTTCCACTTTTTATATACTTAGCTCCAATCGAAGTTATAAGACTACTGGTAAAAATTTGAGAATGAATACTTTCCATGACTCTACCCATCAAAACAATGAATAGAATAGGTAAACACCTTCTAATGGTAAAGTCATGTGTCTACCAAGTAATAGTATCACATATTTCCTTAAGATAATATATGAGATGAAGGCAAAATATTTTTGAATAACTGCTCTGTATTTATTTTCACTTGTTATTTCTATTGTATTTCCTTAAACATATGATGGCACTGGCTGTTATTTTCCATTGAATGAACTGATTTCTTTTTAGTAACAAAAGGAGAAGTAGAAAAAATATATCACGTGTACTAGGTTTCAAAAATTTTCAACTGTATCTATCTAGTCAGAAATAGTTGCCAATAATTCATTAATGATATAAAATACACTATCAACCTAAATTAATTAAGGATGAAAAATCCTTTTTACATATGCACAACTAATTGTTTGAAGATAGAATGTACTCAGTATCATATATTCATTTAGCTTACAGAAATTAAACTACCTAAGTTTGGGAGCAGAAAGAAATGGCAAGAGCACATTTAAATAATGCAGCCAATCCAACCTTTCCCCAATCAGTAATCTTATGCTTGTGAATACAAGCACCAAGGAGACTTGAATATATCTATTCCCTTCAGCTTTCTTTCTATATACCCCTAAACACATAGGCACATCAGAAGGACTGGATGTGATTTTAGGGTTTAAGGAAACAGCCAGTGGTTTTCATACCATATTGTCCTAAAAGGAAGCCAACAGGTTCATCTAGGGACCGCCAAAATCCAACAGTCCATACTGACCCTGGAAGAAGTAGTTTTATTAAAAGAATGGCAGACTTCTATGAGAACCTGGGTGTCTCAGTTGGTTATGCACCTGGCTCTTTACTTCACTTCAGGTCATGATCTCACAGTTCTTGGGATCAAGCCCTAAATTGGACTCTGCACTGACAGCTCAAAGCCTGCTTGGGATTTTATCTCTCCCTCTCTCTCTACCCTTCCCCTGCTCATGCACTCTTTCTCTTTCTCTCTCTCTTTCTCTAAATAAATAAACATTTAAGAAATAAAAAGAATGGCAGGCTTCCAAAAAAGTTGTACTAAGGGAATTCCAAACATATTTTGATTCAGTAGTTTGGTTTTTTTTACCTACTTACCTTAATATCTAGCCCTCAAGTAAGGCACATTTCCACTGTAATCCCTAGAGGACCATTTAAAGCATTCTGTTAGTCTAATTTAGTTGTAAGTCTTAATTTAGTCCCAGGTTTTAACATTGAAAAGAAGGGATCAGAAAATCCACAATTGTTAAATGACATGTCATCTATTCTTGGCATGATGGCACACTCTGAAATTTGTAAAATTAAGATTAATCAGTAGAGTATAATTGTACTTATTTAAATGTACCTTTTATATCCTGGGCAAAGCCATAGCCTATAACCCTTTTGACATTATGATTTAAGTTCATATTTGAGGCTACTTACAAACTACACATTTACATGAGTCTTTCACACAAGGAAACCCATTGGCTTTGATGATAAGATGTGAAGTAACAGACCTAATAAATAGAAGCTATTTGGGAAATCCAGCAGCTCTGATTCCAAATTAATTATAATTGTAGACTTATTTCAATGGACTGGGGTAAAATAAAGTTCTACTTGGAAATGCCCTAATTTCAGATAGGCATTTAGAACTCACCAAGCTTGGGGTGCCTGAGTGGCTCAGTCAATTAGGCATCCCATTCTCTGTTTTTGGTTCAGATCATGATCTCACAGTTTGGGAAATCGAGCCCTGTATCAGGCTCTGCGCTGTCAGTGTGGGAGCCTGTTTGGGATTCTCTCTCTCTCTCTTTCTCTCCTATTCCCAGACTAGTGCTCTAAATAAATAAACAAACAAGCAAACAAACATGAAAAAAAATTAGAACTCACCAAGCTGTAAGAATTTTAAATGAATTTTTATTGATCTATGTTTCAATATGTTGACTTGCTTTCAAGTTGAAACCTCCTCTCTCTGCTTATCAGAATTACTGATTAGTAATATTTTGATAGCTGAAAAAGGTAACGTTTTCAAGAAACTGAATGTCAGGTTTAAATGCCAACTATGAAGCCATTTATAACTAACATAATTCTATTTTTGTCTTTTATATAAAGTTACGTCCTTTATAAAATATCAGATCCAACAAAATTATTTAATTGAAAAAAATTAATTGGAATGCTTTATTGTACACTGCCCAGTCATGATAGACAGGAGGAAGAGAATGTTTTCATTTCTGACTGAAGGCATCAGAGAAACATAAAGCTTTATTTAGACACTCAACAGGAATGAAAACATTTCCCATAGGTCTGAAACTGGTGACCACAGTAGCCCAAACCTAGACCCAGTGAGATTCCCTTTAATGAGTTCTGGTTAAGTGTATTGGGCTTTCTGTGTCAGGGAGTACCAGCCAGCCAAGAGTCAGGAAGAGCCCAGAATTGAGGAAGCATTCCTGAGTTACTGAAAAGGAATCACAATTCCCAAAATTCATAATAGAGAGGCAATCATGTTTCTTTGTCATGGTGGATTAGACCGAATTTCTGAATACCTAGTGGTCCAACCAACAATTAGCTGACTGATCTTGAACAAATCAGTAAAGTTCTTTGCCTTTGTATCCTAGAAGGTGAAATACATATCTCATCTAGGTATATTTGATTCTTATATTCTTTCATTCTGAGTAACCATAGGTTCAGTAGTTCTCAAATATTAATACAGTTAAGAATTGTCGCAGGAGCTTGTTAAAATGCAGATTTCCCTGAATCTCACCATGGGATTCAAATTCAATAGGTCCAGAGTAAAGTCAAAGGATTGAACCTTTTAATAAACCTCTTCAGAGGATCCTGAGGTAATCGGAGAGGAGCCTAGTGGAAATGTTGATCTTGCACAAATGGGCTGAGAGTCTTGTAAGCCTGCAATGGTTATGCCAAGGTTGCATGGAAACACTTATTTTCACTTTGGAAGGGAGAAACATAGAAAAAACGTTTTGAAGATAAAAATATTTGTTGCTAAAACCTCTTCAGGGGGTGCGTGCGTGGCTCAGTCGTTTGAGCATCGGACTTCAGCTCAGGTCATGATCTTGTGGTTTGTGAGTTTGAGCCCCGCATTGAGCTGTATGCTGACAGCTCAGAGACTGCTTTGGATTCTGTGTGTGCGTCTCTCTCTCTCTCTCTCTCTCTCTCTCTCTCTCTCAAAAATAAATAAACATTATAAAATGTTTTAATCTATTCAGAGTTAATGAAAGAGATGTTGATAAAAGAAAATACGTTTTTGGATAAGTACAGAATATAAAATAAATCAGGAGATTTTGGAGCAGCGGTAGCTTGTTAAAATCATTGGAACAGCTTTGACTTCTGAATTTTTTAAAATTATGCTATCAAAGTAGAGATTCACTGTTCTGAAAGAACGTATGGTGCGTCTAGAAATTCCATACCGCCAAGCTAATTGTTTTAGATGTGCGATGTTTGTAAGAGATGAATTGAATTTTGAATTTATTTTAGTGCAATTTATAATCCTTTCAAATTTAAATAAAGAATCTTAGCATTTCAGTTAATGAGCTTGTTCTGAAATACAACGCAAAAAAAGTTGTCTTTTAAAAATATAAAATTAAAGTCTATTTTTTTCCTTTTGAGCATTCCAAACATTTAACAAAAGTCTACTAATTCTTTTTGTGTGAATTAATTATAACAGTATAATGAGTTATGATACTGAGCAAATTGAGCAAAAATTCTGATATAGAGAAAAATTTTGAAAAGACCCATAAGATACTAGTTATAGTTGACCTTTGGGGAAATTGCCATAAATTCAAAATTGGTATACAGAGAAAATATTACCATTTCATCAGATTTTTTCTTGTAGCACTTGAACTTTTATCACACACATATTACCTACACTGAATCCATCAGTAAACAAGCAAATATATATCTTTAAAATAAAGAAAGGAAATGTACATGTTAAAGTAGATTAGGAAATTTTGGATACTGTTTCAGAAAATTCTGAAGTTAAAGAAACTTTCAGGAGCAGAAAATGATCAATTCTGAATATATAGACTGCATTTCTTTCCTCTGGAGAAATGGCATTGATTTGTCAGCCTTTTGGATATAAAATGCATGTAATTCTATTTGTTTTTTTTTTTTTTTAAGTATTGAACTATATTTTTGTCTATCTTTTCATTTATCTGTCAATCATCTAGTCTGCATTTTGGCCTCTGTCTCCTTTTTGCCACTGGCCATCTGCCAGTCTTTGAAGATGGTTGTAAATACAGAAGAAGGACCGGCTTTCTTTTTCCCAGACTCAAAAGCCAACAGGTGCTTCAGCCAAGTCTCCCAATTCCCAGTCCCACCTGAAATCTCAAGGCATTCTTTTTAGCTGTCTTTGATTTTCCAGGCAGTAAATGCTGTGTTTGCTTTCTATCGGAACACCACTTGGCAAGCTAGAAATAAAATCTGTAGAATTATTTAGCATCACATCTGTTTATAGCTGCTTTTTCAAGAGTATCCAAGTGATTTTCAAGTTTTGCTTATGTGTTAACGGACTGTCGTAACTACATTTTTTATAGTTATAATTTGGAAAACTATTAATATCAATACATGCAACATAAAAACATGTGTCCAAAACTGGAGGATTTTAGTGCTAAATTATATATTCCATTCTCTTAGCTTGCTTGCACTAATACAATAATGAGTTCCCCTGGAAATAATTAGCAATTAATTGTCCAAGGATGAGATTGATTTTGTTCAATCAATTTTGTTTTTTAAAAACAGTAGGTGTTAAAGTATTATGACAAAACCATGGTCCGTAAAAGACAAGGAAATAAAAATTTTAAAGCAAAAGGCAAAGTTCACAGTTGGCTTCTGTTAAAGGAGAAGAAAACTAATATGACTGCTGAGTATCGAGGAAGCTTAGATTAGCAGTCATGTTTTTAAGACTCATAATATGGTAAAAAAGAAAACTTTTAATTAGTAGTTTATGGTTTAATTGTTTGTTTTGCTGGGAATCTAATGGGAAAATATAGAAGGATATTCAAACTACAATACATTGATACTCAAGCCAGCCCTTTAAAGACCTATGTAAGAAATTGATTAAAATGTCATTGGGATACTTACTGATTTTCTTTTCTTTTCTTTCTTTTTTTTTTTTTTTTTTGCTTTCTGCTAAAATCTATACCTGAGAAAAGTTGAAATATGACCGTGTCATATTTCTTGATGCAAATGCACTCCTTTATTTAAGATTTTTATGAAATTGTCTAAATGTTAAAGAGTTGATTTACTATCAAGTCCTGAGTCCAAGATCCAATCTTACCCTGCCAGAGTTTTGAGGAAAATTTTGTGATAGGAATGCTCTCATTGATGGGAAAGTGCAGGAAATCCAGTAAGTCAGCAAAGTGTGTAATAATCCTGTTGTTTCTTCAGTTCTAAGAACATCTAGGTAATGCTATTCCAAAGATATATCTTTTCATATGATTTTAGAGCAGTCTCACTGAGCTGCTATCCATTACTAGGGAAAACAAAGAAGAAGGTATTTCAGAATAAAATAAGATTTATTGGTTGAACAAGTATAACATTCAAAATTTCCTTCTCTGGGATACCATAGAGAGATTTGTCAATTCTGGATAAGTAAAACCCATTTTTTCCCTCCTTCCTAGAGAGTCACTTTCTCTTTCTTCTCAGCTCTAGAATGTTTCCTTCAGTAACAATTCACAGTCAAAGGGGAATGATTCTCTCCATGAATCGTGCCCTTGGCTACAACGACTTCTAATGATAAGTTGTCCTAAAAGTACACAGATTTTACTTACCTAAAATAACATCTCCGACCACCAGAGAAGACCTCTGCTTTGACCTGTGCCTTGAGCAGAATTCATCCCTCCCTCCCCTGCACCTCACCAGCACACGGGGCTTATTTTATCCTTACGCAGCTGCTGCTGGGTCCCATGAGCTATGGAAGAAAGCACACGGGTTTGTTGTAAGGCTGAAAACGCCACATAGGGAGGTGCTTAACATGATTACAGTAGTTGCCTTTAATTCAGTATTTACCCTGTGTCAGGCATCACAGGAAAGCCTCTATTTCCACTAACGTCTCTTAATTCTTTTATCTCATCCAACCCCTGCAATCACATCCAGAGGTAAGTGTTCAGTTCCCTGTTTCACAGTTTAAGTAAATGAGATATTAGGAACACTGGGGAGCTTAGCCAAGGTCACAAACTAATAACTTGGTAGAGCCAGGATTTAAAATGAAAAACTTGTGAAGGACAGAAGTTTGCAGAGATGAATACAAAAATACACACGAGGGGTGGAATTTCTTCTTTAGGGTTCTATGCCTGGTGTTAGCACATTTAGTTTTGTCAAGTAATCCAAAGCAGACATCCATCAGGAAGGGGAAGAGGCCCATTTCTTGCCTACCAAAAGGGTCTTATTAGCTTATTTACATTAGCGTCTTTCAAAACTTATTTGAATGGTTTGTTGTAAAAGATACATACAAAGTTTCCTTTAACAAGTATTAAGGTAATATTTGTGCAAAGTGCACCATTAGCAATATAAAGTCCTCAGAAAAAATAAATAAGTACAAACTATGAATTGGGAGAAGGTAATAAAAATAGCACATAGAGTTCCAATGTGGAAAAAAAAAAGATTGATGAGTAATCCATTAAAATTGCATGCAGCAAAAATGATGCAAAAGAGTTTATTTCTTATAGGAGAATTAATCCTGTATCACTTTTTTTCCATGTCAGGTGTTCTACTCATATATCAAAGATGAGGTATAAATAGACCTCTGTGCCACCCTTGGAGTCGTGCACTCAGTCCACCAAAAGAGGCAGTAATCCTTGATGCCGTATTTCAAAAGCATGGGCATAAAATACTTCAGAGACTTAAATTTCAGTATGCAAGCATCAGCTTAGATTGTATAAAATAACAGTGAGCAAGGTTACCCACATGATAGGAGACAAATATACAAGAAGTCTTGACCACAGTCAAACACAGAATTTGTAAATAGAGAGGTCCGTGGAGTGTGAGCATCAGATATGTCTCAAATAGCACATGCCCAGTTTTCTCAGGACAGACAGGCCTAGGCCTGTTGACCCGATGCGCCATTTCTTTCTCCCTCCCTCTCTCAAAAGCGTAGCAGTTGTTCCTAAGTTGTATGGTCACCCTCCCTAACACCTAGGAATCCTGTGGTTCCATTTGTATTTTCAGGACTTGAGACAGAGATGGAATTCCTACATTGGTTCAATTGTTCTCCATAAAGAAATTCCTGTCACAGAGACCAATGGCCCACAAGACTGAGGTATTTATTATCTGGCCTTTAACAGGAAAAGTTTGCCAGATAAATGGGGGACATACTACAAATAGGTTTAATGAAAAAAACAGAGTATGTATTCTCAATACATTGCTTTGGAAGAAAATATTGACTATCTGGTTATATAACTGAAGGAACAGTGACACTGAGCTCAAGGAGATAATTCTAATGATTATCACCTAAGAAAACTGTGGGCAGGACATGAAGGACCAGGTCAAACTAGCATCCTATTGTTTTAAAATGAATACTAAAAAAGATTTTGACATCAAATTGATGGGTCTTGTGAACTGGGAGAATAACATGAAGATTCAGGTCTAGATATTTATTCTGTGTACAATTGTATAGCTTTTGCTTTAAATATTTTTTATCTGGCTTAAAGGGGTATGCTCTGAAATACCAAGTCAGTTTCATTAAAAGCAAATCTGAAGAAAAAATCTACATATCCAAGAATGTTTCTGTTAACATAAGGTGACACTAACTGTATTTTATGAAGCAGAAAATTGCTTCACACCCAAATTCTTAAAATCCTTCTTTTTTTGCTGCCTTTAATAAGACATAGAACATTTGTACACATGAGCTGCATAAAACTCTAACAGAATTAGCATTTAGTAATTTGATATTTTATATGCCTGGCAAATCTGATGCAAATAAAGCAAAGACATAAGAAAGCAGAACACTGTTTTATGACCGGAGTCATTCCCTAAAGTGGAATGAATTTACTAATACATTGTTGGTAATCTGCAGAAGGACCGAGTACAATCTTAGAAACAAACCCTTCCAGGTGAGCTCCTAGATTTATAATGAGAGAATACCAAAAATTTTAAAAAGAAAGCAAAGTTTCATATACTAAAGGCCACTGCTTAAAATATATATCATATTTTATATAATATCTATGTATATGTATATATCTTTCAAAATTCTCTCACATGTAGTTTTAAAATAATAAGAAAACCCATCTTGTGTAACATTGTAGCAAACTCTAGGAGTCTTAGAAGTATTTCCACCAAAATCAATTTACTTTTATTTGGAATAATCACACTTAAGACTTTAGAAGATGACACTGAATTTACCATGAGCTGATATGAATAGAGGAATGTAATGTCCTTTAATCAAAATAAATTGATGAAGTGGAACAATGACATTTTTCAAGGTTGAATGATGAATGTAAATTAATGAATTTGGATGACTACAGGTATATAAAAGTTATTCTAATTTAGCTCAGGTTCTAGAAAAGTTACCCAACAAATACAATATTTTTTGAAGAATAAAGTGCATTATCCAAAAATCATTAAACAAATACATTTTAAGCAAGTGTTCTACTGGTCATTATTAGACTCACTCTGGCACTATCATCTGATATTATAATGCCTTAAATTATACCTTCTAGAACCATACAGAGAGAACAAGAAAAAAATTTGCTTCTCTTTTTGGAGTTCCTGTCAGTGTTATGTTATCATATTTTAAATGAGCTCACAGTACTTGTCTGAAAGATTTAATTACATTGTAAAATATAGTGATCACAGGACTAGATTAATGAGTGGAATGAGATATACAAATAATTAAATAAAATGATTTTCAACCTTTTTCTTCTCAAGTAAGAGAAACATTTTTGAAAAATGAACTCCAAATACAAAACAGATAAAATTATGTCTAGTAGGGGCTTCACAGCCATGCCCTCCCAACTCCTTCTGGCCCATGACCTCAGTCAGTGAAGCCCTCTGCAACACTGAACTCTGGGCAGAACTTGAAAAATCTGTGATTAATGAAGGTTTTTCTGCTTAGAAATCCTAACCTTCCTAATCCAACCATTCTGTCTGCAGATCATTTGCAAGGACCTAAATCCTCTGTGATTAGAAACACTTGATCTCTTGAAATGAAAGAGAGGGAGAATATGAAAGAGAGGAAGGCATTTATTTGTCTGATTAGTTTATTGGTTACTCTTCCTGAAGAGATGGTGGCAAACAGAATGCTCTCCTGTATCTGATATAGTCCTTTCCTAAGGGTCTGTGGTTCAAAACAGGGGTCAAGTTCATGCTATGGTTCTGAGAAACTAGTAATATCATCTTTATCCACTTCTCTGCAAATTTCAGCCTACTAAGTAAAATTCTGAAACTGTTTATATATCAAAAGTAAAATTAGGATAAAGACTTTTTTTTTGGATGAGTCAATTGGCTCATCAATGGGATTTCTAGCTTTTTGTCAGAGTCTAATATTATCTCGGCAGAACAGAAGTGACTTGATTCATGCGTCGTTGATGTTCCTAAGAAAGACAGACAACCTGAAAGAGCAGGAGGCCATTAATCTGAGCACCAAGGAGTAAAAATTTATTGACAAAAGAATAGCATTTTACAGAGGTACAGCACACCTAAAGCCCCGAGACTTTATGGTCCTTTTTCTGAGCCAACAACAAAGTAAAAGTCACTGCCCTTTCTGTCCACTTCTATGCATTTGAAGGTGCCATGTATGTATAACATTTGGTATGAAGTCAAGAAATTTTTTAAAAGAGCGACAAAAATTAGAATCCTTGAAATGTCCAGTTTTATTTGCGACTATTAACTTCAATGGCTCACAGCCAGGAAGAGCAATCTTTGTTTTTTCTTTCCCTCAAGATTCAACTCTCACTTCTGTTGTACCAAGATAGCAAAGTTGATTGCTTGGCAAAATTTTATTTATTTATTTATTTATTTATTTATTTTTCTTGATTGGCAAAATTTTAAATCTGAAAAAATTCATTCATCCTAATTGAATTTTTTTTAAAAACCTTTGCCTTTGTGGCGAAAGAACCTGCGCTAGGACTTACAGAATATCATATAGATTTCCAGTTATAGATTTGATTACAATGTCGGGGGGTTTTTTTTTCTCTTTTTTTTTTCCTGAATAAAGGCTTTTGACCAGGGCTAGGTTCCACAGAGGGTTAAAAAAAATCATAAAATAGTATACATGTTTTAGGCACCTACTAGATCAAACACCAGAAGACTGCTTCCTCCATATTATCCCATTTAATTCTCACAGGGAAGTTTGATTTTACAGAAACCAAATCTCTGGTAACTACTTGCCCTGGCGTACAGTCAATGTCAGACTCAAGACCTGAACCCAGTTTTATGTATGCAATTCTAAAACGCATGCCCTTTCTACTAAATAATATACCCTTAACTTTTTGCAGTATTCATATGCAAGTAATTGTGAGGAATATTGCCAGGTTGGGGTGAGTACCGACAGTCTGTGAAAACATGTCAACTTTTAACTTGCTCTGACGCTGTCAGTAACCTCAACTTTCCTCCCCTACTTTTCCCCATTGTAGCCAGATTAAATGAAACAACCAACGTTCTTGTTTTCTGGCAGTGACTCAGTAGCAAGTTGAAAACAATTAATCAAGTTATTAATTATTAATATTCAAGTCTAAAGACCCCATTGCTCTTACCACCAGGATTCAGAAAGAGAGTTGAGTATGGCAAAAAGGAGTTCTCTTTTCTAATGTTATACAATATAATGTGCTCCCAATTTTTTCTGGATGTGCTAGTATGATATCCAGATACAAGCTCCCAAAGTTGCACATTTAGTGGAAAATACCATTGTTTTTTTAATGGAATACATACATTCTAAAAGTTGTAAAATTATTAACTTCACTGTTGGAAGTAATTACCAAGAAATACAATCCTTCTTTTTTAAAATAAAAACCCTGTGACATTCTTATTCATGCATATGTCATTTGAGGAAACAAACTGAAGCTATTTAATTGTCTGGATAGTCTTTTTTCAGTTACCATTCCTCAGCCTCAGATTATCATGTATTTTCTTTAAAGAGTTATGGTATTTCTAAAGGCGTTGAAAATCTTTTATAAATAAGGAGCCAAACTGTTAAGACGTGTTTTCGGCCAGACTCAAATTAGTTGCCAAAGCCATATTTAAGATCAGTCAACAAAGAAATATTGTCTTCATGATGCCCAGATAGCAAGCTTGATCTTAAATGTTAAGAGCCCCTGGTAAACTAAGACTTCATCTTTCACTGTGAAACCTTTACTGGATAACAAATGTGTCCTCAGGCAAGGTGCTCTAACCGTGATTGTACTTGCACCTGGGAGGAGGAATCACGGCACTTCCCCTGGAGGGCAGCATGGGTTAGATCTAGAAGAGAAAGCACCAAGGAAACCACACTGGCCACTCTCCTCTTCAAAGCCCAGAGCAGACTTCTGGAACGGAGCAGGTCACAGACGCTCTAGGACTACAGATGCCTGGTTTCATGTAGTAATCCGCACTGATCCCAGGGTTTTAAAAAGAAGATCTCCAGTTGCCTGTCATTTCCACCGCGCTCAAAAAGTTTACTCATTTAACTCTACAAATTTAACCCTAAGATACCCTTTGGGTTTTAGTGGATTTTGTCATTCTACTAAGTAAAAGCATTACTTTTAAACTTTCCAAAATTATGATGACTATTACTTGGTCTCTCTAGTGAGGCTTGTTATGAGTCTCCGCTTTTTACTAACTGTTCTGTGATCTGGTGGCTGCCTGATTTTTGCCTCTGAATCAAGCTATGAGTTGACTTCTCATTTTACTTTGCACTTGTATAGGAAAGACACAAAGCAGGAAGCAATCCGGGATTTGACAGTGTCCCAAAGCTTCACTTTCTAGGTTTCTAACTTCTCCTTGCCTCTTCAACTGCACAGTGCATTGTCGATTAAAGTGGTGAGGGTAGTCATTTTGTCTTGTTTCTGATCTTAAGAAGAAAGCGCTCAGTCTTTCATCATTATGTGTGATGTTAGCTGTAAGTTATTCATAGATATCCTGTATTATTTAGTACTACAGAATTTTAGAACCCAAGAATCAAAACTCACAGAATTAAAATAATGAAAGCATGGCCAAATAATAAAGTTATTCCATAGTTCAAAGAAATATATTAATGAAATTAATAGCACTAGGAGCAAAAATCATTCGCTCATCTTGGAAAATGATGGAAAAATATTTTATTAAATCCAACATTTGTTTCCTAAGTAAAAAGGCAGACTGACCTAAAAGAATGTGTCTTAACACAATAATAAATATATTATTTCACAACCGTAAAAAAATATACTGAACACTGAAGCCCAGAGATATTCCAGCTCACATAAAGAAGAAAGCAAAGATGTGACTATTACTATTTTGTAATAGAACTCTTTATTTCTGGTTAATGCACAGAGAAAAGAAACATAAGATGAGACTATTGGAAAGGCGAAGCAACATTATTACTTGAAAACAAAGGTACCAGTTACAAAATAAATACACAGAAATCAGTAACTTTCCTTGTCAGAAATAATCACTTAGAAAATGCAATGATTACAGCTATTTAACAGTCGCAAAACAGATAAAATAATTACTAAGAAACTTAATCTGTAGTCCCTATATAAGGAAAAAAATTAAGGTTTGATGAGACACTTAAAAGAACACTCGAAAACAACATTTTAATGGATGGAAAGCTAGAATGTAGTAAGATGTCAATTATTTACACATTAATTTTTCCAAATTCACAATAGGACTGTTATTTGGAACGTGAGAATGTGATTGTAAAAATCACAGCGAAGGATAAATGAGTAAAACTACTCAAGAAAAAAAATATAAATAAGATCAATGATGGAAGAGTTAAACTACTAGGTTTTACTCATGATATAAAACCATAATGATGAAATAATTATAGGAATTATACAAGAAAGAACAAAGCAATCAGTGGAAGAGTATACAATTTCAGAAGTAGACCTTGGCATAGGAATTTTTATGTAAGAAAATATGCAGTTCCAAACAATGGATAAAGATCTCGTCAACAAATGCTCCTCGGACTCTCAGCCACTTATATTAATAAAATTTGTATATTTAGATGTGGTTCTTTATCCCGTGTACCAAAATAAATTTAGAATAGATTAGAGAATTAAAAGTAAAGAATGAAATAATGACTAACTAGAAGAGAGTATGACAAACTTTACTTAATGCCAACATAGTTAAGGCCTTTCTGAGCATAAAAGCAAAGAAAGAAATCTTGCAAGGAAAGGTTGAAAAGCAAATACTGCAACATAAAAATATAAACTATTTAATGACTGAAAAATCATATTTAGAATAGAATAACACATTACAGACAGGCAATATATTTAGCAGAGTTTACTGCTCTTAGTTCATAGAAATCCTGTAAAAAAAAAAAAAAAACAAATGAATTACCTGATCAAATAAAATAGGGAAAATAAATGAAAATACTTTTCAAAAATTTAGAATGCAGATAGCCAATAAACATCTTTTAAAAGTTTATCCTCAACTGTAATGAAAGAAATCTACACAAAATTTAGACATATCATTTTTAATTTATCAAGTTGCAGAAAAGATGATGATGAATATTTTTATAAGTTTTAAAATGACATGGGTATTCTCATATGTAGGCTGAATAAATTTTTTACAAAGCTATATGATGGAGTATATGCTGGCATTGAAAATTAACTCTCAAGGGATATTTATGGACATGGAAAAATGCCCAGACTCTATTATTATTACTGTAGAAAAGCAAGCTATCCACAGGTTATGATTCCAGTTTGATTAATACATAGGTGTAAGTAAATATATCTTCAACAAAGACTAGGTGGGAAATAAAATTAATGATATTTTAGCACTGGGATACCACCTACTCTGCCACATGAATGAAAGACAAAATTATGGATATTAGATATCAAAATGACTTGAACCCAGTTTTCCATCTGAAACTCCTCTACAAAACAAAACTTCTGTATTTTGCGTATCACTAGTCTTATTGACATTGGATTATGGTTCTGAGCTGCCACCAACATAAAGAGCTTTTGTTAAAAGACAACAAATTCCACACTTGCATATGAGAATGATGTAAAATTTCATAATTTCCCTTACAATATTGTCTGTAATAGATTACTGTGTAGTTAGATTCATCTGTCATTCTCAGAGCTCTATGTAATAATGAGTGGTTCAGGCATGGAACTTCTGGAAAATTTTAAGATCAGGTTTCTCAATTTTAGGAGAAGTGGTTTTAGAAGTGAAATCATCCATCTCATGCCTGAGGCCAGTTGGGAACAACAAGAATGCCCCATACTGGATATGAGAGATGCTTTGTTGTTTTTTTTTTTACTGATTTTTTATTGAGAATAATTATTATAATCAATGTTTTCCATTTTATAACCTAGTTTTCCAATTCAAGTTTTTAGTATTTCAAAATAAGGTCATTTCCCTACCTCTTATAGCTCCATTCTACCTATCACCTATTTTGTCTAATGAGAAAATGTCTTATTAGTTATAATCATATAATTTATCATTAGACTTGGTCCTCACCTAAAATGTTTCTGCTTCTTTTTTAAAGCATCTTTCCATGTTTTGATTCTGGAGGATCATTTTTCACACTTTTGAAGACTGTGGCAAGAATATTTACTAAATGTATAATTTATTTCTCCATTAAGATAGCACATGCTGTTAAATACACATGAAGCTGCAAGGACCATTTAAATCATGGACACCGTGATGAAGTTTCTGCTCTAGTTTTCAGAATTTTACAGATCTTTATTTTTGTAAAAATATTCTAGAGCAGAGGCCAGCAAACTACAAAAAGTGGGTCAAATTTGACCCACTTCCTGTTTTTGTAAATAAATTTTTATTGGAACACAGCCACATCCATTTCATTATGAATTTGTGGCTGCTTTTGAGCTACAATGGCAAAGGCAAGCTGGTAGAACAGAAAGTGCATAGCCTGTGACACCTAAAATATTTCCTCTCTGGTGCTTTTTCAAGAGAACATTTGCTGACCCCTGACCAAGAAAATAACTCCTAACCAAGTCTTCAGATTCTGTGAAATTTCTTTTCTAACTTCTCTATTGCAGATGTTCGTCTCAATGGTGAAATGACACATGTTTAATTGTGCAGTACAAGATGCACTTTATTTCTAACCCTTATGTATATATTTTCACACTTATTCTATTTCCTCCACCTGAATGTATTACCCTTGCAAAATGAGTCATATTTCTGAAACCTTTTCTATAGCACTGATATAAATTAAAGATGAGATTTACACTTTAATTTCTTGATTGGTTAGCAAACCAGGAGAGTATTCTATGTTTTCCAGGCTGCTTTATTTAATGGGGTTCACATAACATGGTTCCTGGGAGCTTTGAAACCAGCACCCCATTGAAATTGAGTGGAGAATAGTACAATTAATTTGAAGTACAGTTCTCTATCAATTTGTTTTAGAATTAGGTAATGCTGAAAAGAGAGGAATAACTTGAAAATAAAAACATTGGAAACCTATCATAGTTAGGAGCTCAGACTTTATTGAAATCAATTTTTGAGGAATATTTGCAAAACCACATAATCTCTATTTATAAATATTGGATAAAGATTTGACCCATGCTTGAGAGCAGCTTAGATATTATCTCTTAAGATTCTGTAATACTAATTCCCAAAGGTGATGATGAAGGACTTTAAGTATAGAACACATTTCACATTAATATGGGACACAGAATTAATTCCTAAACATTTTCCAAAATGCTGACTCTAAAATGAAAATCTCACTTACTCATTTTCAACAGTTTTCGACCTTGCTACATGTTTACTTCAAAAACATAGGGGGATTAAAAACAGCTGATGTTTACTAAGTGTTGACTATATACCAAACACTACTTTTAGTCCAAACATAACCTCCCTTACCTCATTTTACAGATGAGGAAACAAACTTAGATAGGAAAAATAACTTGCTTAAGATCTCATTCCTGTTTTGTGCCCAAGCCAAAATTCTAACTCAAGCAGTTTGACTCCAACCTCTCTTTGAACCATGTACTCCTAAAGTCTAAAATAAACTAAAAGCAGCACACTGGAGTGTAATAATAGACTCCAGCACTTGACTTTGGGGGTGGGGAGCACTGAGAAAGGGTTGCTAACTCTTCTAAGTGGTAAAAAAAGGAGATGCTTCTTAGGAGAGATAGGCTTGAGTTGAATTGGATTTACTAATTAGAGACAAAGAAGATATTCCAGACTTAAGTAATAGCATGTTCAAAGCAGAGAGATGAAAGAGCACAGCACATTCAGGCAGGGGCACCAAGGGTCATGAGAACATGTTGTTGTGGGGGATGGGCAGGAGGGTGGGAAGGGGCCTGCCATATTGACATCTCATACAGGAAGTCCGTGGGCAGGGGTGCCTGGGTGGCTCAGTTGGGTAAGGAAGTCCATGGTTGTGAAATTTCAGTGTAGTAAGAACCACCTGGGTGCTCATTTACAATGACAATTGCTGGACCCAAACTGCCAGAGAATTGTATTCTGCTACATTGACGAATTTGCTTTCAACAGGAATACTAGGTGATTCCAGTGTAGGAGAGAGGCTCTTTGCGAACATTGGTAAGAGTGTCAGGAAATCAATATGCTGTAGCATGATATGGTTAATATCACTGGATTTTAGAAAAAAAACAACACAGTGGCTCAGTGGAGAGAGGAAGGTGTTCTTAAAAGGGATATTTGAGGGCTTTTTTTTAAGAATTCAGAGATAACATAAAGGTGGTTTTTCTTAGTGATTTGGAGCAAACACACACGTATATACAAACATACATACACCCCTTTGTTTAGAATTGCTTGTGGATGCAATATAGATTACTAGGTTAGAAAAAATACTAAAAAGTCAGTGTCCATTTGTGTTCATTTTTAAGGCACTGTAAGTTACAAAATGCATGAGTTTTTCAAGTCAGATGTTTTTGTGTTTTGCCATTCTCAATCCTTCTTACCCTAGCAATTAGTAAACTGCAGATCAGTTAATAGGGAATCAGTTGTGAATAAATGAATGAATGACTTCACTGAATCATATATTTTTCTGTAGGACCTGATTTTACACAATACAACTGGGGGTTTATTTAATAAATCAAACAAAATGCATGGTTTCTGTACTTTTCCTGGGATCAATGTAACCATTTAAAGGGCTACTTAAGATGAAATTTCAGTTGACCCATAAACTTAAGATATGGTGCCTCTAATTAATATGTAAGGTAAACGTTACTAATTCCCACTGGCTTTGAATATATATGGACTAGGGTAAGTGAATACATTTTAAAATTATCTGTTCCATTTATTTACTTGTAGCTCTCAAAATGACTTGTAATCAGGTGGCTTCCAAAATATGTTTCTTTAGAAAATCAATATATCCCCATTGCAAAAGAGAATGTCAGTACATTTTTCAATATTTAAACAAACCTGAGAAAAAGAAGGAATAGCCATCTAATTCATCTGGAATTAAACAGAATCCAAATGTCCAATCTCTTTGGGTACCTGGAGATGGCCTTGACCCACGGGGGGTTCTCAAACTGGGGATGGCAGATCGCACACTGACGTTTATTCCACACTTAAGCTTATTCAACACAGCTGGTGGGCATAAAATAGCTGAGCTCATGGATCATGTCTGGCCAAAATGATAGATATGGTCTTCTTTGTTGACAGTAGAGATGTTTTCACATTCCACGTGAATTAAATTATGCTCATCCATGCCATGGTACATAATCTCTGGCAAGGATTCTTAGAAAAAGTCATCATGTGGACTCATTGCAAAGCAACTGGAAAAAAAAAGTTGCAAAGTGGTAGTCTAAGAAATTATAAGACAAACGTTGCGTGACATCCATATATTTTGAAAGATATATGTGTTTTTGTTAATATTTATCCATAGGGATTCATGTATATTATATATAAATATATGCTTAGATATTAAAATTCATGGGTTATATAAATCCTTTATTTTAACAACTAGCAAAAATATTTTGAATTTCTAATATGAAAAGAAATTATGTGTTAATATACTAGGTATGATTTTATATGATAGTAAGCCTAGCTTTCAAAGGTTGGTAAATAAAATATAAGCACATGAAATTTTATATAAAGGAAAAAGGTTAGATAATAAAAGTATGATGTGATCACAACAATTGTGACACTTTATCAGAATGGGCACCAGATAGTAATTTCTGGGTCTTAAAAAACAAATGGACAGGGGGGGCAGAAAATTATTTCAGTCAAGGAAGACAGTAGGAGTGAACAAAATCTTATCAACCCAGTGTTTGCTGAATTAGACCTTTCAGAGAAGACCTAATCGTAGTGTTGTCAGGGGTTCCTAAGAACATATTCAGGTTCACTGATTCACTGGAAGGACTCCCAGAACTCTGAAGAGCTGTAATATGCAAGTTCGCCCTTTGTTACAGCAAAAGGATACAGATTAAAATCAATGCAGGGGAAAGACACATGGGGTAGAGTCCACAGGAGTCCAGGAACCAGCTTCCGCTTGTCTTCTCCCAGTGGAGTTGTACAGACGGCACTTACTTCCCCCAGAAGCAATTTGTGAAAACACTCCCCAAGCGTTGCCAACCAAGAAAGCCTACCACATGCTTTGGTGTCGAGGATGTTTACAGAAGTCAGTCACATAGGTATGAATTTCTCTGTGACTATTCTCATCTCTAGTCTCTAGCCCCTCCAAGAGGTCAGATATAGCATGGCCCTAGTCTTCAGGTGAATAAAAACAGACGTTTACCACAAATCCTATTGTTAGCATAAACTATCCTCCATAACCCAAGACCCAAGATATACCAAGACACTCTAATCAGGTGGGGTATTCCAGAGGCTTAGAGGTTCTGTGCCAGGAACAAGACAAAGGGGCCACTTCTTTCTTTGGATTGTGAGGATCTCAACACCCCCAAACCTGCTAAGTTAGTCCTTTCCTGCACAAAAGGGAGTTTGCGTGACTATGGATCTTAAATTTAAAAAAGAAAAAAACCTAAGGAAAACAGATAAAAAGATCTGAAATCCTAAAAAATGATACCTGCAAAAAAATTCGTGGATAACCATTTGTTTTGATGACGAGAAAAAAATGTCTATGAGTAAAAAGGAAAGCAGCATCATAAAATAGTTGTTTCACCTTTGCCTGGGGACCCAGGTGTTTGCACAAAGTAGCAGGCATCAGTGGAGTGATTTGCTGTCATGAGTGATCCTTATTGCACAGTCCTTAGGAGCTAGTCCTTACTCACCACACTGTAAATATCTCACTGCTACTCCAGTTAAAAGTTCTATAGAAGAAAGCTTATGTTATGCTAAACCAAATATTCGAGAACCAACTACTTACCGATCTTTTTCTTTTCATTTCTGCCTCCCACTCTGCACCGATGATTTCTTTTCTGAACTCTGTGTCCTCTCTGAAGATGTTCCAGTGGATTTGACCGCCATCGGCAGGACTGGGTAGACAGCGGATGCCCTGAAGAGGTACATGTGCTTTATAATCACAGGCTTCCTGAGGCCAAGCTGTCCTAGAGGGTTGCTGCATCTTAATAAAAATAGTATCTAATTTATCAAAAATATCCAGCAATTATTAGGCCCTTAATATATGCCACACACACTCTTTACATATATTGTCTCAATTTATTCTCCTAGAAATAATATGGGAGCTGTCATTGCTCCCCTATTATCAAGAAGCGAAGAGGGAGGGGGAGAGGGAAGTGGGATGGGGAGGGAAGCCATGAGGGTATCAGAGTTAGATGTGTGGCTAGGAAATAGAGCCAGAATTTGAAACTCACAAGCAAAAGGAGGTTCTGCTAAACACTTGCTGCTTTCTAAGATCTCAGAAGCCATTGTTCATCTTTTTTGCTCAAATAACAAAACCAATGGTATGGAGGAAAAGACTGATTGCGGCAAACTGATGAAATATAAGTTGGAAATGGTATAACAAGGAAACAGTAACTCCGAGGCAAACGTGATAGAGACAATGATGCAATGAAGTGATTCAAGCAAGTGTATGCAATTGCAGAAACAATTTTATCCTGTTCAAAATTTTCTAGTGAATTGCATTTACACTGTCATTTCAGGTCCTATCAAGATATCCAATCAGGGTCACAAAGAAAAGTGTTTGTTTTTTCTCCCTGTGTTAAGTGTTAGGGTATGAATTTTGAATGAAAATTATTAACAATTATACATGTTTTCTCATTCAGGAAAGCAAATCATGTTAAAGTGCTCTCTTTAAACTGTTAGGAGACCAATGATTACTAAAGCCTTTTTTAAAAGTTAAGGTTTTATAATGGTGTCTTATAAATATCTTGAAAAATACATCTTTGACAGCACACTTGAATATTAAGTCCAGTATTGCCAATGCAACTCTAATCAACTTTTTGACACTCATTTGGGGGATTATAGTGATATACACTAATTTATCTACTTCGTTTCACTTATGGAACAACATTATTCAAAAGGAAAATATATTTCTGGAGCCACAGTTGTGTTTTCAAATTGATGTTTCTTTCATGTAATCACATTTGCCTCAATGAAAACATTGCAGTTGAACAACTATAGTTGTGCAAAGATTGAAAGTGTAATTGAGGTATCTTATCTTTCTTGCCTACCATGAATCAAGGAAATAGAGAAAAATACATCTTATTTTGAACACCCCTAAATGTATCCTAAGTACGTTCTGTGGAATGTGCTGAACATTGAAATTATTAAAATTCTTAAAATGACCCCCTATTCCGAAGGATCCCAGAGTCAAGTACATTTTTTAATATTCAGTGTTTCCTTTTAAATATGTAATTAAACTGTCAATATTAATAGCTTTATGGTGAGCAATTCTATCCTTCTTTCACAGGTGAGTAAACAAAGCCACCAATTCCAGTCCATCTTCTGTGCCTAAAACTAGAGTTAAATCTTCTTTCTGATCCTGTGAAATGAATTGACTCCAGAAGTGCAGATCCTTATATGAGCACTTACCATGTACTGTGCTAAGCACCAATAATGTAAAAATGGAAGAAGTGTGTCCAACAGGTAGTTAGACCACTGAACAAAAGACTGCTTTTAGAGAATGGCCTGGGTAGAGAGTAACTATAAGGATGTGGTCATGTTAAGTGATATAAGAGAAGGCTTGAGTGTGGAGAAAGATATTTGAGATGATGCCTGAAGGGGAACTAGAGCTAAGAAGAGGAGTGGTGGGAGATGAGGTTGGTAAAGTCAACAACCCCCCCCAAGAGTGACAAGTTGAAGGAGTTTACACTTTATGCTGAAGGCAAGGGAAGTATGGAGGCTCCTCAAAATATTAAGAATAAAACTACCATAGGATCCAGCAATTCCACTTCTGGGTGTTTATCCAAAGAAAATGGAAACTCTAACTCTAAAAGATAACAGCACCCCATGCTCATTGCAGCATTATTTACAATAGCCAAGATATGGAAACAACCTAAGTCTCCTTCAGTGGATGGATGTCTAAAGGAAATGTGGTATATACATGTGAATGTACACACACACACACACACACACACACACACACACACACACACTGGACTACGATATAGCCATAAAAAAGAAGGAATCGTGCCATCTGTGACAACATGGATGGACCTTGAGGGCATTATGCTAAGCGAAATAGTCAGAAAAGGCGAATACTATATGATCTCATTTTTATGTGGAATCAAAACAAACAAAATCCAAAAGTAAAATCGTGGTTAGACAACAGATTGGTGGTTGGGGTGGATGAAATTGGAGAAGGGGCTCAAAAGGTACAAACTTCCAGTTATAAAATAAATATGTCCTGAGGATGTGATGTGCAGCATGGTGACTTCGGTTACCAATCCTCTATTGAGCATTTGAAAATGCCAAAAGAGTAAATCTTAAAAATTCTCATCACAACAACAACAACAACAACAACAACAGTTTGTAATTATGTGTGGCAACAGATATTAACTAGACTTATTGTAGTGATCATTTCACAACATATAGAAATCTCAAATCATTATGCTGTACACCTGAAATTAATATAATGCTATCTGTATATATTATACTTCAATTAAAAAATAACAGCAAGGGAAAGGATTTTAATCAGTGCTTTTTGGAAGTCTCACTCTAGCTATAGGGTGAATGATAACTTGAGGCAAGTGGACGAATAATCGACTGTAGCTATAACTCAGAACAAAGATGCTGATGATCTGGCCTAAATCAGTGGGAAGGGTCATGGTGAACAAGCAGGCGTGGTGGAAAGATCCTTAGGTGGTTGGGTGAATGGAATGAGGACCGTGAATGTGTTTTGAAATTCTCTTTATTCTTTTCTTTTAGAATATTTTTTTAACATTTTATAACCTCAAGGTAGCTTTGGAACACAATAAGAAAATGAATACCCAGGATCATGCTACCCAATCTATGAACTAGATCATCAGTGACTAGGGAGCTGGCTGTTCTTTCTTCTCCATTGCATCTGTGCCCTTTCCTATTAAAAACAAATAAAACTGTTTGGAATCTTTAACTTATCACTCAGAATTTTGTTTTTTTACACTTATACCTGTTGGTGCCCATGATGGTGATCCATTCATTTTTATAGCTATATATTCCATAGTATTAATATCCCATTCATTCGTTTACCAAATATTTATTGTGCGCCCATGGTGTCACAGGCACTTTTTAGGTACTGAAATGGAATAGTCAAAAAATAGTCTGACAAAACAAAACACCAAATTCTGCCTTCCTGGAGCTTACATTCTTACAGTCATATTTTCCTAACTCGGTCTTGTGGACATTTGTTTCAAGATTTTTCCTTGGACAAAAGCATCTTATGCGTGTCTCTTAAACAAAACATACACGAGTTTCTCTAATACTCCTAAAAGTACTCAATGTGAGTTAGACAAATGTTCAAACTTGAAAAATGATGCCAGATTTTTTTCCAGTGTATCCATGTGCACTACCAGTACAGTGCTGGAAATCTTACAGGTTCCCGTGATTTCATGGTCCCTACAATCCTGATTTTGTCAGATTTCTTCATTTCTGCAAATCTACTGAGTATCTAATTTGGTATCTTTTTGGGAACTTCATTTGTTTTTCACCAAATATCAGTGAAGTTGAATGTATTTTCATGTTCTTTTTGGCTTCTGTGTTTCTTCTTCTGTCTTTCCTCTTCTGTGAGATGTCTTTTTGTCATTTTTCTATTTAGTAGTTATCTTTCTTTTTGTTCTAGACCATAGGTCTCCAGTGATTATATGTAACAGACATAATACATCTGATATATAAAACTCTCTTACAGATTTAAAAACTACATATCAAGATACTCAGTGGCTATTTAAACAACCTTACCACCTATAAATAATGAGAGTTTTGCTTCTTACTATCTATTCTTTATACCTTTTTATTTGCTTCTGTTGTATTATTGCTTTAGCTAGTATCTCTAGTTAATTATCTTTCCCAGATTTTGGATTCTCTTCATTGTGTTCATTATATTATTTAGTTAGCATCTATTCTCAATCTAAGGTGTCAAATTAATCAGCCTCTTATTTTGTGGTTAGTTTCTGTGTATATGTATTTTGTTTAAAAAGCCCTTTCCTAACAAATTTCATAAAGTTATTTTTCATGCATTTTTCTCTTAAATATTTTAAAGCCTTATCTTTTTTTATACATCAAAGTCTTTATCCTATTTGGAATTGGCATCTATGTATGATATACAGTAGGAATCCAGTTTTCAGTGCAGGGGGGCTTTCCCCTCTATGGATAATTTCAACCACTATGTGTTGAATGGTCCTTCCTGTTGGCAATTTCTTGCAAAGCCACCTCTTTTTTAGTTTTGGTGTAACCAGGGAGTATAACCAGGGAGTTGGTTTCTGGGCTCACCTCTTTTTTTATTATTTTTTAAAATTTTAATGTTTATGTATTTCTGAGGGAAAGAGAGACAGAGCACAAGTGGGGAAGGGGCAGAGAGAGAGGAAGACGCAGAATCTGGAGCAGGTTCCAGGCTCTGAGCTGTTAACACAGAGCGCGATGCAGGGCTCAAACTCCTGAACCATGAGATCATAACCTGAGCCAATGTTGGATGCTAAACTGACTGAGCCACCCATGTGCCCCTGGGCTCTCCTCTCCTAATCCTTAATTTGTCAGTACCTTAACCAATGTCATGCATTATCACCATTTGTAGAAATCTTGCTAAATATAGGATAAGTCTTACTTTTTCCTCTTTACAAGTATTTTGATGATTAGGGGGCTTTTTCCTTCAAATAAATTTAGAGTCACTATGTCTAGATCTGTAATCAATCAATCACATTAATATTTGTATTGGATTAACATTGAATTATGAATTATAGCACATTTCCAAACTATGAAAAGCTTTAAAATGTATTTTATATTGACTTCAAATTATTGATTGAATTATTGTCAGAAAACAATATGTTTTCTGTATCTGTATGATACTGATTCTTTAAAATTGGTTGGAATTTGATCATGGAATAGTACATGGGCAATTTGTACACATTATCTGCATGTTCTCTAGAAGAATGTGTGGTTTCTAACCATTCAGGCATCAAGTTTACTAATAGTACCAGTCAATCAGACTTTTCTCCATCCTCTTTATTTTTATCTTCTGAACTCTTTGGAGATAGAATCGACCTTCTTATCATTTCCTGTATCTTTTTACCTGTTATTTTATATCATCTATCTTCTTATTGCTCTGTGTTGCATCCTGGGGAGTTTCTTAAGATCAATTCGCCAGTTTGTTAAATCTATCTTCATCTTGTTTGAGCCACTATTTAACATTTCCATTGAAGTAGTGATTGCAAAAAATGTGTTTTTTTATTTCTAAAATTTAAATTTTGCATTTTATTAAATCTTGCAAGATGTTTTTATCATCTATATTACTAGCTCATTTTTAAAATTTACCTGTCATTTCTTTAAATGTTTCATATATGATTTTTTTGTCTGTCTTCTATTGAATGGTCACGATATCTAAAGATTTTTGTAGTTTAAATATATTGTTCATTGTTTTTGCTAACTTTGTCAGAGTGTGCTTCTTCTTTAGGGTTTCTGTTTGTATCCTTTAATTAGAATTGCATTTTTATTTGATCTTATTCCATGGGAATCCCTAAGACCTAAATAGATGGTATTTTCCACCAAAGAATGCTTGATGATGAGAACCTGAGTGTTTAGGGGATACCATATGTCCCTATTTAACATGGGGAGCAAAGTTTAGGTTTTTCTCCTCCATCTACTGCTGGCACAAGACTTGATGTCCTTGGAGAAATATTGATTTTTGACATGTTTTGCCTTATAGGCAAATCCTGCTCTTTTACTTTGTTTAATGTATATTATTCCTACTCCATAGCACACAGCTTTTGCTTTATTTTGTTTTGGGGGAGAGACAATAGAAAGGTACTCTTGGAGATTTTCTTTGTTTCATGTAAATCCTACTAATGCTTTAAAAATCATATTTTATCCAAAATCTCCTTTTTTTATAGAAGAAGGACCAGTTAGAGTCCATAGTCTACCTTTAGTGGTAGGAGCAAAACAATTCCAGGATGTTACCTTCAACATCAGGGTGTTTGCTAATAGTGTTCTTTACAATAGAAAAACCGGAGGAGAATAATATGTGGCAAGTTCCATTTCAGACTTACTGAGTTTGAGATGTCTGTGATAGCCACATGCATATGTTAAGTCAATAGATGAATATTTGGGTCAGAAATCTGAGAGAGAGTGATGTAATGTTGGTATGGATTTATGTAAATTACTATAAAGATGTGAATTGAATTCATGGGTGTGGTGGAAATGGTTAGTGAGAATACATCTAGCAAAAAGATTAGTCAAGAAAGATCGATAAGAACTACCAACACACAACAGGGAGTCAGAAATAAAAGGAAATAGGAGTTGTTAGAAAGCTCTCAAGAGTTTTCCACTGCTTTGTTGGTGAGGATATATGTTACAGAACCCTGGAATGTGGACAACTGTGCCCCAGGCTGTAAGATATCAAAAATATAGACAATTTTGTGCATAAGGAATATTAGAACCACTAGCATGAGAAATTCAATTAGGCTGCATTGAGTAAAAACAAGATTTTTATAAATGGGGAAAGTAGGAGTCTGTGAAGACCAGGGCAGGCCAATCTCTGAAAAAATGACTGAATGGAAGGAAAAATGGGGAAATGTCAGGGGGTGTTGTGGAGAAGAAAGAGAACTGAGTTTTTAAAATAAGATTGGACATGCTTGAGTGTGTTTTTAAGAGCTAATAGGAACAAAGCAGTGGAAAACTCAAGATTGAAAACACTGAAGAGAAAGGATTGTATTAAATGAGCAAGTTCACACTACCTGAGAAGAGTGGGCTGGGTTGGGCCAGAGTAGAGATTGAGACAAAAACTATAAATACTGAGCCCCATCCATTACTCCGGAAAGGAAGAGGGATAGGTCAGTACAGATTCAAGTAAGAATGCAGATTTGTAAAGAAATGTAGAGAATTCTTGCTTATGATTCTTATCAAAGAAATAAAACATGAGCCCATGGGGTAAGATTGAAGAGGCATTTTAGACTTTTTGGTAGAGTGGAGAGCGCTTGAAATTGGTACAGAAGACAATGGGAGAGGAGACCAGCAAAGCAGGGCAGTGTTGCCAGGCAGCCGGAAGGCCTGCTGAGGCTGTGGGAGGTAAATTTATGGAGCTACCAGTCAGGGGCTGTGAGATTGTTCTCCAGCTGCTCCTGGCTTTGTTGCAGGCTGGGAAAAGGCAGATTGTTTACTCCACTTAGTATTGGGGGTTTTCTAAAAAGGTGTTGTGGGAAAATAAACAAAACCCAGCCAAGATATTTGAAGGAATTGAAAAGAGAGGTTGAAGTGATAGAGAAATAGGAGACTGAAGGACGAAAATCCTTGTACTGGGCTTTGTGCATAGTCAGAGGAGAAGCAGAACCCGAGTTAGCATGGGAGAGATTAGAAAGAGGACAACCGGATCTATGATCTCAGAACACAAACATCTCCAACTGCAGATGAGGGCCAGACTGCGGGGGCGAGAACTGATGTGGAGTCAGCAAGGAGATCCTGAGGTCACTGGGGCCGAGAAGATGTGGAAGCCAATGGTTGGAGATTGAATGACCCCTTGAACATTGAGAGTTGGAGTGGGGAAGAAACCTGTATCTCATCCCGTTGTAAAAGAGGAAGCCATCTCAGGAACTCTTGCTGAGCTAGTAATTAGTGCCTTATACTTCATTAATGACAAAGGAAGTTTGAGAAGGGAATTTATTTAATAATACTTTTCAAAAGTGGGATGAGTACCGCCCATGTGCAGACTGGCTACCTTCTTCTTAAGACCCTGCCAGAGGGATGACGTCTTAAGAAGAACAAAGAGGTTGGGAGAAACACCAGCTTCTAAATCATAAAAACATGAGTGGTGGAAATTGTTGCTGGTGAAAGTCATAGGATTTATTTTTGTGGGCTATAAATAAAAAGTAAAATATGTATCTCTTCAGTCTAGCGCGGCTAGGGAGAAACAGGCTAAGTGATTACATGAGGGCCATCCAATCTTTTGCTTGGGTGGTTTTGAATATTTTTAAAAGAAAGCAAAAATTTTAAATACTCATTCAACGTGTGGTGGGTTAATTTTGAAACAATAAAGGAGTAGGGAGCACTTACTAAATTTTTTAGAATTTAGCATTATTGGTTTGAAATACATTCTTTCTTCACACACCCAAGCATGTTTTAATTCTTATCTCTATGAACATGTTTTTCTTCTTGTATGGACTTTTCCCTCTTGACATCATGCCTTTTATAAATAGATTGATACAAGATTTAGGGCAAGATAAATAGCAATGTGAAAGATTAACTGCAGCAATGGTGAAATCCAAATGTCTAAAGATGGATATGCTTTGTTACATCCAATTTTTTTCCTCATCTTTTGTGTACTGTGTAAATTATTAAAATCTATAAATATTGTTCTCCATAAAAATAACTTTTTTCCTCATCTTATTATGAAAGCCCTTTATGCTTCACAGCCAAACTTCTTTGTTGTGATTTTTTAAATACATGTGTGATCACTCTTAAATTGTTCTCCCATTTGTTTCTCTTATTAGTCAAAAGAGAAGATGTGTGAGAACACAGAGCCAATGGAAAGTTCTTCTCAAACCACCACAACCATACAAGCAACAACCACAAAATTCAGGGTCTTAACGACCACCAGAAGAGCCGTGACCTCTCAGCTGCCCACCAGCCTGCCCACAGAAGGTGCTCTAGATAGTTTTTCTTTTTTCTGAAGGAGGGGAAATTCACTATATTGACATGCACTGGGGTAGCTCCCTAGGGGGAAAGTTATCTTTTGGCAAACTGGATTTTCTAAAGGACTTCTAAAGGAGAAGAGACAAAATTATTACAGAAGAAAAATATGTGCTAGGATAACGTATGGCACGTTTTATTAAGACTTAGCTCTTAACAGTGATCCTGGCTACTTGTCCTCCCTAGGAAAGAAATACACACTTCCTTTTATATCACCAACTTTTCTTGTAACTGAATTCAACATGTCAGTCACAGGAGAGAAAAGCAAAATGCATATAAAATATCCCGTGATTTCAGATTCTGAAAATAGATAATTCTATTTATATGCAATTCTAATATTTACCTGAATATAGTCAATAAAAATATGTTGGTCTATACTCTATAGAGGTTCACTCTGTATGTCACAGAAATTTTCATTGACAAGTCATTGGGGGAAGAAGGGATAGTAGCCAAAATATAACCATTTATTCTGAATGGTACCCCTAGAAGGAAATGTGAGACCAGTTGGCCAAGAGTAGGCTTTGAGGGGGAAAAAATAGTCTTACTTATTTATGGTCATAAACCTGGCTTTCATTTGAATAGTAAATTAAGCTTTGTTTTTAATTTAAATTTAATTGGATATTAAAAGTTAACTAAAGTTATAAAATGAGATGAGGAAGCTGCTAAATCATTTTATTGCTTTTAAACCCAATGACGTATTTTAATACATATTATTTTGGATAGTTATATAGCCCATGAAATGTTTTTTATAGTGCAGATTCTACTCTGTGAAAGCATTAGTACACAAAACTGGTCATCATATTTATGCCCCCTTAAAATTTTTTGTTACAATAACTTTGAATTTCTCTTCCAGATGATACCAAGATAGCACTACATCTAAAAGATAATGGAGGTAGGAATTGATACTTTTCTTTTATAAATATTTTCAGATACTAATTTATTTCATTCATTTACATGAGAAAGGATTTTGCGGGCTTCTACTATAGAGCCAGGTTATACTTCACTCATTGATATTCAACATGGGAAGAATTCAACGTTGGCTTGAAAACTGAAATGGTTTCAGTGTTGGAAGGAAATTCTAACCCTCATATTTGCCTATAAAACTACAGGACACCGATGACCAATTATAATGTGAAAATTTATCCACACATCTCGCTCTTCTTTTTTGTGCTATTCCTTGGATTACTTGTGTATTGAGTACCTACACAAAGCAGGTATTGGGTTCAAATATTTTCTTTTTTTCCTCTAACTTAATTACTCAACATCCTTTATAAATAAAGAATTAGACCAATATGGAATATACTTTATATTTCATCTTTTATGTGAAGCAAGAGACAAATATTAAAACATGCAAAAAAGAACTTTTAGGTAGTTGCATACTTCGAGATTCTCTAAGACAATTTAGAGAAACCTATAATGATACTTAAAAATTTGAGGAAGAAAAGTTTTACCAAAATAAGACTGAGAGATATTATTGCCTAAAATTTTTAAAAATAGTTCTTTTTCTATTAAACTATATCAGCCATATGTGCTTCCCTATCATAGTTTGCTGGATCTTGATAAAAAAGAATTTTTTATCAGTAACTGTTTATTCAATTCAGGTCAGGAAGTGTGTGTGGGGGGGGGGCCTTCTTAGCAGCATTTTTTATGTAAATATGGCCCCATTGTGACATTGATCTAGACACAGTTTTACTTTTGCAGCCCCAGCTGACTTTGGAGGTCAAAATCCAGTGTATACATTCTTAGGGATTTTTTAAGTAATTATAGAGATTAGTTTCTAAATTAATCTAGGTAAAGTAACAAAATTACATCTATGTTTCTGTCGGTCAATGTATGATATGATATATACTGGATGTATCTCTAATTTCAAATCAATCCATTTGAAAGATAAGCTGCTTAGCCTCTTCATACATTTCATTATTACATCAATTCTCTGTTGTCTTGGCTGTGTCATAGTGTTTTATTTCATTCATTTCTTACTTATTATTGTATTAATGCTGGAAGTGCTATGATAGCTTTGCAGATGACCATTTGCTTGTATACACTAGCTAGAAATAAAATAAAGTCTCAGCACTTGAAGGACCTTTAGCAATCCCCCAGTTGAGAATTTCTCAGAGCAGGATGGTGCTTAGTTTCATGTGAACATAAGTCCTAAATTTGGTGTTACATTATTTTGAGGGAGAGTCGTGGGAGACACATGAGATGGAGGAGGAGTCCCCAAGAGGCTTCTGTTGTATTTGTTACATTTGATTCTTAATATGGGTAGAAGATTCCTGTGTGTGTTTTTCTTTTTTGTCATACTATAAAAGTTGACTGTTGAATTTTCAGATGACATTTAGATCATTAATATGCAGCCAAGTGTCCATCAGAATCCTAAAATGTCACAATAAGATCGTTGCTGTGTCTGTATAGTGGAACTCTTCCCATGTCTAGGATTGTTTATAAGGGATTTTTCTGAAAGCACAGTTAGAACAGACCAGCCTGACCAGTATTAAGATAAATGTTCCCTCAAAGAAGTGCTTAAGGAAAATTACACATTACTTTCTGTAGCACCTTCATCCAGATAGCATGATTCTCATTGTTTTTATCTTACAGAATTTGAAGATACAGGAAGGATTGCCAGTTTAAATCTAGCTTGATTAGTTGATAAACATTTTGAAAATAGAATTCAGAATTGTCCTGCCCCTCCCCATCCAGGTTAACACTTTCGCAAAACGGAAGTAATAATGAAAAAGGATGCCTAATTTAAGTGTTTTCTCACATTTGTTGAAAAATTTTTCAGATGTAAACTAACAAATTTTTTTAATTGCCATATATTCTTGCAAAGAAATCTAGCACATTTTATTTCTTGATTTAATATAATTGACTGTTTTTAAAAAGCATTGTAATTTAGAGATCTGTACTTTTTGATAAAAGAAGGTGACATTTTTCAAAATAGTTTATATGTAACTAGAAGCCAATGATGCTGGCTTTCATTATTGGATTACCTTAGCTGAGTCTTTCTGGGACATTTCCGTGGGTTTAAATAGTTGATTTTCTAGTGGAATCCACAGCTGACATGATTATACATTTACTTTCCAGGAGATTTTCCTTCATCTCTGATATGAAAGTATAAAATACTTCTGAGCAGCTGGACACCAAAGGCACACACCAGGGTTTCTCATTCCCAGGACCCAAAATGAGTTACAGTCTGCTAAATCACTCTTGATGAGTCTTCATTGTGAATTGAGTTTCTTGCCACATTTAGAGTAGGACTAGGTCGAGCTTCTGGAAGTTTCAGGATAGTTTGGGGTTTGGGAAAATTTTATTAGCCTTAAGGGTTGAGTGGAAATTCTAAGACCTATGAATAATTTGGAGCTAATGAGTATAGGCCTCCTTAGTAAGGTGTGTAACCTTGATTGGCTTTTGTAAATGATCGAATACAAAAAGTCAGAAGAGCAAGTATGAAGATGTCATTTTATCTCCATCTCCAAAAGGCTTAAGGAGGAGGAGGAGAAAAAGAAGAGGAAAAAATGGATATTGAGTGTTTACTATGTTTTTGGCCCCATTCTAAATGCTTCATTTATTACCTCATGTAATTCACACAATACCCCTGTGAGTTGGTCTATTATTATCTTCATTTTACAGCTGAGGACACGGAGGTACAGAAAGGTTAGGTGACTTGTCCAGTGTGTGGCAGACCTGGGGTATGAATCTTTTTGGCCTTAATACAGATTCTAAGTCCTGTCAACCTCTCAATATGGGGCTGTTCTCTTACAGTCTACCTTCTAACAGTAAATGACACTCTAAAGTATTTTGCTTACTCAAACTATATTATTTTCCCTTTTCTATAACAGCTGATGATACTTGTAAGTATTTGGAAATGGAATATATTTTCTTTTCCTAATGTAATTATGCAGTAGTTTCCACCTTACCCTTTCTATGAAAATCACAACACATCAATTCTCCTGTGTCATTGAGGAGTGGCTGAATCACTGGTGTGATCCCCAAACTACAGAGCTACTCTGTGTTTATGTTCAAAATCTAATTTAAAATCCTTGCAGCCTTCTTGGTTTCTCCAGAAATTCAAATTTAATTCACCATTAAGGGGTTTCTAGGATGTATTTTGTAAATATACATATTTCTGTGGATAATGGATACAAGCATTTAATATCACATCTTCTTTGGATTTTCAAATCCTGGCCAAAGCTTATTAGAGGAGTTACATTTCAAAGGAATGACCCAACTATATATTAGAGTAGGTACAACTATTAAATGCCTTCTTTGGCATTTGATTAGGTTGCTTCCAAATGACACCACCTAAATAGAAATGTAAATGTCATCGAGAAGTGAACTGGATAAAATTATATCCAGAGATGAAAGGCTTGCAAGTTGAATCAATGGCAGGGTCTTTTAATTTTTTTTACATTTATTTATTTTTGAGAGACAGAGCATGAGAGGAGGAGGAGGAGAGAGACAAGGACACACAGAATCCGAAGCAGGCTCCAGACTCTGAGCAAGAGTTCAGCACAGAACCCGATGTGGGGCTTGAACCCATGAACCGGGCCATGAGATCTTGACCTGAGTCGAACCCTTAACCGACTGACCCACCCAGACACCTCAGTAGGGCCTTTTAATTAAGGAGTAAAGCCTTCAACCAGATTCAACTCAGTTTGACAAATTGAATCATGCCATTCTGTTACCCTGCGGATGTTAAAATTATTTTAAGTCCTAAAATCCTGTGATTTTATTTTATTATTTAAAATTTGTTGACTGAGAGGCACCTGGGTGGCTCAGCCAGTTAAGCTTCCCACTCTTAGTTTCAGCTCAGACCATAATCTCACAGCTTTGTGGGTTGGAGCCCCGCATCAGGCTCTGCACCAGCAAGGCAGAGCCTGCTTGGGATTCTCTCTCTCTGCCCTTCCCCCCAGTCGCATTGTCTCTGTCTCTTTCAAAATAGATAAATACATTTTAGAAAATAAATAAATAAATAATAAAATTTCTTGACTGAGATTTCTCAAAGTACCAAAATTACATTTGTTCTTGTTTCCTCCAAACGTTCCCCTTTTTGATAGGATGTCTTTTAAAAAACATATTTGAATATAAGTGCTTAGGTGCTAATACTATTTAAAGGAACAGCACTCCAGAGAGCACTGATGTACTGTGCAGGTGGTACTGTGCTTGTCATTTCTTCTTATTGCTAGGAGTTTTACTAACCCTGGATCCTGAAAGTCTGCACCCTTGAGTCAGAAAAGTGGTGTCACCATCAGAGATGCTGAAATAGCTACATTAGGCAGTTTGCAGGACCTGATCAAGTTATCTCTGAGGTACAAATCTGCCAAGTGGTTGATTTCACAAGCTTAGATAAATACACTTTGAATGAACTATTAGGGAATGGCTGGTCTAAATTCTGATTTGGTTGCATTAGTTTATTTCTGAACATACCCCAAGACTTTTCAGCCAAAGATAAAGTGTCAGAACATTATTCCAACTTTTTCCATTAGAATACTTCAAAGGTTATATTTTTATTACCTACTCTGTAGTGACAGATCAAGTGTCTAGTGTTTCATTTATCATTCAGTCAAATTGTTTTTTGACTTTAATACATAAATCATCAAAGTAACAAATCTTTCATTTTTCCCCTACCTTCCCTTGCTATTTTTTTCACCTACGTCTTTCACATAGATCACAGTTTGTAAGCAAAGGGAAACTGTTATTTCCTCTTGACAGCCTATTGAATATCTATAACTTTCTGTTTCTAAAACTGTAAAGTATCTTGACATTTGGTTTCATCTTTTGCTTTGTTTGGCTACTTTTCATGGTAGCACTAACTCTAAGTATATGTGTGCCATTATAGTGAGCATTTCTTATACTTCAGAATGTTATTTTGCATATCCCATAGGATTAAGAATTTCTCTCCTAAAATTTTATTTAGAGTAGTGTTTCTCAGTTTTTTCTGTACCTTGGTTATTCTCATCTAATTTTATTATTGCAGCCTATAAAACCCCACTGGTCAGACTGTTCTTCACACCAATTAAATCCAAACCTCTGGATTTGGGATTCAGGCATCAATATTTTTTTGAAGCCCTAGGTGATTCCATGTAAAGTTGAGTTGTGAACGAGTGGGCTGAAGCAACGCTGCATAAGTACATTAAGGAGCAGCAGAATCACTGGGTAAAGAGAGTCTTGTGAAATGTGTTTTTTGCTGTAGTAGTTTTAGGGTGAAACCAAACCTTGGCAATTGTGTTTCCAACAGGTTCTCAGATAAGGCAGACCCCACTAGTTCACAGAGCACATTTTGAGTATGTGGAGTTGAGTGAATTCTTGATTTCTTTATCCTAGAGTCTGCCAGATGAGAAGGGCATTTCTTACTCTCAATCTACCCACTGGTCCTCCCCTATAGCAACCTTTTAACTGGTGGCAACAACAAATAACCTCTATCTCCATGGAGAGGATGCATCTTGCTCAGCAGGAGTAGCAGGCCCTAAAAGGTTATGTCTGTTATGTCATTAATAGAAAATTAGTCCATTTTAGTTGTTGCAAAATTAGCTGCAGAAAATACAGTTGCCCTCTCTGTATTTTGTTGAGCCACATGAAATTGCTGATTTTTTTTACCATTTTGTCCTACAGAAATTGCAATTTCATTTTTCAATATAATCATTTGAAACATCATTATTATAGGAAAAGAAAAAGGAAATCACTTTGGAATATACTTTTTCCCCTTTGTGTTGATTTGTAGATAGGACCTGTAGAGTTTGTGCTAATGATAAGACATAGAGCAAAATGGTGGGGCAGAACCTCTCAGGAAACACATACATGGCTTTCAGGAGGGCCCTCTACATGCACTTTCCTTTGGCCATCAGCCAATGTTTAACTATAGATCTTCCTCTGATTGACACCTACCTTCCTTTCTGTGCTCATCGCCTACATAATCCTCTTTTGTCGGAAATGTAGGCTTGGGAAACGCCTGTTAGAAGAAAAAAAAAAACTCCCATATACCATTATATTTTGGATTCTAAGATTTACAAGACACTTCAGCAGCAGTTTTTTTTGTTACCTGATATTTCTTGTAACCCTTTGGAATATATATATAAAGTTATTAATTTTTTAAGATGACATGTCTAGTGATTCTAGTGAATTGCCTTTGCTGTGAAAATAATATATATGTCACTAGAAAGTTAACTTTTATGTTGATTTGATTAGACTTGACTTGATTTATTCAGGAGACATTTCTTATACTACTGTGTGCCTGGCCCATTGTTAAGAGATGGAGATACAAAGGTAAACAAGGGCTGGCACCTGCCATGAAGAAGTAAGTAGGATGACACAGAGAAATAAATCAAATAATTCAATATGATTTGCAAAGTATAATGATAGACTCAGGAAAAATATGAGAGTAGAGAAAAGGCATTTAAACACAACTAGAAAAATGAGAATGGTTCTCAGAAAAGATACTTGATCCAAGTTTTGAAGTATGAATAGGATTTGTGTAGAAAATGGCAGAAGAATAACATTTCAGCAGAAGGATCAGCAAAGACAGTTTAGTAGCATGAGACATCAAGATTCTCATCTCTGGGTAACTTAAGAGTCACCACGTTTTATTTGACTAGGGTAAAGATGTACACAGGTAGTGATGGATGGTGAGGCTGAAAGGTAAGTAGGAACTCTAGCACTGGTTGCCTTTTATGCCAGGTAAGGGAGTTTAAACTTTATCCTGAAGACATTGGGAGCCATTGACATCATTTAGACAGGGGAGTACCATGAGGAGTTTTACATGTTAGTAGTTCATTCTTAAGGAGTAATCAAGAAAAATGGGTAATGGGGAAAGGAGTGAGCCTGAGGCTAGGAAAACTACTTAGGATATTGTACTAGTAATCAGTAAAAGAAATGCTGAGAAGCCAACGTAGTGGCTGACATTAGGAATAAAGAAGAGAAAATGGACATGAGAAATGCTTTTAATGAAGTAAACCTATGTAACTAATATCTGATTGGATGTGTGATTTATATGTGATAGAAAGTGACTAAGAGGATTCCCAGACTTGAGCTGAGTTATCTCGGTGGCTGATGGTACTACTTAATGGGGGATACCAGAAAAGGACAGGTTTTCAGGGAGGCAATAAATGTAATTTGAGTTTATTGATTTTGACGTATCTGTGGAACATCCAAATGAAGATATACGGTGGCCATTCTTCTCTACCAATCTGAAATTCACAAGCAAAAATAAGAAATTTAGGCTTTATCATCATAGAAATGGCAGTTGAAGTCATGAGAGTGAATGAGATCACAGAAGGATGCTACAAAAATGAAAATGGCACAGGACTGAAAGGAGAACACAAAGTTTTGTGAAGAGAACTACAAAAAGAGATAAAGAGATAGCAAGAAAACCAGTAGAGTGTACTATCATGAAAACCAAAGAGAAGAAAATTCCAAGGAGGATGTAGTGAATTATGTCAACACTATAGATAGGCCAAGGGGAAGAAAAGAAGGAGAAAAAAGAAAAAGAAAAAAGAGCAGAAAAGTGACCATTAGTTTAAGTAATATATTAGCATTTGTCGGGCAGTTCTACATTCCACAGTTACACAATCCCCAGATAGATTTTGAGAAGGTCATGAGCAATAAGGATATTGAAGTCAACAAGGACACACTACTTATCAAGAAGTTTAATGAAAAGGAAAGTAGAGACTTCTTTTTTAATTATGTTGTCTTATTTTAGGAGCCTATTTTACATGTTATAGGTGTTGAGTAGAAAGAAGACATAAGAAAAGGAATTAAAAGATGATTGAGAGTATTTGATACGTCTCTAAGTAGAGATGGATCAGGCAGCATGGATGAGAGGAGATAGAAGCTGAAGGAATTTCATCTGTGCTTTCTGCTTTCTCAGTGTAGTAGGAGACAAAGTAATATGGGGAGAGTAAGTCTGAGAGGTCAGAGTATGGTGTCTAAGAGTGGAGAGAACCCATAAAGCATTCCCAAGAGGAATGGAAAAAATAGGTCTCTTTTTAATGTGTAAAGGGCATAACAAAGTGTATTTGGAGCCCACTGACCTTGGTTATCATTCTCAAGGTTTTGTGACCTAAATACTAATTTTTTACATGTGTTTCAATTGTCAATGCTTATTTCTCCTATAATTTGCTGATATAGTTTAAGAAAGAAGGAAGAAGGGTAAGAAGGTAGAAAGGAGTGAAGGAGTGAAGGAAAGAAAGAATAAAATAAGAGGGAAAGAGAGAAAGAGAAAGAAAGGAAGGAAGAAAAGAGAAAAGAAAGAAAGGAAGGGAAGGAGGGAAATAAGGAAGGAGGAAAGGGAAGGGAAGGAGGCAGGAAGAGAGGGAAGAAAGGAAGGAAGGAAAGAAGAAAGAAAGGAAGGAAGGAAGAAGGGAAGAGAAAATATACTGTTTTTAAAAAGATGTAACAATTAAGGGCCCCAGGGTGGCTCAGTTGGTTAATGTCCAACTCCTGATTTTGACTCAGGTTATGATCTGATTCATGTTGGACTCGGCGCTGACTGCCAGAGCCTGCTTGGGTTTCTCTTTCTCCCTCTGTCTCTCTGCCCCTCCCCCAGTTGCACGCTCGTGTGTGTGTGTGTGTGTGTGTGTGTGTGTGCGTGTGTGTGTGCACGTGCTCTCTCTCTCCCCTCAAAATAAATATTAAAATAAATAAAAAGACATAATTATTTTAAAAAGGAGTTTAATCCATTAGATAGTAAATTTAGCTTAATCTTTTTCAATAGATAGGTTTCCAAAGACTTGCTGTTCCACTAAGACCAATTTTCACCTTAGCTTTATACTGCATGCTTGATACCATGCAAGATTTTAAATGTATCTCGAGTAGTAAGGACAGGAGTCCTTATTTAACATTGATCCATAACAGTACAGTAAGTGACTGTGACCAGATGTTATTATTGCAGGTACAGTAATGAATTAACAACTTGTTTGACAAAATTTCAACCCTAAGTGACTTTAACACACAAGAACATTATGTTCAACAACTAAAAAAGAAGTACAAAATACATAGAGCTAAATTTAAATGGAATTCTAAGATATATTTGTTTAAGCTGCAGGAAGCAAGAGAGGAGGAAAAATGGATCATGAAATGGATGAACACAAAGAAGAGAAATAGAAAAATAGCAGATCAAATCCAACCATACCAATAATTATATTAACTATAAAAAGAATAAAAACTCTAATTAAAAGCATAGATTATCAGGCTAACTTTTGAAAAGCAAGAACCTCAATGAGATACTATTTCATACCCATGAGAATGTTTAAAACTAAAAAGACAGAAACTAATACCGATGAGGTTATGATGCATCAGAAATCTTTTACATTGTTCATTAGAGTGTGATATAGTACAGTCACTTTGGAAAACTGACAATTTTATTTATTCTTAAATTTTTTAATAGTTATTTAGTTTTGAGAGAGAGACTGAGAGTGAGCAGGGTCGGGGCAGAGAGAGAGAGAGGGAAACACAGAACCTGAAGTAGGCTACAGGCTCTGAGGTGTAAGCACAGAGCCCGAACTCATGGACCATGAGATCATAACCTGAGCCAACAACGTCAGATGCTTAACAGACTGAGCCCCCCAAGTGCCCCAAAACTGACAACCTTATAAAACTAAACATATTATCTTCCTTTTGATCCAGAAATCTACTTCTATATATTTATCCAAGAGAAAACATTTTCACAAAAATATTTACAAGAGTATTCATAGCAACTGTATTAGTAATTGCCAATGACTGAAACTAATCCAGATGTCTGGCAATAGAAAAATAAACAAATTGAGTATATTCATACAGTGGACTAATATTCAGCAGAAATAAAGAACAAACTAGTGATACATGCATCGACACAAATACATGTTAAAAACATTATGTTAGACAAAAAAAAAAAAAACCCGCCAAGTACTACAGGGTACATATAGTATCGTTTGGTTTATATGAAGTTTAATACAAGCAAAACTAATCTACAATAATAGAAATCAGCACGGTGGTTGTCCATGAGGTGGGACAGGGTGTGGTCAGAACTGACTGGAAAGGGGAAAAGGGGTCATTCTGGGGGCATGAAAATTCTTAAAATTTGTTGAATTGTACACTTAAGATCTGTGCATTTCAAGGCCACAAGTTTTACCTCCTTTAAAAGAAAAGAGAAATTTTTATGTGCTGCTCATAAACTAGATACAGTTCTTAAAAAATTCTCATGAATAAATTCTTCCCAGCTTCTTGAAACTCTCCACTACAATAAGGAAAATGGCTTCCCCTTACATCTACTAATTAGAGCCTCTCTAATTAGTAGATATAAAATTTAACACTCCTTTATTTTTTTTAACATTTATTCATTTTTGAGAGACAGAGAGAGACAGAGTGCAAGCAGGGGAGGAGCAGAGATAGAGGGAGACACAGAATCTGAAAACAGGCTCCAGGCTCTGAACTGTCAGCACAGAGTCAGGTGCAGGGCTCGAACTTACAGATGGTAAGACCATGACCTGAGCCAAAGTCAGACACTTAACTGACTGAGCCATCCAGGCACCCCAAAATTTCACACTTCTGATTATTTGATTCATGTTTTGCTTTATATTATTCTTGAAAATTTCCCAGGAAGTTGCTAATAATGATAAAATTGTCTAGCAATGATTGGGCTGTTTCTGCATACCTGGCACTTTTCTGAGGGCTTTGCACGTCATCTCATTTAATCCTGACCGCACCCTATGAAGTGCTATTGTAATCCCATTTTACACAGGAAACATTGGAAGCAATCTGTTTAGGGTCATGCAGTTTGTAAGGAATACAGCTGGGCGTTACCACCAAGCCATCTGGTGTCAGAGCAGGTGCTGTGCTCCCCAGTGCCACCCCGTCCTGCGGGGAAGAGTGCCCAAATCCCATACAGTCGGCTCTGTACCCATTTGTCTGCCGTCTCCCCCTATCGAAGCTACCCAGCACCTCAGCAAACAGAAGCAGCACCAACTGCCCCATCAGTCAGAATGAGTGTTATGGCTCCTCTGTCTCCAACAATTTGAGACCAAGGTCCTTGCAACTGTAAAACCCATGGGAGTGCCACATACCAATGTACCAATGTGCGGGGGGGCGGGGCGGGGGGGGTGGGGTGTGTTCTACAAAGCTGATTTGCTGGAAAAGGTTAGGGTGACCCAGAGCTCTCCTCCGGGACTGGCTGTGTTCTATCCCACATTCAGCAGGTAGAATTTTGTATTTCAAGAAACTTGATATCTCCAGACCTCAGGAGCAGACATTTATGATAAACACAATTTCATAGCGTCTTCCTTCCCAAGCAGGCTACCTGATTCTGTCCCTCTTAGCCATTATCTCTGCTAAGTTTTTGTCCATAACGATGCTAAGCAGTGAAGTATACTCTGCAAAACTGGCTCTCAGTGGTTTTAATTTTTTCCTTCTACCTGATATATGGACACTTTTTATTAGGTCTGGTAACACAAATTAAAATGAAATTCCAGGCTCAACCCAATCTCTTTTCCAGTTTCTGATTCTGGCTCTTACAGATACATAGCACATACATGTGGTCCCTCCCGTTTACCATCCTGGAGGACTACGTATATGAAACCACCACAAATAACAAAAGAGTTGTGTGGTTGCTTAGACATGAAGGACTAAGGTTTTAATTCTGGGGCATACCCACTGGCCAAAATGACATCTGTAGCCATTAAATTAAGACGTGGTTTCTGAAGAAACCCAAAGGTTTTCATTAATGTCGAGCATAAACTCAGATGCTAAAGAACTTGGGATTTATTTAATAATATTGTTTTAAAAGTCAGCATGTTTAAAAATAAGTTGCATATGGGGCATCTGGCTGGCACAGTTGGTTGAGCTTCCGACTCATATTTCGGTTCAGGTCATGATTTGGTGGTTCTGAGAGTTGGAGACCCGCTTCGGGCTCTGCGTTGACAGTGCGGGGCCTGCTTGGGATTCTCTCTCTCTCTGCCCCTCCAGTGTGTGTGCACTCTCTCTCTCTAAGTAATTAAACTTTTTTTAAAAAGTTGCTTTTGAATAATCACTAAAAGGTTGATTTTATTTAATACTATACTGTACCTCAACACCTAAGCTTTTTGTTTGTCAAATAATGGCTGCAGGTTCGATCTTACATTTTCTGTGTCCCAGCTACTGCTGTGGTCTGGGGATGGACGTTAAAGGACGTTGGTGGCCTGTTTTGCTGGTGGTGGGTGTACAGTTCAGGTGCCCAGGAGATAGGGCTTTATCTCTCCACTGAAAAAATTATTTATGAGATGCCCTTGGGTTCATGCACTTGAGCTTCAATGAGAGAACGGATCCAATTTCCATAAATAATTTCAAGAAGGCCTGGCATTGGCCTGATAGTGCAGCCATGATTAAGAGGAGTGGAGATACTAAGGGTCTATATTAGCTAAGTGGCTTGGGCACACATTTGTCCTCCCACACTGATAGGAGGGAGGTGAAGTGAGTTCTTCCTCCAAGGTGAGAAAACCTGATGAACTTGGTGGGGAAGTAAGCATTCGTTATGATACCCGTAGGTTTGTATAAAAATGACCTTTCTTAACATAAGTGACTTCATTCTGGAATGGATGGGATTAAATGGCCTGAGGAATCATTCCATTCTGTACCCCCAAATCTTAAAAGGACTTTTGTCAACCATATTTTTAGCATTTCATATTCACTGTATATTCATTAGGAAAACTAAATTATTTCTGTAATTTAAATTTCTGATTACTTAACCATTGCGAGGGCTTGGCTTGGAATTAAAAGAGAAGCTATTTCTGAGAAACTCTTTAACATTTGGATGGGCAATTTAGGTGCTAAGATCCCTTTTATTTGGACTATTTTGTAGAAGTAGAGACATGTTTTATTTTTCAAAAATAATTTTTAGGGGTGCCTGGGTGGCTCAGTAGGTTAAAAGGTCTGGCTTTGGCTCAGGTCATGATATCACAGTTTGTGGGTTCAAGCCCCGTGTCAGGCTCTGTGTTGACAGCTCAGAGCCTGGAGCCTGCTTCTGTGTCTCCCTCTCTCTCTGCCCCTCCCCCGCTCACATTCAGTCTCTCTGTCTCTCTAAAATAAATCAACGTTAAAAAATTTTTTTAAAGCAAAAATAATTTTTAAATCTATTTTTAGGTGGAAACGACAACTTTGTACAAAGACAGCTTTGTATAGAAATCAGATGTTAAGAAAAATTTAAAAGTTAGGTTTTATAAAGATCTTGGTTGCTGAGAATCTTAAATGCATATGTGGACCGTTTTTAAAAAGCAATACATACATATAAGAAGTGAAAATTGAAAAGGGATCATTCCAAAGACTCACTTTGGGTCTTTTGGCAATTATAATCACTGTAAATCCCTCTTTCTAGATGCTTTCACATCCACACACACTAAAGCGCCAATCACATAATGAAGCTCCAAGCACACTGGGTGGTGACTGCTATCCCAAATCCCTCATTTTGATGGACTCAAGCATTTTTTAAAAATATGATTTCACGGAAATTGTATTTAGCTTCATTTTCCTAAGATAAAAGGTAGCAGATTATTGTTGAAAAAGGATTGTCATCCCCTAAGCTCTTTTAGCTCAGGATATTTTATATGTTTTCCTGAATGAAATTTCACAGCTGCCCTATAGTGGCACAGGCTGCAAAAGAGAAGCTGAGCCAGCCGTCCCTGCCAGATACCATCCTCCCCACACATAGTGCACTTAGCTGTGTTTTCTGCACCCATTTTAATATCTTTTCACGGTTCTTAACCCAAATCCTTTCTATGGAGATGTCTTAATGTGAATTATGAGTGTATTGTCACAGTGACATATATTGTGGATTATGTATAATAATTGTGTAATAGTTCCAAGGGATTCTTAATACCTGAATAGTATCAACAGATTGACAAGGATCAAGAAAAGAGTGACACCAGAAGAAATACTGAATGAAGTCAAGGTCATGATCGTGGACGTAGAAATTTAAAAGAGTGAAGAGGAAAAAATATATGAGCTACAAAATGATATCAGTTACAAGGGACATTTCCAAAAGAAAGTTAATTTAGCTAAAAACTTTATCACTTGATTTTATTCCATAACATGCTTTAGGTTATAAATGGTTAGATAATATTCCACAGGGAAAATTGTGTGTGTGTGTTTTTAATCCAAAAATGAAACACTAACATTGTAAGCACTCATAGTTTAACTTCATTCTGAAGCTTAAAAAAAGAACATTTTGACATCGCATGTATAAGATTTATGAATTTTGTACAAATTTGTGCAAGACTTATCCAACCCATGAGCCTCTTGGTCCCCCAAAGGATATTAATACATTGAGGAATTTATGGACTGTAGTGTTTCATTTTAAAACCAAGAGTTAGTTCTAAAGCGAATAATATTTCAGACCAGGAGTATTTCTATTTTAGTTTTACTTTATTCTTAGACTTTAAATACTGGCAAGATTTAATAGTGAGTACAAATCATTTTAGCAATGTATTAAAATCTTTTTAACATATTGAAGAATTATACTTCTAAATACCAAATATTAGTATCACCTGCATGTAAATCCTGAAAAAAATATCAGTCATACAACAAGGAGAGGTAAAGATTTAAAATCAGATGCTACACTTTGAAGAGACAACCTATCCATTTTTTCCTCTTTTTTACCTCTTCTTCTTCTATCTTCCTCTTTCTTTCATCTTTCCCTTTATCAGCAGGTCAAAAAGTTTGCTTAGAGTGCAGCAAATGAAATACATTTGCATGGGGACTTGAATATTTTTAATATATATTTAATGCTTTTTAAAAATTCATGGGGGTGCCTGGGTGGCTCAGTCGGTTAAACCTCCGACTTCAGCTCAGGTCTGATCTCATGTTTGTGCATTCGAGCCCCGCGTCGGGCTCTGTGCTGACAGCCGGCTCAGAGCCTGGAGCCTGCTTCTGGTTCTGTGTCTCCTTCTCCCTCTGCCCCTCCCCCTCTCATGCTCTGTCTCTCTCTATATCAAAAATAAATAAAACATTAAAAAATTTTTTACTTAATTCATGGTCTGGGGCACCTGGGTGGCTCAGTCGGTTAAGCCTCCAACTTCGGCTCAGGCCATGATCTCATGGTTCATTAGTTCAAGCCCTGCGTCAGGCTCTGTGCTGATGGCTCAGAGCCTGGAGCTTGTTTCGGATTCTGTGTCTCCCTCTCTCTCTGTCTCTCAAAAATAAATAAAAAACAGGAAAAAAAATTTTTTAAATCCGTGGTCTTTGTTGTCATAGTAGCTAAAACTTACCCCAAAATAGCAGATTGCTTAGATAAATTGGGCAATTCTTATAGTCTTTTCTGTGTCTCAGTATTGATCTGCATTTTATAAAATACGAAAAAGCTAGGAGCTCATAGGTTATTCAGTGGATCAGATGAGAGTATATTATCTTGGATGCTATTGATTTCTGTGCTTCATTTCTGTATTAAAGTATGTCTTCAACAGAGTAGCAAAAAATGGCCTTGATTTGATAGGTTTTTCACATGTATCTATATACTCTGTTAGACTTTGAGGCTTCTTTTTATTGTACCTTACTATATCCTTTATCACTAATTCCTCTTATTTGAATACATAATTAAAGATAAAAAATCTATAGATTTGAATTGTCCTGTGCATAATACTGTATGTGTTGTTCACTTTTGGACATGAATGAAAGAGCATAAGATATTTCTAGTTGGGGCACCTGGGTGGCTCAGTCAATTGTGTCCTACTCTTGATTTGGACTCAGGTCATGATCCATGCCCAATATGTGTGAGATTCCTTCTCTCCCCTCTCCCTCTGTCTGTCTGTCTGTCTGTCTCTCAAAAACAATGGGGGGGGAGGGAGAAGGGGAAGGTAAGATGTTTCTAAGAATAGAATAAGAGTTTGAATCTTCAGACTAGATTTCTCATGACCTTTCAGAGTACCGCCCACCCGCAACTCCTCATGGACTCTCATGAGCTTAAGTTTGTACCTGAAATAGATTCAAGGTTTTCTTTGACCCAATTCTATATGCCAGTGTCTAAGAACAATATGTCAAACCACAGGAATGATTGACTATTTCCCAAATTGACATCTTTGTTTACTGTCTTTTCTAAAATATTGAAATCCATTTGAGCCATCTACCCTCGAGGTGAATGAACTAAATTTCAATTATGGAAATTGCTAGCATTTGCTTATACTTTTTAAATTTCAATCTTATGTTCAAGGTGGTCATCATTTTTAACATAGATGACCTCCTGAATTCTGCTTGTGGGTACCTGTGAGTATGCAAACCCTGTACCATTTAATGGAGCAATGATACCACACTGGAAACCAAATAGTGAAAGAATTTAAAATCAAAGCATATCAATGGAGTAAACACTTCATCTCCAAATTCAGCCTTTTAACATGCCATCATAATACTCATCAGTAGAGAAAGCAGCTAGAATAGGGAAGTAGAAAACTTGCTTAAACAATATGAAAATGGGGAAATCAGTTCTCCAAAAATATTTGTACAATTTTGGCCACTCCATTCACATCACCACTCTGAAGCAATTGGAAATAGCATTCATTTGAGACACAGGATGCCTCTGTAATATTTTGGAATTGAATTTGTTGTATTTCTCCATAAATGATTTGCCCTAATTACAACACAGTGTATAGTCATATGCACAGTCATAGATCCCTAAATATTTATTTTGCCTCCTGGCTAGCAATATTTTGAGAGTCTATGAAGATGGTTTATTTTGTTGAAATCATCATCGAAAAATGTTCTAAAGTGTTTATTTGGCTAGTAACAAACTAGACTCAGTACAGATTTCATTAGACATGAAGTGGTGTCTTCACATCTATACCAGCACAGCAAAGGAATGTTTTAGCAAGGAGATAATATAACTAAACCATTATTGAAAATATAAATAATAAGTGACAAAGTAAACATTTATGCCTAAATAAAGACAGTGAGAGAGTTTCAAGGTATAAATCTGGTTATGATTTTATATTCTGAAGATTGACAATTTATGCCCTACATATCAAAGATAATTTTACTGACCGGAGCCCTTACTGAATAAAACATGTGTTTGGCTTTCTTTTTTCTTCCTGGGAAGGGCTTTCTTTTGCCTGCTGTTTCCTCCACAGTTTCTGGTTCACGTGGGAAGTGGCAGCCTGAGGCTAAGTCACAAGTGTCTTGTTCTTCCCTTCCCTATTCTGCACACACACAAAGAAAGTGAGGCCGAATCTTGGCACGCTGCTTATAAAAGACTACTGATCCTAGAGATAGAACCGGATGCTATTTGGATGGATGGATTTGGGTGTGTGGGGGATGGGTAGATGGGGGGAGGGATGGAAGAAGAGATGAATGGAATTACACATGGAATTAGACGAAATATTCAAGACGTTCCTTCATGACTCAAATATATATTTTCTGCCACACTTTCTCCGAGGCAGCGTTTTAAATTAATCCTATTTTCCCATGACAGTAATGTATCATATTCTTACAAATAAGAAAAAAAAGCAAAGTGCACCAACCACAACAATACAGGTATACTTAAGAATAAAGCCAAACTCAGGGCATGTGGATGACTCAGTCAGTTAAGCATCCAACTTCAGCTCAGGTCATAATCTCACAGTTTGTGGGTTCGAGCCCCATGTCGGGCTCTGTGCTGACAGTTCAAAGGCTGGAGCCTGCCTTGGACTCTGTGTCTCCCTCTCCATCTCACCTTCCCCACACTCTCTCTCTCTCTTTCTCTCTCTCAAAAATAAACATTAAAAAAAATTTAATGCTTTAAAAAGCAACAACTGTTAAGGACAAAACATAGTTCAAATAGTTTCATGAATCTGACACCATAATTTTCCTCAACCTCCCTCATATTAAAATTGACAATAATATAACAGCCACATTAATTAAGTGCTTATTATATACCAGGTGCTCCCCTAAGCACTTTATGTGTGTTAAATGTTTAATTCTCACAGCACCCCTATGGGATAGTTACCGTTAATTGACTGCATTGTAGAGATAATTAAGACTCAATGAAATAATTTATTATAACTATAACTTCATTTGATTTTTATTGGAGGAGTGGTCATTCTAATACTGGTAACCCATTTTCCATAGCCTTTGTTTTTCTTTGTGTTTTCTTCCTCCTCTCTCTCACCTTCCCTTCCAACAAGCATGGATTTTATGTGTGTATGATGGCCGACACTGACCTAAGCCCTAGTACCAGAGAAGTGACAAGTCAGACAAAGCCCCTGCCCTCTTGAAGGCACAATGTTAATCCTTTAACCATATTTAGGGTGATTTTTCTTTATTTGAAATTACCAAGGTTTTTTTTAGCATTCTTTGCCAGAACTGATAACATGAAATAAGAAGAAATAGTAGCACATACAGTCCAGTGTCAATGAGGGGTTAGAGATCAGAGGCTCAGGCTGTGGACTCCGAGGACGGACTACTTGTCCATTCCTATTCCAGCTGTACTGATCTCTTCGAAGAATTAACTCTCATTAACTTTCTCTATTATTTTTGTATTCTCTATTTTGCTTATGTCTGCTCATGTCTTAATCATTTTCTTCCTTCTGCTAATATGGGGTTTAGTTTGTTCTTTTCTTTCTAGTCCCTTAACTTGTAAAGTTAGGTTGTTGAGTCAAGATTTTTATTGTTTTAATATAAGTGTTAACAGCTGTAAATTCCCTCCTTAGCCCAGCTTTTGCTGCATACCTTAATTTTGGTATGTTGTATTTTTGTTTTCCTTCATATCTATTTTCTAATTTCCCTTCTAATGATGATACATTGGTTGTTTAAGAGTATGTTGTTTGATTTCTACAAATTTGTGAATTTCCAGTTTTACTTCTGTTACTGATTTCTAACTCCATCCCACTGTGGACAGAGAAGATACTTTGTGTGATATCTATTTTTAAATGTGTTGAGATTTAATGTGTGACCTAACATATATGATCTCTCCTCAAAGGTGTTCCATGCACACTTGAAAAGAATGTGTATGTTATTGTTGGGTAGAGTGTTCTGTAGATGTCTGTTAGATCTAGTTGGTTTACTGTGTTAAGTCTTATTTTTCTTATCTTCCGTCTAGTTGTTCTTTCCAATATTGAAAGTGGGATATTGAAACTTCCATTATTATAGCACTGTCTGTTGCTCCCTTCAATTCTGTCAGATTTTACTTCATATTTTTTGATGGTTTGTCATTACCTGCATACATATAATTATTATATCTTCTTTCTGTATTGCAACTTTTTATTTATACATGATGCCCTTCTTTGTCTCAACCTTTTGGATTAAAAGTCTATTAAGTCTGATATTAGTATAGTTACCTCTGCTGTCTTCTAGTTACCATTTGTATGGAATATCTTTTTTCATACTTCTCCTTTCGATCTATTTGTGTCTTTGGGTCTGAGGTTAGGATCTTGTAAACAGCAGATAATTGGATCATATAGTTTTTATTCTTTCTGACAATCTGTATCTTTTCATTGGAGATTTTAATCTGTTTAAATGTAAAACAATTACTGATAAATAAGGGTCCATTTTCATAATTTTTCTATTTGTTTTCTATGTGCCTTGTAGCTTTTTTTCCTCCTATTTCTGACATTACTGTTTTCTTTGTGTTTAGTTGAGTTTTTGTAATGAAATATTTAAATTCCTTGCCTTTTGTTTATAGTATGCCTATTTTCTTTGTTGTTATCTTAGGGATTCTTTCTTTGATTTTGTCTTTCAAAAGTTTGTTTATAAAGCATCTCTGAATTCATCTTAGTAGAGTACCTTGAGCTTCTTAGATGTTTATATTGATGTCTTCCATCAAATCTGGGATGTTTTCAGCCATTATTTCTCAAAATATTCTCTCTGTCTCTCCTTCTGGGACTCCTGCAATGTTTGATGGCCCCTTGGCTCCTTTTTCTTTCTGTCCCTCAGTCAATGTTTTCACTTGTCCTGTTTTCCAAGTCCACTGGTTCTCTCTTCTGCCTGCTCAAATCTGCCTTTGAATTCCTCTAGTGAATTTTTCATTTCAGTCATTGAATTTTCAGCTCCAGAATTGTTGTTGTTGTTGTTTTCTTTTTAGGTTTTCTATCTCGGTATTGATATTTCCATTTTATTCACACATTGTTGTCTTGACTCTCTATATCTTCTTTTGGTTCTTTGAGCATCTTTAAGACAATTGTTTTACATTCTTTGTCTATTATACTGCCATCAGATCTTTATTCTGGACCAGTTTCTGTTTATTTTTTCCCTTGAATGAGCCATACTTTCATGTTTCTTTGTATGCTTTGTGAATTTTTATTAAATACTGGACATTTAAATCTAATAATGGGGTGACTCTAGAAATCAGACTCTTACCCTCTCCCACCTCAGGGCATGCTGCTTTTTTATATTATTTTTGTTTGTTGTTTACTGTTTGGGGTTTGTGTTGCTGCAGACTGTCTGTGCCGAGGGCCACCCTGAGGTGTAATCTTAATGTCTTTTCAGGTCTTTTCTGAGCTATTCCCTGGGCATATACACTCACTTTCTGATTTTACCCACATATGCAGTTGTTTCAAAATGTACTAGTCATAACTGTCTAGTTCCCAAAAGTGAAAAAGGGGACAAATGAAGTAGGGGGAGGGTGAAAAGGGCACTGGCTCTTTAAATCACTTGGAACCCACTTCAGCCAGAGGGGCCCAGGCTCCCCAAGTGGAGGAAGGTACAGAGAACCAAAGGCTGCATCTTTGTGCCTCTGGGATGAGAAGCACCAATCGGTGGCCAGAGCACAGATCCCTGCTATCTGGAGAATGGGCACGTTTTACCTGCCCTGGCTCTTGCAGGCTGCTTCAAGAACCGATGTACATGCCTGCCACGTGACTGAGGAGTTGAGGATGGGTAGCCACTGCTGTGCTAAGAGCTAAAAACTGACTGAAATTCACCACAATTTATAGTCCAAGCCTTTCTCCTGAAAGTTGCAAGCCTTCAATAGTGTCCAGAGTTCCAAGATAGTTGTCAGACATTTTCTTCCGGTACAATTGTTGTCTGTGTAGAGAGACAGATTCTGATACTTCCAGAATCCTCTCTGTAAGTGAATTTTCATATAAGGAATTACTGTTTAAATTGTATAGCCTTAACTAAATGAGTGTTATATAAGCAAAAGCTTTATTATATATTGAACTTTCTTAGATTTGGAGAAGAATTACTGAACACCAATGATGGGTCTGAAGCAGAGAATAAACAAACTATGGCAACAAACTATTTGTTTTTTTATTTATAGTGTTTTTTAAATTTTTAAAGTTTATTTATTTTTGAGAGAGAGAGAGAGAGAGAGAGAGAAAGAGAGGGAGATACAGAATCTGAAGCTGAATCTGAAGCTGACAGCTCAGAGCCCAACATAGGGCTCCATGAACCATGAGAGCATGATCTGAGCCAAAATTCAGGTTCAACTGAGCCAGCCAAGTGCCACATCAACAAACATTTAAGAGATGGGTACAAAAACTGTAAGGTTGTGTTTCTAGATTATCTGGAATTCTGTTATTTTATATTGACCACACATTCTGATAGGCTATCATGTTTGCTTTTTATTAACACAAATCTGAAATAAGAGAAAAACATCAGTGCTTATTAAATGAGATTTAATAGAGAAAAAATGATATTTAAAACACAAATTAGTAATGAAAAGATTAGGAATCATTCCTGTAGAACTTTTATGAATATTAAGTAATTTCCTAATGGTTTAAGAATATCAATCATGGTATGCACAAAAACATAGTTACCCGCTGCACATAATTTAAATACCTGAGTAGTCTTCAAAGATAGCAGAATTTTAGAACAAGATAAGACTTTAGAGATTCGTTTTATTTGGTTGACTGACTTTGGGTTGGATAATTATTACTTCAGAAATTTAATTTTTTTTCCTAATTCTCTGAAGATGGGTATTACAGTGGAAAACATCTTAGTAGAAGTCAGGTAACATGACATTGGTTTGTGGCACAGTGGAATATTCGATATGCTGTGTTGGTGATAAAACTATTTGAGGGTCATTTAGCATCCATCTGTTACACTTTTAAAGAGCATTTCAGTTTAAAACAGATTTTGAAAATTAGCCTTTGATCTCATGTACAGACTTTCTGAAAATGCCTGTCTGGTCCACCAAAAGAAGTGTGATACTCTTCAAATTAAAATTTCCAAAAGAAAATGACAGATGCTTTCAAAAAGTTATCAATTTTCCCATGGGTAACAGTGCTAGTGGTTTAATGAGAAAAATCAAGGTTAAATTTATTATATAGTTAATTAGAGTTTCAGTTTTTCCACAGTACTTTCAGAATAAAGGCTATTAATTTTGTTTATTGGACTATAAATTAAAACACAATTACAAATGTATTTTTAATTATTACGACTATGGCTCTTCATTGCCCAAATAAAGAGCATCTACTTTTTACAAATGGTGTTCCAGAGAGGAAACGTTGTACCGAAAGTAAGATAAAAATTCTAAGGGTGCTTTATTAAAAATAAAAACATCCCCACCCAATGGAAATGCAAACCTCTGAGGCACACATGAATGTTCTGACAGCTGTGCTGTTCTTTCAGCTTCTACAGATGACCGTGCCGCCGAGAAGAAAGGGGGGACCCTTCACGCGGGCCTTATTGTTGGAATTCTCATCCTGGTCCTGATTATAGTGGCCGCCATTCTTGTGACAGTCTACATGTATCACCATCCGACGTCAGCAGCCAGCATTTTCTTTATTGAGGTAGGTGAATAACACATGAAAACCACACGGGTTGACTAACTCTGTGCATCTGCTAACACCACCTGTATTTAAGATTCAGCTCATGATTTCTGCGATTTGCAGTTGCAAGCTGGCAGCTTTCACACATGCATGCACGCGCACACATACTGATAGATTGCTTTCATATGATAAGTTCACTTATCTCGGAGCTTTTGAAGAAATAAGCTATCTTGCCTTTCACAGATCTAAAGAAAAATAGAAACCTTAACCATTTTGTCCTGTTATACCACGTATGTTAACCAGCTGGTTCTCCTGGTCCTGGAAGGAAATTCAGCCTGTGCTTACTTAGCTTAAATATATTGATGATTAAATGCTGAGTATTAGTACAATGCAATATGTTAGGCCTGCTCTCAAGATGCCCACAAACCACTTAGGGAAAATATAGCTTTCACTACAAAATAACAGATATAACAATAAGACAATGGTATGTGCCATCACCATTTTGTGTATTGTGTGTATGTGTAGATATTTACATATAAATGTGCACGTGCGTACACACACACTTGTACAGACACAAAAGGAACACTGTGCTGAACTGGTGTTCTGTTTCATGTACAGAATGTAGATTTAGTGCCAGTTCCCAAGAACAATGAGGTAGGAGGACCGAGGCAAGCCCTGATGACCAGAAGGCCTGAAATTTTGATGCCAGGAGGCCCCTACATAAAGTTCATGTCACATTCTGTGCCCCAGACATTTGGAATTCCTGGGGGACCCCCATGTGTGCAGCTTTCATTTCTGCTTTTAATGGGGCTACTGCTATTCCAACCCCAAATAAATACTAGAAGAATGAAGGAAATCTTCCCACTTAGAGTTTCAAAGCTATACATTTGAAATCTTTTCTAATTCATTGGGTGATGTACAAAATGGTTGCTTAGAACTTTGTTCACTTGTTGGGTGAGAAAGTAAAATATATTTTAGAATACAGAATTACCTTTCTCCCATGTCACAGTGAGAGATGAGTGCTAATGAATTAAAAAATTGCTCAAAAGTCCTACATGGTTCTCAACTGTCTGTAGAACAAAGTGTGGTCTCCTGAGGTCAGTATTCAAGACCTTGACAGTCAGGATCTTGTTTATCATTTTGATCTTTATCTCATGGTTCTTCAACCTGGAGGTGACAATACTATCAAATTTCACCCTTTTGCTCTTCTCCAAACACACTCCAAATTTTTCACACCACACAAGCAAAACATGCTCATTGTTTCCTCCACCAACACAGCCCTCTCCTTCACCCTAGTTCTTAAATTCAGGATCGAAACAGCCTTCGATGCCATGTACCCTGTAACCATCTCTGTCTGGACAGCTAAGCATAATCTCTCATCCTCCTCTGAAATTCTATCCACAGGAATTCATCCATGTCTTTCTATAGCATTTACCTTTGTGTTTCACATTAGAATTAAATATGCCCTTGATTTATTACCCCCTACAGAGTTAGAAGTTCCTTAAGATTTAGATTAAATAACAAAGTTTCTTTCAAATAGGTATTCTATCCATATTTTCCAGAAAAAAAATATCCTTTGACATCTTGAACTTCCTTTAAAGTTTCACATATGGTGTATTCCAGAAATGGTGTCCTCATTTAAAATCAGAATAATTGAGAAATGGTCATGTGTTTCATTTAGTTGGAAAGCAGTGTTTAAGTTTTGCTAACACGTTTTTTTGTGGAAGAAAGTAGAAAACTTTCCCAGGTCATGGATAAATTCCTCAAACCTCTGACACGTGATGAGCTGCAAGCCTTCAGGGACCAATCAGATATTAGGCTGCTGCTACAACCCCCTACACGTCTAAGCCTCTGAATGCACTTGGCAGTTCATTTCCTGACATTGTGGAAAAGAAGATTCTGTGAAATACCTAACGGTGATGGCATTAGTCTAAGCAAGTTACACAGGGCAGAGGACCTAGTTCATATCAGTTCACAGCAATCCCTGTGTGAATGCAAGTTGAGACTATAGAATCGTGAAAGCATGTTTTTTTATTTGGCATTCATCTTATAGATAGTCTAGTTCTATACCCTCATAAACCAAGGAGGAGACTGAAGCCCAGAGGGGGGCATTGATTTCTCCAAGGTCAAAGCATCATAGTTTGATAAAGAACCCTTTTGTCTTCCCACACTCCAGAAAGCGCTCACTCTGCAGGCTCCTCAGCTTTTCTCCTCTTTGCCTTTTTCCTTCCCACTGGGGTCAATGGCCAGTTCCTGCTTCAAATCCCTTCCTCTTTAACAGCCCTGCCTGCTGTCCCAGTGTAGCTCACAGCGACTGCTCAACAGATGATTCTTGAAGATGATAATCGTAACTTCACTATTATGAAAACACAAATGGTGACAAACTTAAAATATAGATCCATGGTGACAGTACAGTTACAGACATGGCAGACCCAGGAATGTGAAGGTTCCGAATTACTAATTAAATTAGAGGCTTTGGCACATAAAGAAATTGAGTTTACTGATATTGTGTAAGTTGTTTTTCATATTCCTCATTGTTCTGCTAACTACTTTTTCAATGAAATTAATGTGCTGTCTCTCATTACGAAAATAATACTGTTCATTATAAAAAATGTGCAGAAATGTGAAGAAGAAAAGGTAATGTCGTGTGTAGTCCCAACATGAAGAAACATTCCCTATTACTATTTTAATTTATTTTCTGCTGAAATTTTTATATGCATAATTTAATGTTTGCCCACATAGTATAACTGTGATTTCACTGAAATCCAAATTTCATTTTTTTCACTTTTCTGTTGTAAGTCTCATTATGATGGTTGTATACTATTCCATTCAGTGTTCCTTCAGTAACTTCTGGTTGATAGCCTCTTATGCTGTCAAATGATATTTAGAAAGTACCTTATTTCGCCCAATTTGACCATATTTGTTTCTGACTGCTGCTTTAACAAAGTACCACAAACCTAGTAGCTTAAAACAACACAGGCTTATTATCTTACAACTTTGGAAGTCAGAAGTCCAGAATTAGTGTCAGTAGTATCAACGTGTCAGCAAAACTGGTTCCTTCTAGAGGTTTCAAGGGAAGTTGTTTTAATCGTTTTCAGCCATTAGAGACTGCATGCATTTCTCGACTCCTGGCCCCTTCTAATCATTCCAACCTCTGCTTCTGTCACTACATCTTCTACTACCAACCCTAAATCCCTTGTCTCCTCCTTGTAAGGCCCCTTGTGATTGCATTGGGCCACTTGGATAAACCAGGATAATCTCCCCATCTTAAGCTCCCTAATTTAATCCCACCTACAAAGTTGGTTTTGCCACAGGCGGTGGCATTGACAGGCTTTGGCTGTTAATACATGGACATCTTCAGGAGGCTATCATTCTGCCAACTACAACCTGCATCAAATGTAAGATGCGTCACACTCTACTCATTAAACTGGCCCTTGACCATAAGACACATTCCAATTTTGGGGAGATTAAAATGTGACCCAGTGTATATCTTGTGTGTTTCACAATGAAATCCAGACTGCATAAGATGCTTGTGGGAATTAGTTCCTGTGCTAGACACTTACGTATAGTGTGATGAAATTTAATGACGTCGCCCTTGAATGAGTAGACCAGAGTTGATACAACCAATCTCATATTGTGGAACATTGGGGCTCTTCATTTTGGGGGGAGTTTTTTGCTATTAAAATCAGCCCCATAATAATGGTAATAGTCAACATTTATTATATTCCCTAGTGGAAGTGGTTTACACTTATTACCCCATTTAATTCTCACAAAGATTGTAGGATGTACTAAGATTATCTCTATATCAAAGATGAAGAAACTGAGGCACAATATTTAGGTAACTTGCTCAACATCATGAATTTAGTTAGTGATGGAGTCAGAATTTGAGCCCTGGCTCTCCAGAGACCGTAGCCTTAACCATTAGGCCATGCTACGTCGCTGGTTGTAAAGGGGCTTTCTTCATGCAGTATATGTAAAAACAGGGGATGGTATATATTTAGGTACATAGATTATGTCCTTAGAATAGATTCTCAAAAGTAGAGTCAAGGGAATGAAATAAACTATTCAATGGCACTTAAATATTGCCAAAATCATTGCCCGAAGTTGTCTATCAATTTATGTAGCTATTGTTGCTATTATCAATTTCTAGTGAAGATAATAATGACAGTGACTGTTGTCTCTGTGTTTTGTTCCTACAGAAAATATACACCAGTTATTGTGCATTTCATGGATACAAACCCTCTTCCTCATACAAAATATTTAAATGGGCTTTAGCTTTTAAATGTAATGTTTGTACGGGACAATGGGATAAAATGGGAATTAAAACTCTAGAACTACATCCTTATATGGAATGCTAAGTGAATGTGACAAAAGGCAATAAAATGACTAAAATAAAGAGAAATGTAAGTAACAGTCAAGAAGCCTTGTGATAAAATATATCAGCACCTTATATATTGCGCAATTAAACAATAATTAAATTGTTGGTTCATACCCCGTATCTTCATATACAGGATCAAGTACAAGATTTTCATTCTTCTAAGACATTCCGTCTTTACTCAGTCTGGCAGAATAGTCTATTTTTCATGAACTTATGTTCTCTACTCCTCAATCATCTTCTTCAGATTTTACCCTGAGCATTTTCTATTGTTTGTTCATTTGTTTGTTTTGAGTGGGGAGGGGTAGAGGGAGAGAGAGAGAGAGAGAGACAGAGACAGAGAGAATCCCAAGCAGGCTCCACACCATCGGCACAGAGCCAAACACGGGGCTTGAACTCACAAACTGTGAAAGCATGACCTGACCCAAAATCAAGAATCAGACATCTAACCAACTGAGCCACCCAGATGCCCCTTCTTTAGCTTTTTAATAGATGGCTTTAATTTTGTGTTTACCCAACTGACTTTTCTCATTAATTTTCAAAAAAGACAGCTGGCTTTGACCAAAATCATATTATACAAAAATAACTAACATATTTTAAAGTATTTCTAAAAATTAGGTTTATTATCTTGAAACAAAATAGCAGAGAACAAATATTCAAATAATCACATGCTCCTTAATTTTTAATAGATTTTAAAAAACCACTGTCTCTTTGGAATAACTAAATACATCTTAGGTTCTACATTAAATTTAATATTTGCTGAACATTTCTAGGCATAGATTCTGTGTCAACTTTATTGTTTCACGAATATAGGTTACAGGGAAAAATATTTATACTGCTGAATACTATTACATATCATAATTTAAGATTTTTAAATAAAATGCATAAAATGTAATCTAATTGAAGGTCCACAAAATAATATTAGAAAGTGGTAAGCATATGGAAAAGAATTCTCATGAAAAGATTCTATGTGGACTATAAACAAAATAATTTAGACTAGTAATCTTAATGAAAGACTTTAAATTGAATACTGCCCTTGAATTTTCTTATATCTTAAACAATGGCTGGTATTTAGATACTTATGTCCATATTTGATTGTTCTATATTAATAAAAATGAAGATGAATGGTTAAGACCCTGATCATTAAAGATGATCAATACCTTGGAAAATAGATTCTATGAGTAAAATAGTAAAAGTTTTGTAAAGTAAAAACTAAGAATACTTCATGATGCTCCTGATGCTATAAAGTACTACTGACAACATCCTCAGAGTGAAAGAAATCAGTACAAAAGGCTCCTTTATAGTTAAAAGAGAAGAAAACAAAACTTATAGGCACAATGGCACTCATATCTTGGGAGGACACTGAGCTAGTGCAGTGACATTGGAGTGTGCCTTTAAAAAGGATGGAATTCCGGGGCACCCGGGTGGCTCAGTTGGTTAAGCATCCAACTCTCGATCTTACCTCAGGTCTTGATCTCAGGGTCATGAATTTGAGCCCTGTGTTGTGCTCCACACTGGGTGTGGAGTCTACTTAAAAAAAATTTTTTTAAAGGATGTAATTCTTACCCTAATGAGTGGAGAAAAGCCTGGATATAGGGTTGAGCTGTCAGTGTGATAGGCATTGCCTTATGTGGCTAGCATAGAATGAGATGCATGTAAAATACCCACCAGTCTTTAAAATTTGAGTACATGAAAAGAATGTATTAATATGTTAAAATATCTTGGGTCTATTGGGTTAAATAAAATGTATTATTAAAATTGACAGCAGCATAGGAAGATCCTGAACTCACCTTCTCGCATGCACACAGCAAATTGTCAACTACATACTTAACAATTCCCTATGAAAAAGAGCTGAAAAATAGGGGAAACGCCTCTCCATAACAAATAATAATCAAGACGGTAGGGGACACAGAAAGGCAGTCTCGCCCAATCCCTCATGCCCAGCCTGGCAACTCACAATCACGAGGGATCTCACAAATACAGAGCTTCTTCCTGAGGAGTGAGGAGTTTCTGCCCCACATCAGACCTCCCAATTCTTGGAATCTGCAGCACAGAGACAAACTCCCAAAATGTCTATCTTTGAAAACCAATGGGGCTGCCATCCAGGAGAACCAAAAGGCTGTAGGGTACTAAGGTACTGATTTCAAAGGGCTCAGGTGCAGAATGACTCTTCCCAGGGCCCAGAGCTGAAGCAGCAGTTTGAAAAGCACTTAAGCTATGTGTGAAGGAGATTCCTTTGCTAATCTTATTAAAGCATCTGCTGGAGAGGAAGGAGCCTTGGGGACTCTCTCCAACAGCTGTGGTGCTGCCAAGCACAATTTTTGCACCTTCCCACTCCTTAGTGCCAGTGGGGGTACACAGTCCCGCACTCTCCCACTCCCCTGCTAAAGTGCACAGGCACCCCCGAGTCCTGTGCTCTCCCACTCCTCCTGGGGAGAGCCAGCAGGCATGCCCCCACCCCCTGCACTCTCCGATGCAGCCTTAATAAAGAACTGGAAAAATCATGCATGTGGGAGGATTAAACAACATGCTACTGAACAACCAATGGAGGCAATGAACAAATCAAAGGAGAAATCAAATAATACTTTGAGACAAATGAAAATGGAAGTACAACATACCAAAATCTCTGGGCTGCAACAGAACAGTTCTAAGAGGGAAATTCTAGGTTCATAGTGAAACAGGCCCTAATGCAAGAAACAAGAAAAATTTTGAAATAAACAATCTAATTTTACACCTAAAGAAACTAGAAAAAGAAAAAGCAAACAGAGCCTCAAGTTAGTGGAAGGGAGGAAATAATAAAGATCAGAGCACAAATATGAAGTAGAGACTAGGAAGACAGTAGAAAAGATCAATACGCTGGTTCTTTGAAAAGATAAATAAAATTGATAAACCTTTAGCTAGACTTACCAAGGAAAACAGAGAGAGGGCTCAAATAAATCAGAAATAAAAGAGGAGAAGTTACAACTGATACCACAGAAATAAAAGGGATCATAAGATACCACTGTCAACAATTATACATGAGCTTAGAGGCATGAATAAATTTCTAGAAACATACAGTCTCAAAGACTGAATCATGAAGAGATAGAGAATCTGAATAGACTAATTACTAGTAAGGAGATTGATTCATAATCAAATATCTCACAACAAACAAAAGTCCAGGATAAGACAACTTCTCTGATGAATTCTACTAAATATTTAATGAAGATTTAATACCTGTCCTTCTTAAACTCTTCCAAAAAATTGAAGAGGAGGAAATGCTTCCAAACTCATTTATAAGACCAGCATTATGCTGATACCGAAAGCAATCAAAGATACCACAAAAAAGAAAATCCCCAGTGAACATTGATGCAAACATCCTAAACAAAATGTTAGCAAGTTGAATTCAACAACACATTAAAATAATCATGCACCATGATAAAGTTGGATTTTTCCAGAGATACAGGATGGTTCAACATTCACAAATCAGTCAACATTATACACCACATTAACAAAACAAAGGATAAAAATTATATCATCTCAAGAGATGCAGGAAAAGTTTTTGACAAAATTCAATATCTGTTTATGATAAAAAAACTTTCAAAAAAGTGGTTATAAAAGGAACATAATTCAATATAATAATCGACATATATAACAGGTCCAGAGCTAATGTAATATTCAACATGAAAAGCAAAAAACCTTTCAGCTACAATTAGGAACAAGAGAAGGATGCCTAATCTTGCCATGTTTATTCAACATAGTATTAAAAATCCTAGCCAGACTAATTAGGCAAGAAAAAGAAATAAGAGGCATACAAATTGGAAGGGAAGAAGTAAAATGCTCACTTGTTGTGGATGACATGATCTTATATATAGAACACTCTAAAGACTCCACCAAAAAACTGTTAGAACTAACAAATTCAGTAGTTGCAGGATACAAAATCAATACACAAATATATGTCGTGTTCTTATTCACTAACAACAAACTCTCAAAAAGGGAAATTAAGAAGACAATGACATTTACAGTTGCATCAAATAGAATAATATTCCTAAGAATAAATTTAACCAATGAAGTAAATGACCTATGTGCTAATAATTATAAGATACTGATGAATAAATAGAAGAAGACACAAATAAGTGGATAGATATTTTGTGCTCATGGATTAAGAAAATTAATGCTATTAAAAAGTCTGTATTACCCAAAACAATCTAAAAATTCAGTGCAATCCCTATATGATGTCAGTTTTAAGGCATTTTTCACAGGAATAATACAAATTCATATGGAACTGCAAAAGACCCTGAACAGCCAAAGCAATCCTAAGAGAGAAGGAAGCTGGAGGTGTCATGCTCCCTGATTTGAAACTCTGGAACATAGTTATTGTAATCAAACACGATAGTATTGGCACCAAAAAAAAAAAAAAAAAAGACACAGAAATCAATGGAACAGAATAGAAAGCCCAAAAAAGTTAATATCATGACTATATTGTCAACTTACAACAAAAGAGGCAAGAATATGCAATGGGAAAGGAGGTCTCTTCAATAAGGGATCTTGAGAAAACTGGACAACCACAGGCAAAAGAATGAAACTAGACTATTATCTTACAATCCACAGAAATTAACTAAAAATGGATCAAAGACTTGAATGTAAACCCTGAAACCGTAAAACTTCTAGAAGAAAACATAGGTGATAAGCTCCCTGATATCAGTCTTGGAGATGATTTTTGGATCTGACCCCAAAAGCAAAGGCAACAAAAGCAAACATCAAACTAAAAAGCTTCTGCACACCAAAGGAAACCATCAATAAAGTGAAAAGACAACTTGTTATGAACGGGAGAGAATATTTGCAGGTCATATATCCACTAGAGCGGCAACATCCAAATGAAAAAGAGAGCTCGGACAATTCAATGGCAAAAACAGTAGTCTGATTAATAACTGAGTAAAGGATCTGAATAGACATTTAAGAAAAAAGAAAACGAAAAACAAACATGCAGATAGGACACACAAAAAGATATTTATTATCACAAATCAGGGAAATGCAAATCGAAACCACAATGAGATATCATCTCACACCTGTTAGAATGGCTATTACTGAAAAGACAAGAAATAGGGGCATGTGGGAGGCTTCGTGGGTTAAGCATCTGACTCTTGATTTCAGCTTAGGTCATGATCTCACGTTTTATGAGTTTGAGCCCCTGTTGGACTCTGCACTGACAGCACAAAGCCTGCTTGGGATCCTCTCTCCCTCTCTCTGCCCTTCCCCTGCTCACTTGCGCATACTCTCTCTCTCTCTTTCTAAATAAATAAACTTAAAAAAGAGACCAGAAATAACAGATGTTGGCCAGGATGTGGAGAAAAGGGAACCCCCATGTGCTGTTGGTGGGAATAGAAGTTGGGGAAGCCACTATAGAAAACCATGTGGAGGTTCCTCAAAAAAATACAAATAGAACTACCATATCATTCAGCAATTCCACTTCTGAATGTTTATCCAAAGAAAATGAAAATACCCTACATAAATTGCAGCATCATTTCTAATAGCCAAGATATTAAAATAACCTCGGTGTCTATTGATGGATGAATGGATAAAGAGGAATATTGCACACATGCACACACACACACACACACACACGCACGCACACACACAAATACTACTCAGCCCTGAAAAAAATATTAAAATCTTTCCATTTGTGATAACATAGATGGGAGGTATTAGGTTAAGTGAAATGGGTCAGACAGAGGAAGACAAATTGCCATATGATTTTACTTATAAGTGGAATTTAAAAAAATGAGCAAGCAAAGCAAAATTCACAAAGATACAAAAAAAATATATAGAAAACCAAAAGGTTGTTGCCATAAGGGAGGGAAGTTGAGAGGTAGATGAAATGGGTAAAGGGGGCCAAAAGATATAAACTCTCAGCTATCAAATCAATAAATCATCGGGATATAGTGTACAGCAAGGTGAGTACAGTCAGTAATATTGCCGTGTATATTTGAAAGTTGTCAGAAAAGTAAATTTTAAAAGTTCTCATCACAGAAAAAAAAATTTTTGTAACTGTGTATGGTCTCAAACAGCAACTAGACTTACTCATCTAACAATATACACAAATATTGAACCATTATGTTGTACATATGAATAATGCATAATGAAATTAATGCATTATATGTCAATTATACCTGAATAAAAATTAATTTCACTTATTTTTACTCTTTAATGTGATGGCTAGATAGTCTAACATTATGTATATGACTCACTCTATGTTTCTTTTGGACAATGCTGACTTTAGAGAAAACCTTTCAGAGAATAGAAGACCAGAAAGAAAGGCTGGTTTTCTCCATTTTTTTTGGAAAGTAAAACACCAAGTAATTTTTAGCACAGAGGAGAGAAGATTGGGAACTTGAAGAGGGAGACAGCTGGTAAAGCTCTCTGATACATTGTCCACTCACTCATTCATTTAGTCAAATTTGTTGACCTCCTATTAGGTGTCAGGTACCCAAGACACAGAGATAAGCAAAAAAGACAAGAGAAAATCCTTGACCTCTTGAAGCTTACATTCTACTGGATAGAGACAGATGATAAGCATATTTTAAGCTAGGCGTGGCTGTCAAGTTGAATGTTTAGTTTTACAAAAGATGCAACCTTTATATAATGCTTGAAGAAAATATAAATTTTTAAGCAGTAAGATATTTAGCTGATTAACCAAGGATACAAGCATTTGTGATGACCTTTATTCCTGAACTTGCAATTTGTCAATCATTGTCCTCATTGTTTTATCATTTAAGACTTTTTATAGAGCTTTAGATATATTTTTTGTAAGGAAGGAAGGAAGGAAAGAAGGGGCAGACTGGCGGACTCTTCTCTCAAACAGTTAATATTCCTAAAGGACAAGACATTTTCATCATTCTTAAATTGTGCGTACTGACTTGCCTTAGAAGTCACATGATAACTGTCACAATAAAATGGGGACAAAATGTCTAAATGCCAGTCATTATTCACATCATACTTTGAAATTCATATTATTAGTAGGGGACCAAAATGTCTGCCTTTAGTGGAGTACCCCGTATTTTTATCATCAAAATCATAGGATGTGAAAACAAAGACACCTCAGCATGTGTGCAAACCCAGGATTCTATAACTTTTTCTGAATAGTGTATGAATTCCCTAAGTATCTACCTCAGATACATTTCCTTGTGGTTTTATGTTTTATCTTAAAAATGTGTATGAATTTTGCATTATACTCTATAATGCAGACATGTTTGTTTGATATGAAAAAGTGATTTTGGGGCACCTGGGTGGCTCAGTTGGTTAAGCGTCCAACTTCATCTCAGGTCATGATCTCATGGTTCATGGGTTTGAGCCCCATGTTGGACTCTGTGCTGACAGCTCAGAGCCTGGAGACTGCTTCCAATTCTGTGTCTCCCTGTCTCTCTGCCCCTCTCCCATTTATGCTCTGTGTCTCTCAAAAATAAACATTAAAAATAAAAATAAAATGATTTTGCCCAACCTTCAACCAAAGTAAACATTCCAAAAGATGATTCTTATTTCCCCTTTAATTTTGTGTGCCCCTGACACCCCAGTTGCATAGCTCTTGGTACTATAAAATCCAGATAAATCCAGGGCGTCTGGCTGGTTCAGTCAGTTAAGCATCTGATTTTGGCTCAGGTCACGCATGATCTCATGGTTCGTGAGTTTGGGCCCTGTGTCAGGCTCTGTACTGACAGCTCAGAGCCTGGAGCCTGCTTCAGAGTCTGTCTCCCTCTCTTTCTGCCCTTCCCCAGCTTGCTCTCTCTCTCTTTCTCTCTGTCTCTCTGTCTGTCTCTCTCTCAAAAATAGGTAAATATTTTTAAAAATCCAGATAAATCCAAGCCACTAAAACCCTCTGTCCCTGGAACCTCAGTGGGCAGTGTCCCTTCTACACTTTCATTTGAGTCAGGCCCAATGTAGAAATAGAACCCCAAGAGGGTGAAATAATACGCTGAGGTCACAAGAAGCTAGTTTCAAAGCTAAAACTTGAACCCAGGACCCCTCATCCTGGGCTGCAGGCTGTGCTGCCTACAGCAGCACAGTAACAAATCTCCTAAGCAGTTTGCCACTCAAGGGATTCTCCATCCCAACAAAGTATTAGTGAATAACAAGGACCAGTGGAGAATATGATTAAAGAAAGACAGGCAGCTGTGGCCCTCAACTTTTCCTGGCAACGGAGCGTGCATCCAGGAAAGAGGCCAGAGGACAGGAGCCAGGCAAGGATTCAAAGGCTGCTGCTGGGGAGTGTTTACTAAAATTTGGCATCTTGCTTTGCAGCTGCTAGCTGGGTAGCACTTGGGAATCAGGAAGACACAATCCCTTCAATAATCTATGTAGTAAAAAGACAAATTATTTCATAGACCCATGAGTCTTATTTTATCTGGAAGTCACATGTGTTTTACAGCTAACTTTTACCCACCAGGTATTCCTGGGTCTTATTTCAGTCTTGAAGAAAACCCAAGGAGAAAAAGGATTCGTTGAAACAAAATGCTTCTTATTTTCATTTCGTAAAGGGGGCAGAAGATGGCATTCACTTTTGAGGTAGTGCTATGAGGAAGGAAAGATAAGGCAGAACTTGAGATGGTTTGACACTCTTGTTGAAAAAGCTCCCTTACCGAATGGCAGCCTCCCAGAAATACAGCAAAATATAGAGGGAAACAGTGAAACTGGTTTGCTTTTAAAGAATTAGGCACTGTTAGTATGTCTGGGGTTTTCTTTTCTGACTTTCTGTTCTAAAATGCTGGGATTTTCTTCATGTACATTGGCTGAATGTTTCTGAGACATCAGTTCAAGTTCATGGTGATTTTCTTATATATGTAATCACCAAAATAAAGATTTTTTAAAGAGATGTCAATTTTTAATTTACTCTTCTGGGTGACATTTTTAATTTAAATTCCTAAAAATAAAATAGTGTTTCTAATATAATGGAATATTTTCTTCCCTTCATTGGGAAGAATTATTAAAAATACTGAATAAAATATTTTACACTGCACTGAATTCTCTGCTCAAATTCCTTGTTAATTACCATGACTAAGTTATTTTTGATGTTTTAGCAGGCCATGAGATAAATCATATATGTATGTGTTATATGTATATGTTATATATGTGTGTGTGTTATATATGTGTGTTATGTATATATTTTTACTTATAAAATCCCCACAGGGAAGCTCTTAATAAATGGACATGTCCAATGAATAAATAAATGAAAACCTGCAGAGCTATAATTCACACGGGCAGCTGTAAATTTGAATTATGCCATTTTGAGTACATGACATATGTGTTAGGTATTCTAATACTCTCCTTCTGTTATCACTTTTTTTTTATGTTTTTACTTATTTATTTCTGAGAGACAGGGAGCACAAGTCGGGGAAAGGCTCTGGGAGAGAGAGAGAGAGAGAGAGAGAGAGAATCCCAAGCAGGCTTTGTACTGTTAGCACAGAGCCCAGCACAAGGGTCAAACTCCCCGGAAATCAAGACTCGGACTCTTAACTGACTGAGCCACCCAGGCACCCCACCTTACCTCTTTAAGAAAAGATGATTCCACTTACAGTGAAAACTATTGAGTAATTTTTTCCTTGTGACTTTGGTAACCATCCTTTGTTAAAAATAAATTCTTATTAAGTCTTTTCAATTTCTGGAGGCAGAATATGGGAACTTTAATTTTAGCTATAATTATTGCTTCACAATAGTAATGAATTTATTCTAAGATCTTTCCCACCTATTCCACATAGTATAAATTTTTTTAAAGAGGTAATTATTTTATTTTATTACATTTATAATTTTTTTTGAGAGACAGAGTGAGACAGATCATGAGCGGGGAGGGTCAGAGAGAGAAGACACAGAATCTGAAGCAGGCTCCAGGCTCTGAGCAAGCATTCAGCACAGAGCCTGACCGGGGCTCGTGGGCTTGAACCCACGAACCGTGAGATCATGACCTGAGCCGAAGTCGGATGCTTAACTAACTGAGCCACTTAGACACCCCATAAACTTTTTTGATGAAAATACAAAAATAACCTATGTAAGTTGACTTTTATGACATGTTTTGGTTTACAAATAATACTAGAATTATTTGTGATTGTAAGAAAATTAAAAACTTTTAGTTTGAATTAGGACATTAAAAAGAGTCAGAATCTAGGGAATACAAATGTAAAGAAATGTATTTATTTTAGGGCTGCCTGGGTGGCTCAGTTGGTTAAGCGTCCGGCCTCGACTCAGGTCATGATCTCAAGGTTTGTGGGTTTGAGCCCTGCATCAGGCTCTGTGCTGACCTAGCACAGAGCCTGGAGCCTGCTTCAGAATCTGTGTCTCCCTCTCTCTCTGACCCTTCCCTGCTCACACTGTTTCTCTCTAGCTTTCAAAAAAATAAATAAAAGACATTAAAAAATTTAAAAAAAGAAATGTATTTATTTTAAATAATACACATAATTATGGTCTTTGTTACTCTATTAGAAGTAATTAGCCAAGGCCACCTGGGTGGCTTAGTCAGTTGAGCAGCTAACTTCTGCACAGGTCATGGCCTCACTGTTTGGTTTGTGAGTTCGAGCCCCATGTAGAGCTCTACCCTGACAGCTCAGAGCCTGGAGCCTTCTTCAGATCCTGTGTCTCCCTCTCTCTCTCTGCCCCTCTGCTGCATGTGCTCTGCTCGCTCTCTCTCTCTCTCTCTCTCTCTCTCTCAAAAATAAATAAAAACATTTTTAAAAAATTTTAAAAAGCGATTAGCCAAAGGTTTTAATTTGCAAATGGGTTCAATTATTTTGGTCTATTTTCTTGAGGTGGTAAATCTATAAAAACCTTATTAATATAGGCAAAATAATTTTTCATTCAAAAATAAAACTTTTTAAAAATCACATAGTAAGGGAATATAGAGTCAGAAGTATTGGTTCTATTTTTACCTTCTCTACTTCCAGTTAATTACAATATTTATATTTTAATGAAAAAGCCATTCATCTGTTTAAAAAACATTTTTTAATGAACACTGACTCTGTGCCAAGTATCATCCTTGGCACAAACTTTGAAGGAGAAATGATATTTGTTTTGTTAAAAGGAGAAAACTTTTTCTTCTATAAGGAAGATAAATTTGTGATAATTATTTAAATATCACTGCAACATAAATACTAGGGCTTTAGGAAGGGCAAATTTCCTAATTATATGTCAGATTTTTTGTTTTATGTATGACTTTAAGTCACATATCATTTTTTCTTGTTTTTAAAATTTACCTTGATGTTGACCTTGAAATATTTGTGATAAATTAGCTTGTAACTGGACTTGAATCTTTAGTATGTATAGTTTAATATGGAGAACATTTGATGTAGCATGAGGTTAAGTAAAGAACACTGAATTTTAGTGAAAAGTAATCTCAAAATTTATCATTTATAGTGTGTGGCTGTCAATTTAAAAAGGTATGTTTTGGGGCACCTGGGTGACTCAGTTGGTTGAGTGTCCGACTTCGGCTCAGGTCAGGATCTCACCGTTTGTGGTTCAAACCCTGTGTCAGGCTCTGTGCTTGTCAGCCTGGCTAGTCAGTCAGGCTAGCTCAGAGCCTGGAGCCTGCTTCAGATTCTGTGTCTCTTTCTCTCTCTGCCCCTCCCTTGTTCACACTCTGTCTCTCTCTGTCTCTCAAAATTAAATAAAAAGTAAAAAAAAAAAAAAAAGGTATATTTCATGAAAAGCAGGATGGCATCTCACTGAAGGGGTTGGCTTCGTTCTTCGCCTTGTACTTGTAGAGGTACATGGTCAACCTAAAATGGGTTCGGAGGAGAGCCATGAAGAATATTATGGACTTGAGATTCATGCCAGGAATGGGCGAAGGAAAGAGAGGTTCTAGCAGAGAAAGCATAGAAGGAGAAGCGTTCTAGCTCCCCACCAATATTAAGGGCTGAACAGCAGATCTGACTTGTTCTAAATGGATGTGAGACATGTCTATGGGGATTGTCAGGGAGAAGCGAAGAAGATGCAAATATGGGCTCAATATAAACACCTTCTACTAATCACGGGTACTCTGGTACTGAGGTAGTACTTTTCTAATAATCAGAAAAGGTCCTTTTCGCTGAGGCTCCTGAGTGATGAGCTCTTCATCACCACATATATGTAAGCATTCAAGAAGGCCCTTTGTTGAAGATGTAATAGAGGGTATCTAAGCATTATAGAAGTGGTGAAGCTAGAATGAATTTAAAGTTAATTCTGTCCCTGTAAGTCTAGGATGTTCTGGCTTCCTCCCACCCCCCTAAAGTTGTATATGTTTCAGTACAAAAATAGCAAAGTAAATGAAAAGGTATGATTGTACATGCTTACAGTTTCTGAAGACATTTTATTTTTTGAGTAACCCAAAATGAAAAAGTAAAATACATACCCATACAGCAAGGAAGCCGATAGCTCTTCTGTTCAGAGAATGCAATTCTTTATGAAGTGATAACTGCAGGTGGAACCCAATAACTTTTCTCTTTTTTTAATGTTTATTTTTGAGAGAGACAGAGAGACAGAGTGCAAGTGGGGTAAGGACAGAGAAAGAGGGAGACACAGAATCCAAAACAGGCTTCAGGCTCAGAGCCGTCAGCACAGACCCCGCGATGTGGGGCTCAAACCCACAAGCTGCGAGATCCTGACCTGAGTCCAAGTTGGTCACTTAACTGACTGAGCCACCGAGGCACAACTTTTCATCTTTTAAGGGAGTTCATAATATTGAGTGATGCCTTAGATCTCATGTTCATTTCACTGCAGGACTAGCAAGGCATGGGTTTGTTTTAATATAAAAGTCTGCATAAAAACAAAGGGATTTGTCAGAAAAGTACAAATTGATATAAAGTGCTTTAAACAAATCTTTCCTGATAAGGGGTTAACTTGAAACAGAAAAAACTATAAAGGGCCCCAGAGATCCAACGTGCTATTCTTGGCTTTCTCTGATAGTCCTCCTTGCAAAGGCTCTTCTTAAATTTTACCACGAGAAGTTGACAGTTAAATACGTATGCTCTCTTTAAATAGGTAGGAGAAGCAAAGCATACTTGACAATTTCCACTTACAAGTAAACGCTTTTGTGTTTTTTCTTTCTAGCTCCATCTTTTTCTTCCTTTCTCGAAAGACTTAGATTCTTCTGAGAGCTTCTGGTATAGCATGGAAGCTCTGGCCACTAAACATCCCTTCTGCTATCCGTTTCCTTCCCTCTCACATTCTGCCAAGGAGCCTGAGGGAGTTTTTCAATATTTGCATTCAAAAACAACTTTCTGAAATTTAAGTTGGCATCTTTCCCATTCCTATTTTATTTAAATCTGTGATCATTTTTATCTCTACATTATAATCACTGCTGATGGGCAAAGTGCTTTGTTTCTCCTTCTTGCTCATTCTCTTAGGTATAGCAAACACAGACTTGAAATTGAAACTCCCATGTTTCCATAAGTAATGAAGTCGAGTCACATTCCAGACAGGTGCAAATTTGTTTCCCTGACTTAGAACAGAGTGTAAATCCATACTCCAGGTCAGGAGGAGCTACGGTTAGCTCTCCTCCATGTGTCTCCACTTAAGGAAATATATCATTAGCTCATTGATCTCCAAGTAATAGAGAGACAGATAAATCTCTGCCTTGCCTTGCTGCCTTTATGGGACTACAGTATTAATATATTCATTCATCTCAGCACACAGAACAATTGCTTACATATTTTTTCTCTTTCAATGAAAAGTAGATACACTAAATTATTCTCAGTAATATTTTCATTCAAATCAATTTGGTGATAGATTTTGTAGTAATAAATGATGCAATTTAACAGTAACTGCAAAAAGCATCCTGTAGATAGCAAAAGATAGTACTCATGGAAGTTTCTAGGAAGTCATCGTGATGATGGCATAAATTATTTATCTTTCAGAACATCCAGGTAAAAACAGGACAACATGGATATCAAAACCAAAAGCTTATGGGCAACATTTACAACAGAACTAGCAGACAACTTAAATCCAAAACATAAATAGGATCCCTCCAATACTAACAGTATCCGCAGAGCTGAATGTTATCAGTATCTATGTGAGAGGAAGCAAAAGGTGAGAAAACAAGTTACCCAGCAGGCCTGAAAACAGGAGAACCACAATACAGCCAGTAGGCATTGACTGGAAAATACAACGTTCATGTAAGAATAGTAGCAGGAAATGGGAAGGCTTTGTGCCAACTCCAGTTGCACGTAAGTGCAAGGGATCAGTGTATGAGTTTCTAAATGGGCTAGAGAAGTCTAGTCTAGGGAACTCTCAAAACTGACTTGTCAGAGGCCATCTTCCATGATAGCACCCACCCTAGGAGAAAACTATGGGGGTAGAATCAAAATGGAGTGAATAGGGAGGCTCCTGGGTGACTCAGTTTAGTGTCTGACTCTTGATTTGGGTTCAGGTCAGGAGCTCACAGTTTGTAATTTTAAGCTCCCATATGGGGCTCTGTGCTGACTGCTGGGAGCCTGCTTGGGATTCTCTGTCTCCCTTTCTCTCTGCCCCTCTCCCACTCTCACGCTATCTTTCTCTCAAAATAAATAAACATTAACAATATGGAGTATCATAGGGACAACAGTGAGTTCTTAAATATAACAAAAAGGTTCATATAAAAGTTCGGGAAGGAAAGAGTGAGGAAATTTCAGAAAGAATATATTTTTAACACCACTGAAGAGAAACAGAAGAGGAAACTCTGAACCTGTCAATGTTACTTGAGTCAACCCTCTTTCTAAAAGTCTAGAGAAACTAAATTCACATAAAAATGAGCAAAAGAAATTTTAGAGCTGAAAGTTCAATGCAAAGTACTAATAATTTAAAGAAAATGAAGAGCAGAATACTATACCTATAGACAAAGAAAGCATATCAGAAAGACATGCTTTAGAAATCTAATAAAAATTCTAAAGTACTATTTCAAAGCTAGCTAGAAAGCATTAAGAAAATGATGCAAAACATTAAAGAACAACGTAAATTGGCATTAAATAAACTAGAAAGAAAAAATCATGGCAAACATCAGAAAAACCATTTTGGAAATGAGAAAAGCATGAATAACAAGAGCAAATAAAAACAATTCTTAATGACTTAGAAGAAATAAAAGGTTAAAAAGAAGAAATCTTCTTTAGTTGAAAAGAACTAAAGGAGATAAAAAAAATTTGAGAGCATCCACAGAGACAGAGAATCTATAAAGGATCAAAAAGAGTTTATTTGGGGTCTTAGGAATTGCAATCCGGGAGACAAGAGATGACCTAAATGAAAAGTGTGCTCCGAGTTGAATTGCAGACAGTGCAGGCTTATAAAAGCAAAAATTGCAAAGTTACATAACTTGTTTTGAAAGAATTATGATTGGTGCTGGCAGAGTTTAAACTGATTGTCTAATACACGATTGGCTATTTAGCTAACAAGTGTTACATTATCTCTGTTTCAGTCCAAAGTAGAAGGATGTGTTCCAGGAAGTGGTCAATTTGCAAATGACAAAAGTCAAAAGTTCATGGTATACCAAGAAGTGAAACAGGAGAGGTGCATAGGCCCTACTTCCTCAGTGTCTTTTCAACTCCATGAGTGACTCTCTCATCAATGCTTACTTCCTTTTGAATCTTCTTTTACAAGAGATAATGACAAATATTGAAGATTTGCAAAGAAGATCCAACATGTGGATAATAGGAATCCCTAAGGAAGAAAAACCAAAACAAGCAAGCAATCAATACTACAAACTATAATTTTTTACAAAGTTCTTAAATCTTAAAAAAAAAAAAAGCAAAACGTTGAGAAAAGTCACTGCTTACCTGAGGTTACTGACCCAAAGCAACCAATGTTAAGATTTATTCTACTGAAATTAGTGCGTGATTTTTTTCAAAAGAAGGAAAATCCTTTGTACCCTCAGACAAATGGAGCACCTGATTTATAAAGAAATATTCATTAGATCGTCATCCACTTTTTGTGCCTAAGGAAAATGGGATAAAAATATTAAAAGAACGAATATGTAGACCAAGGCTTTGTATTCAACAAAACCAAACTAGGGCACCATAAACTGTTATCAACATACAAGAATTCTGGTAATATTGTTTTCATGAGCCCTTCCCGAGAAAAGTAGAGAACTTTAGATTTAAAAAAATGACAACAGAGATATCAAACAAGCCCTGGTGAACTCAGTTCAGCCTTCTGATGCCACTCAGGAGACACCTGTATGTGTTCCTAATATGACTGCACTTTGTACATTTGAAGATGGCCATCACTAATACTCACATTTCATGCTTCAGCTGGTTTCATCTGTCAACAAACATTTTGGAAATTTTTAGAAAATATTTACAATATTTTTCTAGGTTGCTCCATTTATATATTTTAAATGCAGTTGGTAATATACCACTAAAATAATGTTCTATCTACTAAACTTCAATTAAAAGGCAAAAACAATTGTTGATTTATAGATGCTCATTATATAAATTATAATATTATATACTACATAGTATATGAATTATAATGGTCACGTATAATATAATAATATACATAATTTATACATGTTAGATGTTATTTATTTATTATTGCTTTTGATCTGGCATACACTGCACTAAGTGTCTCCCAACTGTAAACCTCTCAGCCTCATATAAATCCTTACGAAGAGATGGGTATGTGTAGTGCAGACAGGTAACTATTTACCATAGTTCATGTGCCCAATTCCATAGTAGATAGTGGTAAATGGAAAGTAATTGCATAATTTAAGATTGTTTCCTATTCTGTCTTGTATTGGAGCATGGCCATGACTACTAATCACCACCAGAAAGTGGTTTGTCCTGCTTTTAAGACTTTTAAGAACTGTGTGTGCCTATTACACACCCTTCCTCCTGTTTTACCACTGGATACACATAATCCCTAGAGAATGGAGAAGAAAAATGGAAGAAGCCTGATCCATGCATGGAAGGAAATTGCCTGTCTATAAGAACAAGTGTCATGGATTATTATATAAGCAAGAAAATCACTTCAATTTAGTAAGCCATTGAAAAAATTTTAACAGAAGCTTTATTAATAGACAAAAATAGTTACCATGTAGTGGATATAAAACCGCATAAGAAATTCATTAGAATAATGAAAAATCCAAGAAAATCATTGAGCTGGATGTGTTTTGACAAACAAAATTGCATTAGAATTTGTTTAGGAAACATAGGGGCTTGGATTGAAAACCATGGAGGATGTTGCACAAATCCAAATCAAAGAAAAACTGAGGTTATAAAACCATTGAGGATGTTGGACAAATGCAAATGCAAACGAAGTGAAATTGTTGCAGAAAAAACTATAATGACAGAAAATATTATGAGAAAGGTATTGTTTATGAAAAATCTCAGAAGCACATAAAAGAAAATATATTTTAAAAATCTAAACCCTTATCCTATTTTTGGACTTAAATTCTTATTTACCAACTATAAAATCTATTTAACAGAATAAATTTGGATACTTGGAAAATGTAGTATATATCTATTTTTCAAATGAAATGATTTATGTATGGTATTTCAGTGTAACAGATAAGTAGCCAGATATTGAGATTTAAAATTCTTTTCTATGAACTCTGCTTAGTAGGCAGAACTGACCGATCAGTTCCTTCAAGGGACTGACTTTAAGACAAAATCAGACTTTTCTCATTCTGAATATTGTTTTATTTTACTTCTTGGTGAACTGTAATAACAATGTGGGAGCCCCAGGGGACAGCATATCTGTCTTATTTATTGTTTTTGTCCCCAAGGAGAAGCACAATGCTTAGTAAATATTTGCTGAATAAATATCTCCTCTAAAATAATCCAAGTGGAACTTCAATAAACAGAATCATGAAATGATAGAAAGTTGAATGTAGCAGGAAACGACAGGAAAAATCAAGTGCACAAAAGTCAAGTTCACAACTTTTTGCCTCATCTGTCTCACCTTAAGAGAAATTAAACTCCATTTTCCTGGAAAACACATTTGAATACTTTGAAAATATAAACAGCTCTTTAAATGCCAACTTTGATGTTATAAGACTTGACAAATTCACACATTTTTAATGTAAATCTTATTGGAATATTTTAGTTGAGTTGCTCACAGTGTTTTAAATGCAGAAAATAATGATAGAAAATATTGCCCTTTTTAACAATCATTGGCACATATTTATAAGGTGTTAAGGCAGACCAGAAGTCATAAGCTTATACTAAGTAGAGAACCGTGTTAGTCCACTTTCTTATTTTATACATGAGAGTATGGAAAGCAAGAGATGGGAAGTGACTTGCTTAAAACTTTGCTTCCTTGGTAACCAAACCAGGAGCCAATGGAATGAGGTAGAGTGTACTACAAGAGCGCAGACCTTGTGTAAGTTCTAGCTCTTAATTTTCTAGCTTTGTGAATTTGGGTCAATTCCTCGACCCCTCTGTGTAACTAACCGAACCAGGAATTGAAACTAAATTTTCTTTCATCTGTCATCAGCATAGTGTTGCAAGTACTATTTTAAAAAATGTTTTTAGTCACTGTATGTTTAGTCTAGTCACTGTACATTAATTACACTGGAATTTTTTTAAAAAGAAAAACAAATTTAATAGCCTTTAGTTTCAGCCAAAAGTTGTATAAATGCCTCTTATTAACCACTCCTGTCATCTTGGATTTATTGGAAAGGTTCCTTGATTTCCCATTCCTGTCCTCTTTTCTTAGGCAAATGTTGATGAGTTACCGAAAAAGAGGAAGGGGAAAAGAAATGTCATAAATAATTCACAAACCATGTTACCAACCCCTGGCGATAATATCGATTGTTCAATACAAAGTCATTTCTGTAGGTTCTAATTGGCATATCCCAGACCTCTTTCTTATTTTATTTATTGCTCTTTTGCATTTTTAAAATACTGTAAAAAAAATTGGAGTTACTTTCGGGACTATAACCTGGCTCACATAATATCATATTGATTATCAGTACTTCTCACAGGATGAATGTCTTGCTCTCTCAAACCAAGTTGTTGTGGAAGTTACTTAAATCTTTGTAAAAGACAGTGATGAACATTGCTGGGGCCCTAAATAAAGGATTAAACAGTGATTATTACTCATGCATATAACACTGTATGTCAACATCATTATAAACGCATCTGTAACACCTTTATAATTTCTCTTCTACAGTACATACTCCTTAGCTTTTATTTTTCTGCCTTACTAATACTTTATTGTTCCCCTTCTCAGTGTCATAAGTATTGTTAAATTTTTAAAATTCTTGCTGGCATTGGTTTGACAAAATTTAGTATGTATCCAATATTCCAAAGTAAATAGATCATGCTTCTCAAATTTAAAAGATACCTCATTATAGACATTTGATTTTCAAGGTAGTACCTTACATAGGTAAAAAGTATATTAACAACCTTCCAATTTTTTCTAAAACTTTTTCTTTCATTTAAGCATACACTAATTAAGCACATGTCAGAAAATGCCAGTCAAATATTACAGTTCTATTTTCGCCCTGGTTTGATGGATAAGCATTACTCAAAATTGTCAAGTGAATAGCATCCCGTCTTGAATTTGATGATATAAATCATTCTACTGGGCTGTTTCCTAATCTTGTGATTAAATGTGGATTAAAGCACACACCCCTCTGGGGTGGAAAATAGCTCACTGTTTACCATGCCTAAGGTCATGGTTAAGTAGAGCTTAATATGCCAGCTTTTCCTTGACCCCACTCAGAAACACAGTGATACTCCAGATACAAGTAACGTTATGAGAACAACCTCCTAAGGAACCCAGCCAGGCTAATTGTTGCATGGAGCAGCACCAACTCACAATGCACTTTTACGAGTACATTTATGACAAGAGCAGCATTATCTTGCCTTTTAACCAAGCCACTGTGCGCCAGTGAACCGGCCTGTTTTCACACTCACCGCAAATTGCTTTCTTCCAAGTGAAGTGCCTATCTAATGACAAATTATCCCTCTATTTTAGTAGAAAGCAAGCACTTGTCGCAAAAAAAAAAAAAATTCAAGAGATACTGCCAAACGTAGTATCAACATGGGATCGTAAACTAAGACTAATGCTAAAGAAGACCGGAATCTTCTCTGCTTGTGTCATGGAAAATCAATCAAAGCTAAAGCTCCTATTTGCACAGTACAGTCTGGTAGATGGTATTGGTATCACAGAGCGGGGTAACTAGGGTGAACATCCGTCCCCGTCTGCATAGGAATGCCCCAGTTTATGTCTGTTGTCTGATATGTGTTAATTCTAGTCCTATTCACTCTCAAAAGTGTCCTAATTTGGACAGGAAGCCTGTCATATGGTCACCCTATGTAGACTCATTCTCCCTGCTTGTTATATATGGAGAGATACAGAACATAAAACTTTAAAGGCCAAATAGCCACATATGAATTTAATAATAGTAAAAGGAACATCAAAGATATGTTCCAAGATGAAAAAAAGATGTAACCAAGTACTATAAAATTCGTAGGAAAGAGAGGGAGATTAATCAGCAGCAATTTTATCAAAGAGGTAGAATTTAAGGGGCATGCTGAAAATAAAGGTTATGCTTGGCCTAAGCAAAGAGGAAGAGAAAATGCCATTCCACATAGAAGAGGCATAGGTGTGGTGTGATTTTGTCAAAGCATTAAATCAAGAAAGGGCAAGAAGAATCAAATTATTCAACTCTACATTGATATCCACAGATTGGTATGGGAATAGCTGTAATGTAGATGCAGGTTAGATGTGACAAGCTTTATAGAGCTGTGTAATCTGGGGGCTCCTGGGTGACTCAGTTGCTTAAGTGTCCGACTTTTGATTTGGGCTGAGGTCATGATCCCAGGGTTTTGGGATAGAGCTCCATATCAGGCTCTGTGCTGAACGTGGAATCTTAAGATTCATATCCTCTCAATCTGTCTCTCTCTCTCTTCTCCCCACCCCACTCTCCCCCTGCTGCTCCCCCCTTTATTCTCCCTCTAAATAAATAAATAAATAACAAAGAACTGTGTAATCCCTACTTCATTCTACAATGAGAATCAATGATGTAATAAAGAAGTAGAAGTTGAAAATGGTGGTAGAGAGGGGGCTGGAGAAAAAGCTGGAAGAGTGAAAAAGCCCTCATAGGAGAGTTCAAGGCTGTGTCACAGTCCATGTGCAGGTAATAGCTGCGAGTAGAATTAGGGTACTGCTGAGGGGAAGGGAATGGGCCAACTCAAAAGCCACATGGAGGAAGATTTAGCAATTTTCATGTGTGTAAAAAGCTCTGTGTCCGAAAGTGCTTTCAATCAATGATCTTTGATCCTCCCTACTCCCCAATGAGGTCTGCAAAGGTAGGCATTGCTATATCCCTGTTTTACCAATAAGGTAACTGAGATTCCAAGAGAATTGCCATCATGGAAAGCCTGCAAAAGGAAGAGGGTCAAAAATGAAAGGTGGGCACCAGTTTAAAGTGCTTTAGAGAAGTCACAGAATAAAGAAAAAAAGGTACTAACTTGGCAATGAGATCATTTGTAACAGGAATGCAAATCCAGGGAAGGGTGCAGGCACCAGACTGAAGCATGTAAAAATGGTTTTCTAATGTGAAGGCCATGAATTCAGGCACTCAAGAGATCTAGTACTGCAGATATAAAGAAACATCAAATACAGGGCTTTTTGATGTGAAGTGTAGGCATAAGGTAAAGAAACAATGAAAGGAGTGTTTCAAAGGGCTGATGGGGAGAGGGGTGAAGTAACTTCATAGCACAGACAGCATGGAGGAGGAGAGGCAATTAGCTATGCAGCGGAGGAAGAACATCTTTTAATTTCAGCTAAGGAAGGATGAGTAGATTAAAGGCATTAATGAAGAGAAAGGGAAATGGATTAGTGTCTTCCTAAAGACTTTGTCTTCTCGGTGGAGAAATGAGTGATGATCTACCAGATTGAGGGAGGGCAGCATAGAGTTGGATGGAGTTTAGATGTTTCACAAAGATTCAACAGGAGAAAAGTAATCAGTGACTTCCCAGTTAAAAGCATGTGATTCTTTGTGGCTGGGTTAATCTGAAGACTTGACTTTCTTCTGTAATAGTTGGGACTGCATAGGGTATGATGTGAGAAAACATAGAAGATGAGGACTGAAGACTGGGTTGGATTGTCATACCACTAAGGATTGCTCATCGGAGGAGAGAACAGACAGTAAGGTGACTGACCAGCTGCCATGGAATTCAGGCTGCCAGAAGCTGGGGATAGCCTGGATGAGACAAATGGAAGGCAGTGACCCACAATCTGAAGGATTTAAACACTAGGCTGTGGAGGGAAGTGTTTAGAGATGAGGTAGAGAATCAGCCGTATAGAAAATATAGAGGTGGATATTCTCAAAAGATGTGGACTTTTATTCTGCTCTCTGTCTTTTTGTCAGTCTGCCCATAAAAGCATCTATAATGACTCAGATTGCAGTGGAGGCCTCTTTCCTCAAAACTCATGGAATTCATTGTCAGATACTTTCAGCAGATACTGATTTCAAACCTCTTGTCTGTACAGTTTTTAGCTTGTACTGTTGGTTAGCTCCTATTCAAGCTTTTGTAGGCAAATAAATTATTTTCCTTAAATATGCTATACATGCCTTGAGTCTAGTGCTGTGTTTTACATATAGGTGCTTGTATAGTTATTTTATTCTCTGATTGAATGCATTTATAACCATACAAATTAACTAATAGTCACTATCACCTCTCATTCTCACTTGGGGCAACAAGATGGCCGATATGAGTTGAAGTCAAGAAGATGAAAGAAAGTCAAGAAGAAAGCTTGTCATTCAAGAATCTGGAAACTTGTGCTCCTTGTGGGGCATAAATTATAGAGCAAGATCTATGCAAGTCAACACAAACAATTATTCTGAGTCTCCTTGTACATTGCAAGGTGACCCAAGGGAAGGGCATGGAGAGCAGGCTGCCTCAGCTGCAGGTAATAAGGGGGTGCAGTGTTTATAGAGAATGGAATAATTATAAGAAGCCTGTGTAAAATCAGGTTAGCGTTTCATTATCCTTATGTGCCTGAAATTCTTTACTGTGTCAAAAGCTTTTGCTCATCTAGTCTCTAGCAACTTGATTCAGTTACTGTTGAGTTTTACCAACAAAATATATATGTAAACTTTCACTTAGTACAGTTTAATACATATTCTTTAGTAAATATTGTCTTCTACATGGAAGTTAATTCAAGAGACTGACCCCTAATCACAGTCTCAGCTACATGCATCCATTTAGGGAATAAACTCATTAGAGTCTGGCATCCTTTGTGTGTATTGAGACTTAGCACATCTTCAGCCCATATAGTGCTACATATATCTGTGTTAAAATGGTAGGTTCTTACTGAAATAAGAACTTAAAAAAGAGGAAAAAAAGAAAAACACTTGCAAAAATAAATAAAGCAGTAGATTCTAAGTGAAGGATGATGACACTGTGGTTGAGAAAGTGAAGAAAGGGAACTTCAGCTGTTTTGTTTCTGTTTCCGCAAAGCACAGATCATTTTCTTGAACACTGCAGAGTTGACTCATTTGCCAGTATTCCTTCATGGGTCTCTTTTCAAAAAAAAAATTAAACACATTAAGTCATTTCTATTTTCTCTTTTTTTTTGTGTTAACACTTATTTTATTTTTCATCTGTAGTGTTTGTCACTGGCATAATATCTAAGAATTTTAAAACATAAAGATTTTCAACTTTTGGCCCCGAGAAGACAAAGTCTTTAGGAAGACACTAATCCATTTCCCTTTCTCTTCATTAATGCCTTTAATGTGTGCATTTCCCTTTTGACCATTATTATTATTCATTTCATTTTATGATTATTACCAAAAAAAATGTTGTTTTCAAGAGGAGGGAGGTGTCACTTACCTTTTATTCTAAGAGTACTTGAGCTTTAGGGGCACCTGGGTAGCTCAGTTGGTTAAGCATCTGACTCTTGATCTCAGCTCAGGTCTCGATCTCAGAGTCATGAGTTCAAGCCCCATGTTGGGCTCCATGCTGGGCATGATGCCTACTTAAAAAATAAATACTTTAACTTTAGTAAAATGACATGAATAATATGATGATTTTGTTAATCCCAGTGGACATTTGTTCTCGACCTGCATTGTGATAATTTTCATCTTGGACATGTACTAACCATGATGACATTAACTGATTTTTCAGGATCATCTGTAGGACAGTTCTAGAATAAAGTCAATATACCCATGGTAAGTGGTGATTATAGGTGGGAGAAGGGGCAGATATAGGACAATAAGACAACTTCCACATGAATAAAAGCAATTAAAATAAGATGAGTAGAAAAAAATGCAAAAGAACACCCAGTCTCTGCTTCACACAAGAGTTGTTGCTTGGAATTCTTGACCACACCAGAAGACAGACAAATCAATCTGAGTTACTCTTTTTAAGAAAAAAGTGACCTACAATTCATGAATAAATGAGGCATATCCCCAAATAGGAATAGTTTATTTTAATTAAATTGCAAGTTTAACTGGCCACGGCCCGAAGCCTTTGTGCTTCCCTATAGATAGGGCTGCCAAATAAAATATAGGATACAGATAAATTATAACTTCAAAAAAATAAATGAATAATTTTTAGTAGAAATATGCCTGATGCAGTAGTTTTGGGAAATTATTCACTGCTTACCTGAAATTCAAATGTAACTGGTGTTTTGTGATATTCATTTACCAAATCTGGCAACCCAGACTTATAACTTAATAGAACTTGTGTTGAAATAATGCTCAACACAAAATAAAGAGAATAGAGAAGAATTCGCATAGGAGTCATGAAAAAGAAAAAAAAAATCCCTTCCCCGGAAAGTTCAGTTTTATCACGGCTAAATATGGAGAGATTGACCCAGATGTCTGAACACGTGGTCAGTTCCCACAAAGCTCCCCTGGAGACACACAGGAGATCAAACATCAATACTTTTCCTACCACCCACTTTTAAGATGCTCCTGTTTGAAGAGACCGAGACCACAGAGCATCATTCCACCTTGCTATTCACTGTGTGTTGTGTGGACCAGTAAACAGTGTCAGCATCGCCCAGGCCCTTGTTGGAAATGCAGGGTCCCAGGGCTCCCCCCAGACCTGAGTCAGAATGTGCACTTTAACGAGATCCCTTGTGGTCTGTATGCACAGCTAAGTTTGAGAAACGTGGATTTATTCGGGTAGTTGCCAGAACATGCCCTGAGGTAGTAGTCTCCCTCAGGACTCAGGGAGGGTGTGCACACAGGGGTCTCTCGTCACCATGGAGAGAAACCTCTTCCTCAGGATGCTGGGAGGGTGGGGGGCTTCCGGGTAATATGTCATTGGAACAGAGAGTCAGTGGCTTGCAGGTTTTTGCTTTTTAATTAAAAAGGATAAAAGAAGTTTGAAAGCAGTAATCTAGTTCATTTTATTGCCCACATGGGGAAACCGAGGAACAGCGAAAACATACGACTTTGCCTAAATTCTGTGCTGGGAAGTGCCAGGTCTGTGATGCTATCCAAGTCTCACCGTCCCCCAGCCTCTTTCCCCTTCCCTACAGTTCACTGAAGGAAGCAGCACAAAACACTCAAAATTTCAAAACAACTGCTTGTCCGGTGCTATCTCACATGGCAGGTGTTTTCTAGCTGGGCCTTGAATGGCAAAATTCTCCACATTCCTTTCACACTCACCCCAGAGCTCATCTAACCCACCGACCTCTCCCTGCTTTGCTCTCTGCGCTTGCATAGGGGTCTCCAGCTGCAGGTCTGTGTACACTGCCGACTGCGGGGACCCTGCACATTTGTTTGTGGATATTTCAGCTAATTATCTTGCCACAGACCATTGAGACAGATCTGGATGACTGTTCAATTAAGAGTTCTGAAGGAGTAATTAGGGAAAATACCTGTTTGCACAGCCCACCCCAGTGCCGACATATCTACATGAACATGTACTTCTGAATGTGATTAATCACATAAATAATTCTCCGAAATGAAATTAGAGATCACCCACGCATTACACCCAGCAATGTTTTCAGGCACGACATCCTGAATCTCTGTAATGAATTAACATTACAGTCTGCTTTGAGTTTTTCAATTTTCAGCATACATCCTGCTCTGTTAGCAAGTGACCCTGTGGCCCCTATCAGTTTTTAGAATAATTTGAGTTAGCCATTCTAAAAAGAACACAGATTTGGACATATCTAAAGCCTCGGGAAAGAAGTGTAAATGCTAGGGTGTGACCCATCACACTTCATGGCAAAGCCAGACATCAAACTCAGGTTTCTAGTCTTCTTGTCTTCTAGACACATATTATACCAGCAACATTCAAGAGTTTTCTATGAGAACTAAGTCTTCAATCATTCCGTTACAGTCATAGAACTGCCCTGTTTTTCTCACTCATAAGGAAATCTCTGAACTGCAGATTGACCTAGAAAAGCGATTTCAGCTAGAACTAATTTATATAGATTTCCCTTTAATCTAGGAATCCTAAGAGTTAGTGGAGAGAGGCACAAGGGACAATGATAGAAGAACCATGACACAGAGAAGTTTTTCAAGTCATTATTGTCTCCCCAGTGTTAAAGTGAGTTATCTCAGGCAAGCAAGCATGAGGATCCATGATTTTGAGATTAAAAAAAATGTAATGTTTATTTCTTTTTGAGAGAGAGAGAGAGAAAGCAAGAGAGACAGGGTGTGAATTGGGAGAGGGGCAGAGAGAGCGGGAGACACAGAATCGGAAGCAGGCTCCAGGCTCTGAGCTGTCAGCACAGAGCTTGATGTGGGGCTTGAACTCACTAACCGCGAGATCGTGACCTGAGTCCAAGTCGGACGCCTAATAGACCAAACCACCAAGGCGCCCCAAGGGTACTGTGATTTTAGAGGACAAACTTCAGATATTCATTTACAGACGAGGAAACAAAGTGATTTATTTAAGACCATTAATTTGTTTGTGATATGTGAACGCATTTTAGAAAGGAGGCAGAATTTTGGTAAAGTTATTACTCTTCGTTCTTTCAACATTTTTAAGGTTAAGGTTGGGATATCTAGGAATTGTCAAGGACTGTAAAATCGATCCAATTTTAAAGACCTCAGTGCATAACATTCGTTGGATTTTGTTATAAATTTGAAGCTATTATTGTGAGGGAGAAATGCCCTTTCTTTTAATCTGATCAGAATCCATAGAAGCAGTTATAAATTTTTCACTTTTGCATGAATAAAATACTAGTGTTGAATAATTTTGCAGCTAGATTATACCTATTAGTTCATCTATAGGATGCTTATTTGACACCTATGTCAAATCTTACTTCAATGTATTTTCTCACCTTTTCAATGTCCATTGCAAGTCCCTTTCTTCTGAAATGGTTGTATCCTCCATGTGGACAACGTGTTCTGTACTTACTTTGGTCACATGTCCTTCAACAGAGCAGCTAGTGCCATACTAGACATTTCAAGCATTTAGTAAATAATTTGTGTGTTCTCTTTTGGCCCCATAATTTCACTTTTGAGCATTTATAAAAGGAACTTATCAGAGATACTCACATCGGGTTATCAGCAAAGATATTCATTGTAAAATTATTTTTATTATCAAAAAATCAGAGGGAAAAAGCCTCAGAATCAAACGGACTATATAAATCATGGTTTAGTTAGAGGTAATATGCTCTACAGACATTAAGAAAAGTTTGTACAGGGATGGATCATAAATACGTTTCAGTGTGTGTACTTAAGTGCAGACAAGACTTTTTAAAACAGTATGTGCAGTGATTTAATGTTCCTAGAAATGGATATAAGCAATGTACACTGATTGTTGAACCAAAGTATGTATAAATGGTGAGATCTCTAGTCATTTTAAATCTTGTTGGCATATTTGTTTATTTTTTTTCCTACAATGAGTAGTAGTAAATTACGAGAAATTTTTCTTAACAATATGCATTTAATTTAGAAAATAAGTTTGAACTGCGTTAAGAGAGGAAACTTCGGGGCACTTGGGTGACTCAGTCAGTTAAGCATCCAACTTCAGCTCATGGTTTGTGATCTCATGGTCATGATCTCATGGTTTGTGAGATCAAGTCCTGCATCAGGCTCTGTGCTGACAGCTCAGAGCCTGGAACCTACTTCAGATTCTTTGTCTCCCTCTCTTTCTGCTCCTCCCCTGTTCATGCTCTCTCTCTCTCTCTCTCTCTCTCAAAAATAAAAAATTAACATTAAAAAATTAAAAAGGGAGGAAACTTCAGTGTCTAACATTTTTGTACTTTCTATTTTGAGTTCCTCTCTGATAAGCTCACAAAGTATATGACAGATATGACCAATAATCCTCCAATCTTCCACCTAAGACAGGAAATTATTAACTTAGTGATTCTGACTTATTAACAGGATACTGAGTTGCTGGTAATGTTGTATTTTTAAGACTGACATATATATAGACCCATGGTCACAGGTTTCACATGAGTTGTATTCAAAAACCATTGAATTTGAAGACCCAGTTTTTATAGTGAGGAGACTTAACATTGGAAGTTGGAAGAATCTCATTTTAAATCTTGGCCTCTGCCATTTGCTATCTGTACAGGTTTGTGCAAGATATAAATGAATGACATGTATATTTTAATGAGATTATGTATGTGAAGCACCTAATATAAAGTATGAAATACAGCTAAGAGCTTAATAAAATATAACTTCCACAAGCACCATCATTATCACTTCAACAACTGTGCTCCTTTCATTTAAAAAGGGAAATGTTTTAGGGGCACCTGGGTGGCTCAATCGGTTAAGCGACTGACTTCAGCTCAAGTCATGATCTCACCATCTGTGGGTTCAAGCCCTGCACTGGGCTCTGTACTGACAGCTCAGAGCCCGGAGCCTTCTTCAGATTCTGTGTCTCCCTCTCTCTTGGCTGCTCTCATGCTCTGTCTCTGTCTGTCTCTCTCTCAAAAATAAATAAGCATTAAATTTTTTTAATAAATAAAGAATTTAAAAACCTGTTTTAATTAGATAAATTTGACATGTAATGCTGTATATTTAAGTTGTATACCATGTCTTTATGATCCATTAATAAAAGGTTGTAACAATATTAACACATTGTATACTTACAACACAGAAGTATTGCCTATATTCAACATACCGTACATTAGATCTCTGTTGCTTAACAATTATTACAAGTCTGTACCCTTAAATACCATCAGTCTTAACCCTCCAGCCCCCATCTCCTGTTAACCACCATTTCATTTTTTAACAGGTTCGACCTTTTTAGATTCCACATATAAGTGATATCATATAGTACTTGTCTTTCTCTGACATATCTCATTTGGCATAAGATGCTTAAGATCCATCCATGTTGTTGCAAATGGCAGGATATCCTCCTTTTTCATGACTGAGTAACATTCCATTGTGTATATTGTACATCTTTTTTGTTCATTGATCCATTGATGGGTACCTCAGTCATTTCCACATCTTAGCTATTGTGAATAATGATGAGATAAACATGGGAGTGCAGATACCTCATCAAACTCTTGTTTTCATTTATTTTGGGTATTTGCTTAGCATCGGAATTGCTGGATCATATGGTAGATCTATTTCTAACTTTTGGAAGAACTTCCATGTTTTCCAAAGTGGTTGCACAAAACTACATTCCCACCAACAGTGTATAAAGCAGTTTCACCACATCCTCACCAGCACCTACTGTCTCTTTTTTCTTAATTTTTTTTATTCTTTATATATTTTTGAGAGACAGTGATACAGAGTGGGACTGGGGGAGGAACAGAGAGAAAGTGAGACACAGAATCTGAAACAGGATCCAGGCTCTGAGCTGTCAGCACAGAGCCCAACACAGGACTTGAACTCACCAACTGTGAGATCATAACTTGAGCTGAAGTCGGATACTTAACTGACAGAGCCACCCAGGCATCCCGTTTCTTATTTTCTTGATGATAATCTGTGCACCTTTGCTTTTTAAGTTTATTTATTTATTTTGAGAGAGATAGAGAAAGTTCAGGTGGGGCAGGGGCAGAAAGAGAGGCAGAGAGAGAATCCCAAACAGGATCTGTGCATCAGCTCAGAGCCCAATATGGGGCTCGAACCCATGAACCATGAGATCATGACCTGAGCCGAAGTCAGAGCCTTAACCAACTGAGCACCCAGATGCCCCTGTGCACCTTTCTAAGTCATCTACAGCACAATGTCTTTATGTGCTGGGTTATACATTAGGCCAAGTTCATAAGTCTGTACCTGCCGGCTGGACAGGGCAGATGGGCCTTGGAAAGTAGAGCCTAAGAGCAAAGTTGTAGTGGTGCTACTTGACCTGGAGAAGGACTGGGGCAGCTGTACCCCCAGAAGCCCAACTGTGAAGTAACTGAAACAAACGTGGGGGCTCTAAATAGTGAGCACAGCAGCAGAGTGACATTTTTGTACAGGCGGGAGTGACCATGAATTGTGGTGTCCATCACCCTAAAGATGTTCAGTACATTTCCACTGATGGTGAGCTTTAGTTCCAACAAAGACGCCTTCTCTTTGTCTTAACTTCTTTTTTTGGAGAATAAGGATAATTCATTTCACTTATGCCATCGGACTTAACCAGCTAATAAATATAAAGCGTTCTGAACACGTAATGTTATATAGGCAGTAAATAATATTATTAAGAGGTGGAATGTAACTGCCTTGATTGGTATTTTTCCAGAAAATAGAGCTAATACTCATTCCTACCTGATGTGAAAACGCTTCTACACCCATTAATCATTGCTGGTGGAATGGAATTGGCAAATCTAGAAAGCTGCCAAGTGCCGGTATATCTACACTGATATTTAACATTTTTCACATTAAAATTATTTAGGCAGAAATAAACTGTAGACAGATATAAACCTCCTTTAGTACTCATTGTCTCATATACTCCAAAATGGCATGCACTCTGATAAATGGAATAATCGTTTCTAATTTCACTGGGGCCGTGACATGCGTTTCAGTGTCCTCTGCTTCATAGCTTAATAATTCATTTCAGCACTTCCTTTCATAAATCAAAGAAGGTTTGTTTGATGGACAGAGCGCTGGGGAGAAATCCGCTACTTTTGTCAGAATAAATAACCTGTATTTTAGGACTAGTGTCTACTTGTACAATTATTCAGTTCATAGGCTTGAGACTGTCTACACCCTCTGATGTTGGATTCCATTTTCAGAGCACGACCTCTGTTCATTCTCAAGCACAAAAAGTCGCGTATGGGAAGTCAGCTTTATAAATAATTTCATAAGATATTAAGTGATTTTCCTCTTACTTTGTTTACCACAAAGTCTAGCACCTAATTTGAGGCACACTTCTAAGAACAGGGCAGAATTATATGGCCTTGTGTTTTCAAGCAAACTAATAAATTGAAGTGATATTCTTTTCCAGAGAAGAGGAAATGTCAGTGGCTATGTATTTCAGAATATTTGTTTTTTAATACAGTTCCTTTTCTGCTAGTTGTACCTAGACACTTATAGAGTCTTGTAAACATAAATATAGATGAGGCATAAACTAGGACTTTGAGAAGCTGTCATTCCGCTGGGGGAAGTACTAGGAGTATCGTAATCAGGATGCAACATGGGGCTTTGAGCGTGCGGGATTCCAGCTTTGGCACTACTATGACGTAATTGAGTAATGCAAAATTTAATTCAGAAGTTAATCTAAAATATTTGGCAAATATTTTTCTTATGATATGACCAACACCCTGGTATTTATTATTTTTGCATTTTCTGTTGTAGAGACGTCCAAGCAGATGGCCTGCGATGAAGTTTCGAAGAGGTTCCGGTCATCCTGCATATGCTGAAGTTGAACCCGTTGGAGAGAAAGAAGGTTTTATTGTATCAGAGCAGTGCTAGAATTTCTAGGACAGAACAGCACCAGTGCTGGCTTACAGGTGTTAAGACTAAAAATTTGCCTATACCTTTAAGACACACACACACACACACACACACAACACACAACACACACACGCACACACACACAGGAGCCCTAAGCTGCTGTAGCCTGAAGGAGAGATTTCTGGACCAGCCCAACCCAGGAAGGGTAAAAAGAAAAACCTAAAATTTATACAAGGTACCAGTGACCACTGAAAGTAGAATTCCCCAGTGGGATCACATCTATAGTTCACTCAGAACATCTCCTGTGGACTTATCAGAAGTGTGACAAGATTACCAAGCTATTGGCTTAGGTGCAGGGTTGCAAAGGGATCGAGAAAAACGATAATAATCAAGCTTTAGTTCATGGGGGATCTAGACCTCTGCTTCAAATACTCTTCTCTAATGTCTCAAAGATAATGGCGTTCTAAAGCCTGGACCCTTTCTCTTGAAAGAGCAATGATGAATGTTTCAAGATTGCTAAGAAAAATAGCACCCACAGGAGCAAAACAAAACAAACACAAAGTGAGATTTTTTCTATCTTTCCACCAGATGTATGGCCAAAAAAAATTGTTTTTCTGGTCTAGATCCAATGGTCCCAACAAGTTCATTACTTTACAGAATGAATCTTTCATCCATGCAGGAGGTTCAAACTCTGCCTCCCTCTTCCTCATTAATGAATGTCCTTTCTATGGGCTGTGACAGAGTTGCCAAAGTCTTAGCTAAGGTTTAGGAGAGAGGGAGTGGCTCCTGAGGTTTTCGGTTCTCCTGCCCCCGAATAAAACACTTCATTATTTAGAAAGCATTGTTGCCTCCATTTTCCCAACTATGAAATCCTATGAAGCCATAGTTACTCTTGGCTGAAGGAAATAAGAGGAAACAATACAAAGAGCTCCTTAATTGTTTTTTCAAGCAAAAATGTTAAGGGATTCTAAACATATGGGGGATTTTTGGCTTTTTTCCCCTTTTTACTTTGTGCCGGTTCAGTACTAAAGGCCCATTTCATTGTCGATTCCTGCCTCAGAAAGCCATTCAAGTCAGCATATCCCTGGCGATAAAAAGAATGAGAGAACCCTGCTGAATCATACAGTAATTTTCTTTAAAGCACATAGTAGTTACATAAATATATATATAAATATATTTTTGTTTATAACTAACACAAGGCGGGCTCTTGTGACTCAAAGAGTGCATTTTGTCATCAAGACAAAACAAATGCAAGATGCATTACTGCATACTTCCATAGAGTTGTAAAATAATCCTTAATATTAGAATATTTTTATGTCACTCAGCAAAAGTGGTTCAACTAGTCGCAGTGCCGATCATTTCCCTGCCTATTTGAGCCACGCTTTCATTCATATCAACCCCTTCCCTCCCTGGCTGAATAAAGCAGAATCCTCCTTAGATTGATCTGTCATCTGCCCCAAAATCACAATCCAGATTTTGAAACTTCTCCACAAATGAGGAACGGCAAAGTATCGCTTGAGGAGGAAAGTGGTTAATATGTATACTGAGCTCCCAAAGTTTAACTTCAGGTACTGTGTGTACAATTCATCAACATCTCGACCCATGAAACTGACATCCTGTGCCAAGAAGCTGTAGGCGCTTGTAGGGTACAGTGTTCCACGTTTGCAGATTCAGGTGTCCAGAAGCAGAGACGTCTTTGTAAGTAGCACTTTACTAACGCTTAGCATCGGTACCCAGTGTCTACCTTGAACGACATCAGTCTACTAACAGAGTATCATAGTTTATCTTCACAGTTGTCTGATGTAAACTAGTGCCATCTTCCATCACGTATCTTTTGCTTTACATTTTTAAATACCCGATGGGGTTGGTAATTTTTTTCCTAACCTACTTAGTTATTCATTGCAAAAAAACAAAAAACAAAAAAACAAAAAAAAAAACACAAAAAACAAAAAACCTGGCGAGCAAGATGATTGAAGGATGTGATGACAATCTCTCTGCTGTAGCTGCATTCAGTTTATATGAAATATCCCAACTTCTTTCTCGTGGAGTAGGTTTGGTCAGATAGCAATAACCAAATGACATGCCAATGTAACTGGTGCAACTGGTATTCTACAAAGACATAAGGAACAGGTAGACGATTCCTTTTAGGATAAGATGACGCTTCTCCTTCTAGCTTTTGTGATAGGTGTGGCTTCCAATGCAGTTGATTGACAGTTGTATAAATCTTGTGTACATATCCAACTCCTTACACAATTCTTTGAAGTAGTAATGTTATCTTTATTCCCTTCAGAGCTCATCTTCCATTTTCTATTAAAAGACTTGACAATTCTATAAAACAAAAGCAAAAACAAAAACATAAAACTCTGAATTCTTCAGTGAACTAAAGCACCAAGTAATAGGGAAAACTTTTTGGAAGTGTTGTAAAAACTTCCTAACAAAACTGTAAGAAGTTTCTTGTGCATATGAATCTTTTAGTGGTAAGGGGAAGAGGCTTGCTAATCCCTTTTTTTCATGAAATTTTTATTCTGTTTTGGATTTCTGGTTTGTTCCTGGTGCCCATTTACCGCAAAAGGAAGAGCAAACATACACCATTTTTCAGAACAGACATTAATGCTTTGGACTTGACATTCATTATGTATTAGAAGGGATGCATCTCTAAAGTGCTTAAATACTATGAACATAGCAGAGGGAGAATAACAATTTTTAAAAGTAAGAGTAGCAAAAGGTACATACCAATTTCTGAAGAAAGTAGATAGATGGTGCTACAGAGGAAATAATATTTGGTGATTAGTTAAAGGTATTAAAAACCAAGAAAAATGTCTTAAGGCAACCAGATAGCACTGAACACAATGTTGGTTTGTTTGTGGAGCATTTGGACTTTTAAGATATACTAACAAACAGAAAGCTCAAGTTCAGTAATAAAGTACAATTTACCACCAATTATTATTTTAGTTTGAGCCACCTAGGGCATTTGCTAATCTCTCTCCCATGTAGCTTCTAGAGCTGGGCTGTCCACGATCGAATGCATAAGCAAAATGTGGATGCTTAAATTTAATTAAAATTACACCTTTAAAAGATGCAGTTCTCCAGTCACTGGTCACATTTCAGATGCTCTGTAGCCATATGTGGCTTTTTGGCTTCTCTATTGGACAACACAGAACATTCCCATCGTTGCAAAAAACTCTAATACACAGTGCTACAGAGGTCTTTCCTTTTCATTCCTTCTCCTTGAATAAAAAGGAGAAGGAAGAAAAAGAGAAGATTTGGAAGTTCTTGGGGATATCTAAGAGGCTTTGATCTCACAAAGGCAGCGTGATGTGATGGAAAGAGTGCCAGCCGGTACAGCTTTGAGCCTCCACTGTGTTATCTTGGAAAAATCACTTTAACTTCCACGAGGTCTCAATTTACAATTGGGAAAATAAAAATATTTTTGTTCTGTCTCCCTTGCAAGGTTATTATTATGCAGATTTACCACAGGTACAAATGTACAGACTCTTAAGACCTTATGTCACTGTAACCCACATACAGCACATCCTTGGTCCAACATCAGCTCAAATATGCATTCAGAGGAAAACAAGTCCATCAATCTTGAAAGCATTCAATGACAATCAAATCAATACACATCTGGAGAAAATGCCAAAGAAGAAATTGCTCAATTTTCTTCCCCATCATAATACTTTCTGTTAATATTTCCTCTATGTCACATCTCTCCCAACTTTTACTTCTCTGCCATGACAAAGTCCCTGTGGGTCTCCTTCCACTAGCTTGATTCTTTATTATGTAAAGTCACTTAGTCTCTCTAGTTTCTTGATATATCCCAATTTACTCTTTACAGCAGAGGGTAGCCCAGGAACCGACCAACAGGCTTCTCTTTAGAAGGAAGCACCTTGGGGCGTCTGGGTGGCTCAGTCGGTTAAGCATCTGACTTCGGCTCAGGTCATGATCTCACGATCTGTGGATTCGACCCCCATGTCGGACTCTGTGCTGACAGCTCAGAGCCTGGATCCTGCCTCAGATTCTGTTTCTCCTTCTCTCTCTGACTCTCCCCTGCTCACACTGTCTCTCTCTGTCTCTCAAAAATAAATAAAAAACATAAAAAAGGAAATACCTTAAACACAAATATTTAAATACCTTGAACACAAATCTAAGGGTCTCCTACATTAAAATATAAAAACACTGGGACTTCATCTGAAATGTAAAAATTTGCAAAAGGAAAAAAAGGATTACCATTATTTTGAATTATACTCATCTGCAGATAATATATATTCTAATTAGTATCATTTATTAGCTTCTGGGGCAAAAAATTCTTGTCATTACCTTTCCTGAGGGAATATTGGGTTATGTCCCCTAGCCTACTGCCCATGTCTGGATTCAAGACACTGTCATTCCATGACAAGAAATTAATATTTAAAAAAGACTCACTGAGAAACAGATTCTATGAGTTATGGTTTCTTCCTCCTGTGAAATGTTATTTTGCCTTGTATTTCTTCAGGCACTTTTCAAATATTCTATTACGAGGAGCTTTACTGATTCCCAGAGATTGTTCTTGCTCGTACTGTCCCATGCCATCCACTCCTTTGGCTCCAGCGTCCATATACCAGAATAAGGGTAGGTCATCTAATCCAGGCCCTTCCTCTTACAGATCCGAAAATTGGCACCAGAAACAAGGCCATTTCCCCAGTGTCAGAACTGAACTGGGTCTTGAACTTAAAACTCATGCCTGGGAATTTGCGTTACAATTTTTCTTGCCTACACCCCTTTCTCAGCAATGAAGGCCAACCAAGCAGGCTAGGAGGACAGTCTATTTGCAGGCTAACTTTATCCACAATGTTGGAAATCTGCTATCCTATAACCTGGAACATTGGACTGAGCTTCCTCTATCATGTTCTTGGGAATGATGCCATCAGGATAACAACCAGTGGTTTCAAGTTCTGGCAACTACATTGTCTTTCTTTGGTTTTGTCTGTCCCTCCCGACCCTACCTGTGGCCGTCTGTCAGCAATACTATTTACTTTTTGTCATTTAAAACTGGCAAATTTGTTTCATTTCTTCCCAAATGTACCTGAAAACAAAGAATCATCATAGCATATTTTCTTACAACATATATAATTACAATTTTTATTTGCTTTTTGAAATGATTTGAACATTTTTGCCCTAGGAAGGCTTTTTGAACGAATTTTGTGAGGTCTGTGCCATTACCTATTACCTTGTGTTTGCAAAGCACTTTACATTTTGTGGAGCACTTTGATGCATCCCTTTATTTCTCCATTCATTCAGCCACTCAGTTTACTAAAATATTTATTGAGCACCTACTGGAACCAAGTTCCTGTGCTGGATCGTATGGTATATGGTGATAAATACAAATAGTGAGAGATCGAGCATGTCAGCTGATAACTGTAATATGATGGAATTCTCAAACACAACCTTGCAAGTAGATCAGATCAATATTACTCTATCCAATTTCCAATTCCAATTCTCTCATATACTTAGATAGGGAACTATCAAGTATTAGCCTGAAGACTGTTTGAAGAAAGTGATGCATCATTGCACATCAGTACTGTTTGCTCTATTTCAAATCGTGTGTTAATTTCACTCATGAGAAAAGTTACTCATCCACCATTGCCCCATGCCCAGGAGGACTTCCCAGGTCACTGGAACTTTTTCTGACCAGTTACTTTCTTGTACCAATCTCTCTGTTGTGGCATTCTGAATTACCAGCATCATAGTTGTAAGGTATTCCCGAAGCACCAGTGTATCAAAGAAGCATTTGCCCTTCCTTTAGCTGTGTAGTTGTTAGGTCATTTATGAGACTGTCTCAGGTCCCATAATTCTTTGTGGGAAGGTGGGATAGAAATAGTCCCATGCATTGCAGGACACATTTGGCAGCATCCAGAATGCTTCTGATGACTTTATGCCAGTAACTCTCTTTCTCTCTCTCAGTCTCTCTCTCTCTCTCTCTCTCTCTCTCTCTCTCTCACACACACACACACACACACACACACACACACACACACTGTGACAACTAAAGATGTCTCCAAACATTGCCAAATGTCCCTAGATTGGGATCAGAAAAACTACCGGATTACCTAGCAAGCAAAATTTATCAGGAGAAAAAAAGAAATCTTTCTCTTTATCTTGTCCCTTAAACTTTATTATAGATAAGGGTTCTTTTTTGACTCACAATAAGACTTGGAATCACAAGTTCTTTGAATTGGAAGGGACTGTAAAAGTCACTAGTTCTGTTACAACCCAACATCATCTGTACCTATCTCCCAATCTCTCAGTTTTACCGGTTTACTGAAAGAAGATCAGAAGATTGGTTATCGCAGGAAACTTGGAAATTGGCTTTTTCATAACTAGAGATAAGGCTAGAGATTGGTAATTATGCTTTGCTGCTATAATGGCTGTCTGCTGCTGTGATTTTCACTTCAGTATGGGGATTCGGGGTCATAAGACTTCTGTATCACAGACTCTGCTTTGGTCATTTCACACATCTTGTTCCTTCACCTTCATTTTTAAACTATGCATAGAAGTTGAAGTTTGGTCCATCTGATTTTAAGTGTATCTGGATGAGCTTTCTATTTCTGGCATTCTGATATTTCTATTTCTATGTCTAATTTTTTATCGTCCTTCTGAAAAAAATTGACCATCTCAAGTCATTGAAAATTGGAAATTTCAGGGGCAGAATGCTTAAATCTGTCAAGCCGAAGTTCCTTCTGATGTGATGTGCCTTAAGTCAGTTTTCCTATATGTGCAGTGATTTCCTGTGGGTAACTGCAGATCAAGTCAGTCATACTGTGTCTATTCTGCACCAGTTGAAAAACTTGGTGAAGTTATGCAAAGACAGCTCCTTTAGAATATTCCTAGAGATAACAACAAACCCTCCCCCACTGGAATATCAGGCCTCCCTCAATTCCCTTTCTAACAGACCAAAACAGACTTGGCAAGCATTCATAATTATTTAATACAGATTGCCACTATGGCGACCCCATCGAAAGCCTTGATTACAAAATCTAAGGCTATAGAGCATTGACAAGCACACAAGGAGTGAGCTCTGGTAAGACAATCCTGAAAGTCAGAAAGCCTCAACCTCGGAGGCCCTAAGGCACCTCTGTGACTTTGTTCTCTACCACAGTCCTATCTGACAGTTTGATGTTACTTAACCTTTTGATTAAGCCGATCTTCTAATTTCAGCTGAAATCAGAATGGATCTGCCTGATTATTACCTGACATAACTTTTAAATCATCCACTGTCCACGTCTCTCACAGTGATTATTGCAAAGAAGATGGTAATTATTCAAGTAACATGGGATCGTTTCTTGAATCGATTCTCCAAAACAAGTTTATAAAGTGCCTCATCATTAACTTCTCAATTACACACTCCCTATGAATGACCAAATTATGTCTAGAGAAAGAAATGCTCAGAACTTGTTATCATAAGTGAATTTCCAGATCACTGTGGACACTGAAAGATTCTGTTACTTTAAATCCAGAATAAAAAGCTGGGGGGAAAGTAATGTAAATCAAATGCTGGTCCTCATCTTTTTCTAATTTCTAAAATTTGCTAGGGGCGCCTGGGTGGCTCAGTCGGTTAAGCTTCTATCTTCGGCTCAGGTCAGATCTCACGTTCGTGGGTTCGAGCCCCGCGTCAGGCTCTGTGCTGACAGCTAGCTCAGAGCCTGGAGCCTGCTTCCGGTTCTGTGTCTCCTTCTCTCTCTGCCCCTCCCCCTCTCATGCTCTGTCTCTCTCTGTATCAAAAATAAATAAAACATTTAAAAAAATAAAATAAAATAAAATAAAATTTGCTAACATGCGAAAATTACTTTTAAAAAATCTCCTAATGGACTAAAGCAAAAAATTTTAAGTTGGCAGATAGAGATATATTTATTTTGATTCCAGTTGAAAATCTCAGTTATTTCTCTTATTCCCACTGGAGTGCTGGTTTTTTAAAAGAGTCTCTGTTTTTGCAAGCATTACAAAAATTATATATTCATGACCAAAATACCACTTGCTGATCATGCAGTATAAACCATTGTGCCTATTAAATAGATATATAGCATGAAACTAATTTTAGAAGTTTGCTATGTGGGGAGAGGTATAAACATAAGAGCAGGTGGATGGATAAGAATCATGGAAAAAATTAAGATCAAACATGCTATCAAGCAGAATGCTCACCTTCTTTCCAGCAGTGTACAATAAACATTCGATGAAGATCAGCTCACAGGTAGGCCGTTCAGGCATTCAGGCCCTGGGGCACAGACCCTGCATGTTATCCTAGGAAACATGTGACACAGCAAGCAAAGGATGTCCCCAATCCATCTACAACTCAACCATCATCCGTCTGTGCTTCTGCTCTGGCATAATCCTAAAATCATGAAGGTCTCTGCTCTGGGAAATTGGGTTCCTTACAGTCAAGTAAAGACCAAAAAAGAGGCTTTTCCATTCCTCACCCCCAGACAGCACGTTCTTTGGTTCCCTGTTACCAGAGACCATGAGACAGCCAACCACACATGGGCAGTAAATGTTCAATAAAAATAAAAATAATTTTCCTGAAGTATAAGTAAAAAACGGTATACTAAGCTGAATCTGTGTGTCATCTGACCATCTTGGGACCAGATTCATGTACCATTACTGAGAAATGTGGTCAAACCCCAGCAACCATTTTTAAGGTGGGTTTGAACAAAAGCGTGCCCAGATTGTCAAATTTATAGCAAAGAAATAAAAAAGGCTGCTCCAAAAATACCATCAAAGTGAAGTCAGAGCTTTTCCCCGGTACGAACTGTTAAAATCATTTTAGAGAAATGAATTAAGTAAGGTTCCCTAGACACAGACATTTTGTGTGCATTACAGCTGAATCTCAGAGCCCTAGCTGAGCAGGGGAAAGTCTTTTCATAGATTGGTCAAAACAAATCTCTCATGTGTCTCATTTGAGGCATTTGGACAGTGCCTGGGAAGTACATTATTTTCAGGGGGAAAAAAGAGACAGCCTTTTCTGCATGCCAGCTGGGATCATGGGAACTCCCAATGCCAGGAATTTGCTGCTGTTTCTGGAATTCTGCTTGCAGTCGTCTGCAACGTTGAAGTGTAAAAGGAGGCCTGTCTGTGTTTTATGCCAGTTGCACCAGCACACAGAATATTTGTAAACGCATTTCGAAGCGGGTGTAATTGTACCCTTTGTCAGATTCGCAAAGCTCCCTGTGGTGCTCCTGAAAGAGAACACTGGGAGAAAATCTAACCCTCTAAACCCGTCAACACCATATAAAAGGAAAAACTGTGTGGGTGAGCACAGCAGATTGTGAACTTGTTTCTCACTGTTTTCCAAAGGCCTGTACTCAAATCAAGGATGCGTCTATCAGGCGAAGGTGTATTTTGGAAGAGGTTTTTTAAGACTTCATTTAATACAGGGTTTGGAAAACTGAGCACTTTAAACTTACTCCAGCCCTCGGGCATCATTCCTGTTTCCTCTGCCGGGTCAGTGAGGCCTTCCAAGCTAGGCTGCATTCTTTCATGATAAAATCGCACACCCATACTTCATGATGACCTCATGCTTGACGTACCTGAACCTGCAAATGTAACAATGATTGTAAATGAATTTGCACTAATGGTGTCTGATAGCAGAAGAGGTGTGACCTTTATAGAAACCTACAGTTTAAATTCAATAATTCAGATGCTCTGTACTTTCTGCAAGCTTCTTGATTATTTTCACCATAAGATGAATTATCCAAGTTTGAATGTATTTCTGTACAGCCCATTCATTTGCCAACTCTTTTACCTGGGAATCATTAGGATTGCAATAATTCATTAAGGTTTTCCTCATGCAGCTTCTAAAACCAAGTTTTTCTGTAATTCTGGTTCTGCTTATGGTATGTGGGAACTCTTAACTTTCTTTTCCTGGTAATAATTTTGTAAGAAAGCCAGTGTATCGACTGCCATGGTGACACAGTTCATCGGAAAAGATCTGGAAGCTGGTGGTGACCAAATGTTACCTGTGTTCTCTCTGTTGATTGCTGTTTTCAGATTAAATCATGGTTTGTTTTGTTTTTTCACTTACCATTGGAGTCAACAAATTGAGGATTTTAGAAGGGGGAGAAGGGGACAATTTGTGTAATATTTCTGTCATATTTGACTACATATTAAAAACAATAAATGATCATTTTGTTTTAATTTCTTAAATACTTTTATACTTATCTTTCACCGTATTTCTGTTTCTTTTCTGCTGTTAGTTCTACCTACAGTGGAGGAAAATCTGTGTGCAGTGTTTTGAGCCACAGGCTAACACTATGATAAAAGATCTTTTTGCCTCTAACTCTGGGCTGCTACCAACCAGAGTGAGCTGTGGAAAAGGAAGGACCTAGAATGGTGTGCAGTTGTGTACAGGCTTGGTTCCTGCCACCACCCCTCCACACACAGAGCCCTTGGTAGAGCTCTAGATCAGAAAACTGGACTTAGCTGCCAGTTTAAGACCTAGGACTGGAATACGTCAACGTGCTTCCTTTGAGCTTTTGCCTCTGTCACTAGCCTTGGTTTATGACTCCAGTGGCTTTTCAAATGAGTTACTGAAAGTTCTCTATTATTCCATCCCCCTTATCCCAAACTGGAATTGATTGTACCCAGGGGCTTCCTGATGTGTGCCTCAGCTAACTCACGGAGAAGGTCTGAAGTGAAGCGTTCTTGAATTCCAAATATTCTTTCCCTGTTTCCTCATCCACCACCCTTGGGCTGTCCTATGCCCAATTCCAGGTGCGCACAGGCTTGAACCCAGGACCAGGAAGCAAGTGCTGGAAGCAGCGGGAGACTCCCATCCATGGCACTTCCTGAGCAATTGCTCTACGCAACTCAACAGTGATTTTAAAATCTTACCTCTGTGTGGATCTTCTGAACTGTATCAACTAAGTGTTGATACCATGGAGTAAATGCAGTTTTATTATTTTTTAAATGCTTACCTTAAATTTTATTTTAGAGAGAGAGAGCAAGCAGGGGAGGGACAGAAAGAAAAGGAGAGAGAGAATCTCAAGCAGGCTCCACGCCAGTGTGAAGCCTGACACGGGGCCTCCATCCTACTACCCTGGGATCATGACCTGAGCTGAAATCAAGAGTTGGACGCCCAACTGATTGAGCCACACATGTGCCCCAAAATTGCCCTTTTAAGTGGTGTGAATTGTCTTTATGATGCCAAAAAGGAAAAGTTATTCATGCAAATCATATAACTTTCCCCAACAATAGAAAAACATTAAGGCCAGTGTTTATGTGTGTCATTTCTTTAAATAAAAGTTGAACCTGTTGAAGAAAGAAATGCTAATGACAATCATGCAGCCTTTAAATTAGCTGTAGATAGACCCCTCATCAATTTAGAGACAAGGTGTTCTTCTCACAGATTTTTATTCCAAACCAGTCTTTTCAGACTGGTGCCTTCTGCCACGCAGTTGGGAAATGTTTCCCCCTCAGTTTATCTTAGCAAGTATTCGTTAATGTCCAATCTTGCTATGTAGTGTGCTGGATTCCAGAGCTACAAAAACAAACAAACAAAAAACCACAATGTCCCTGCTTTCAATGAGCCCACAGCACAGTGGGGGAGACAAACACTGAAACAAATTTGGCAAATCAAGTATTAGAGTGCCCAGGATGGACATACTTACACGGTACTGGGAAGTCACAGAGGAAGGAAGAGGTAATTGTGGAGGACAGGAGTCAGGAGAGCTTTCAGAGAGCAAGTGATAACTGAACTTGGACTTGAAAAGGGAGTAGGCCTTCACCAGGGGACAGCACAGGCCTACCAGGGACAGAGTGGCTGTGAGCAAACAACAGGCAGGGGCCAAGAGGACGGCTGGAGGGTAGGCAGAGGCCAGAGAGTGAAAGTCCTCCATGACACCCACGCCAGTCCACCGTGTGTCTTCAAAGCAATCGATGCACATGAAAGGTTTGAGGCAGACAATCCAAACGATTTTGGAAAGATCATCCCCTTGGTAGAATCATGGCTGAATTGGCAAGGGAGAAAATGGGGAGCCCTTTCTGGAGACAACCGCTCAAGTCTGGCTCCTGTTCAGTGACTGCTATTCTTACTTTTCAGAATTTAGCCTCCAACTGTTTGGTCCCCTACTAATAAAATCCAAGCCCATCAGCAAGTGTGATACACTCCCTTCCCCCACAGTCACACTCCCCCCCACCTTCAGCAAATTATATGGCTCCTTTCTTCCCTGTGGCTCACTTTCATGGGAAATCAGCTGGAAGCGCCCAGGCATCCCCTGGTCTTCAGACAGGAACTCCCTTCTGCATCTTCTAAAAGTCCCAGGCAACCCGGACCACCTAGACTGCCTGAGGTAGATGTTGACCTTCCTTTGTGATGAGTATGACACAGGAAAATGACGGCTATCATCAATTTCCTTGTGGTCATGATAATTCAAACGGCCAAAACTTCAAGTATTTGAGGTTTGAATTTAAGGTGCTGTCTCTGAAATAAATGAGCATACGATTTAAAAAAAAATTTTTTTTTTTTGCGAGCGGGAGTAGAGAGTGCAAGCAGGGGAGGGGCACAGAGAGGGGGTTACAGTGGATCCAAAGTGTGCTCTGTGCTGACAACCAGGGATTCGGGGCTCAAACTCAAGAACTGGGAGAACCTGAGCTGAAGTCCGCCACTTAACTGACTGAGCCACCCAGGTGCCCCAATGATTTTTTTTGTAATGTTAATAGTTGACCCATGGAGTTGTCCTTAGAATTAATGAATCAGTAAATGCTCAGTCTAGGCAGGAGGATCTATGGTTATTACAAAGCTCAGCAAATCTGAATTACTGAAAGGCACGGAAAGATCAAATAGTTTCCAATTCCATTGGGGATCAGAGGCCTGATGAAGCTTCCACCATGGGCACACTCAAAGGTCAGGAAAGGGCAGAACGAGATCTCAGATCCAGGGTGAGACAAGAAAATCAGGATCGGCAGACACTAGAGACAAAGCCTCAGAGATCTGAAGGAGTCCACAGCAAGATGGACTTCAATACAGACTGCCTCTGGATAATCTGAGAGTCAACGCAAGTATTTTGGAGCTCTCCAGCGGAGCAGATAAACACCTAAGTTGGTCATCAGGGAACCTATGAAGACATTCATCATAAAGGTGGTCCTGCATTTAGAAAGCTTTGCTTTACAGTTTCAGTGCATTCTCTTTATGGGGCAGTGAAACTTGGGCTTTGGAGAGGCAAAGAGCTGGTAGACCAGAAGCTAACAGTTTTGTTACACTCCTGTAAACTTCCTGTTTATAGGAAGCCAGATTTCATACATGCACCCTACTACCCTGGGGTGTAGCATGAATACAAGGAGGGCAGGTGAGAGAGTGGGATAGAGAAAAAATGGAATTTCTGACCAGAAACCATTGCCTTTGCACCTGTGAGTGCAAACACCTGGTATCTATCCTTCTCCACCTGACTTATTTCGCTTAGCATGACACCCTTGAGGTCCATCCACTTTCCTACAAATGGCCAGATTTCATTCTTTCTCATTGCCATGTAATACTCCATTGTGTGTGTGTATATATATATACACACACACCACATCTTCTTGATCCATTCATCAGGTGATGGACATTTAGGCTCTTTCCATGCTTTGGCTATTGTTGACATTGCTGCTATGAACATTGGGGTACATGTGCCCCTATGCATCAGCACTTCTGTATCCCTTGCAGTGCTATTGCTGGGTCATAAAGGAGTTCTACTGATAGTTTTATGAGGAACCTCCACACTCTTTTCCAGAGCGGCTGCACCATACATTGCCACCAACAGTGTAGGAGGGTACCCGTCTCACCACACCCTCGTCAGCATCTATAGTCTCTTGATTTGTTCATTTTAGCCACTCTGACTGTAGTGAGGTGGTATCTCAGTGTGGTTTTGATTTGTGTTTCCCTGATGATGAGTGATGTTGAGCATCATTTCATGTGCCT